>NC_072010.1:3550045-3869211 GCF_027791375.1 Indicator indicator | reverse complement strand
GCCGGGCTTCGGTTGACTGTGATGCAGACTTGGGGAGACAGCTGGATGCTCTCCCTTCTTGGGGGCGTTGGGCAGCACCAGCCACATCATCCTTTAGTCCAGTTGCTTTCGCCTGGGTGTGTTTTGGGAATGGCAGGCAGAACAAGTGCAGCTGGTGTCTCCCCAGTGCCTGTTATTGATCGATGTGAAGCATTGCTGCCCACCCTGGGGAGGGAGGTGGTTGTCTGTAGTACCATATCACAGGCTGGGGCAGGGCTGGAGGGGTATCTGATTTGTGATCTGGTGTTATTCATCTGTCCTAAATGGGTGTAGCCCCACAGACATCGATGGTGCCACCTCCCTTTGCATGCCCTGTTGCTCTTGGCAGTCCTTCCCTTGTGTGCCTGATCCCCTGTGAGGGAGGGTCAGGTTGGCTGTGGGATGGAGCTGTGTAGGAATCCGTTTCTTTCCCTCCCTGTCTCCCCAAACGTACCAAGACAAAGGTAAAACCGGGTGTTTACACAGGAAATATCAACTCTCTAGTGTCTGTAGGCAGGCTTTGTGGGAGATGGACAGAATGACTTTGTGCGTGCTGAACTGTGGAGGATGCTTTTAGCTTAATGGAGCAAAGCCCCTTCCTCCCGCAGAAATCAACTAATTGCTGATCTTGAGTCACCGGTGGCCCTAACTCATCAAACATCATTAGCTCCCCCAGCATCTGTCCTGTGAAAGGGCACTCACAGCACCTTCTGAATATCCAGCTTGTGCTCCAGCATTCCAAGGGGAGCCAAATAAATCTGCTAAATGCTCCACGCGAGGGTGTGCCACGACGGCGGTTAGCGCTGATTATCCATGTGCATAAGAGTGTTCTTCATCCAGATCCATCCCAAAGTGCTTTGCAAGCCACCTATGTTTTCAAAACATCCTCGCTGCCCCAAGAGGAAGCATGGCCATGCTGAGATGTGCCCAGCCGTCCCACGCAGCCTCCGCGGGGCAGGAAGCAATGCTCAGCAGATGTCACTTGGGAGGATCTCTGCGCCGGAGTGGTCCCGGTGCTGTGGTCAGTGGGACTTCCCTTCCAGCCACGCCGCTTGTGCCGGCTTCCTGCATCGGTGGCTGGATTTGAAAACGTTGGCCTTGGCTTGGACTCTGTTTGGCTCAGTGGTGCCCTTTCTCCTTGCTCTTTAATGCATTGCTATTAATATAATAATGTTTAGACAACTGCGTTGTGTGTTCAGGATGTTGATGCGTTGAGCAAGTTGATTGAATCATAGAATGGTTTGGGTTGGAAGGGACCTTAAAAATCATCTAGTTCCACCCCCTTGCCATGGAAAGGGACACCTTTTACTAAACCAGGCTGCTCAAGGCTTCATCCAACCTGGCCTTGAACACCTTCAGGGAGGGGGCATCCACAACCTCCCTGGGCAACCTGTTCCAGTGTCTCACCACCCTTAGTACAAAGAATTTCTTTCTAATATCCAGTTTAAATTTTCTCTTCAACAGTGGTTCAGAGCAGGTAGATGTCAAGCCTGCTGGATTTGCTTTCCTAAAACCTGCCTTCATCTGCACCAAATCCTTATGATTGGATTTTGGTTTTCTTGCACAGAAAGCAGGTTTCCAGCCACTGCTGTGTTGCACTGTCTTTTCTAGGCACTCAAAGGGAAGCCTTCATTCCTTTCCTTATACCTTCAGTTTATATTCTGCTTGAAGACCTCAAAGGAGGAATCTCAGGCTGCAGGATGCTGCTAATCGGGTTTTGAAGTTCCTGCTCTGCCTGTATTGACACAGAGGAGATGCTGGATTTGTTTTTTCTTTGACAAATGCATTTCAAAAGTACGTGTCTGCACATGAGCATGTTGCTGGTGCTGTCCTTGAAATGCTGTGCTTTTCTAAACCTGGTTTTGTTTAGGTTTAATCTTCAAGGAGATCCTTGACAAGAGAGGAAGGCACAAAATTTTCTTTCTAACATCCATCCAGAGTGGTTGGGGAAGGGGACTCAGCATTAATCTGCATATGGTTTCACTTCAGAGGATTGCACTTAGATGAGACTGTGGGATATTTTGCAAAGGACCTCTTTGGACGGTGCTTTAGGAGTCTCTCTTCCAGTGGAGGCCATTCAAGTGATCAAACAATGACTGTTTCAAGGCTGAGATGAATTGTGCTTAACTGCCTTGTAACTGGGGACAGGGGTTCCTGTAGATTCTAGGCAGTTTGACCATGGTAGATGCTGTAGATGCTACTAATAATAGTTGCTAGATAGATGCTACTGGTAATAAAGGGTAACCAAACAATTGAAGGTCAAAAGTAACGGAGAACCCAAAATCCCACCTTCACCTCCATCCTGCTAGGGGCTGCAAACCCCATTATCTGCTTGCTTGGTTGTTTTGGGTTGGGCTGGTTTGGGGTTTTGAGGGTTTTGTTTGTTTGTTTTTTTGAGACAAACACTTTTGTACCTTCACAGAATCACAGAATGGTTTGGGTGGGAAAGGACTTTTCAAGGTTATGTCCAAACCCCTCTGGAGTCAGCAGGGACATCTTCAACTAGATCAGGTTGCTCAGAGCCCCATCCAACTGATCTGGAATGTTTCCAGGGATGGAGCATCTATCACCTCTCTGGGTAACCTGTGCCAGTGTCTCACCACCCTCAGTGTGAAAAATGTCTCCCTTCTATGTAGTCTAAATCTCCCTTCTTTTAGTTTAAAACCATCATCCCTTGTCCTATTGGAACAGGCCCTGCTCTCAAGTCTGTCCCCACTTTCTCTCTTTCTGACTTTCACCCCTGGAAGGGTCCCTTGTGCACAGACACAAAGCACAGAGCTGTCCTTTAATTCTCCTCCTGGCTGCTGCTTAAAACATCCATGAAAAAAAGTAAATAAAAAATCCCCAATCCCTAAACAAACCTCTTGGCTTTAGTTGTGTGACCGATGAGCCGAGACCGGCGCATGTTGCACTGACTCACTGTCTCCTGGTGCTCTCCTGCTGGACATGCCTGTCTGTTGTCTCTGGAGTTAGACGTGGGCTTGGAGTGGTGTTTTGTGTCTCTCCACAGCTTGGCACGATGGGATTTGGGGGTGGGCTCTCTCCAGAAAAACAACGTCAAAAATAACTGCTGTCCTTGCAGAGCAGCTCTTGGCTCCTCATCATCACATCGTTGAGCTTTGCCTCTTCATTTCTGAACTGTGGACTCAGAGTCTCTTCTGTCTGGCTGAGGAGTGCGTCTACAATTCTGAATAAAACAAGAGCTTCTCATCTCACACTGCTTTTACAATCCTTTAGTGCTCTCCCCTCTTCCCCACCCCATTGGTTTAAGTGGATGGAGAGTTTGGATTTGTGCATCAGTGCTCATTTCTACATCAAGCAGAAGCAGTTTAATCAAGGGCGTCAGAAGACCTGCTCCTCTCTGGTGGAGTGAGCAGAGAGCTTAAGGGGTTATAACAGGCTGATTTACTGATTGCAGCCCTATTCTTAGGGGTGGTTCCCTGAAGAAGGGCTTCTTTTGGCTACTGAAATAGTTTCTTCATGTCCCACTTGATAAGGGGTGTCGTCATTAAATGAGGATGTAGCATGTAGACTGAAGTAGGACCACTGGAGTCTTATGGTGGAGGTACCAGGTGGAGTTTGGCATGGTGCTAATTGGGATGAAATTTCATAGCAGGGAGAAGAAGGGACATCCCTTTAATTCTGCAGCAAAACACAAAGAAATGGGTATTAAGCAAAGTGATTTCCTTTTTTCTCTCTCTAAGGAATTTCAGTGGGTCAGTCCTGTGTCCATCTGTTCCATGGCTGGTTCAGGATGCTCACCTCTACCAAATGTATGAAGTAGTTGCAGAAACTCCAGGGAACGTCACCAAAAAATGGGCAGAAACCTAGAAAACATGGGAATACTGAAGGAAATGAAGTTGTTTAGTCTAGGAATGAGAGGACTGAAAGGAGAAATAAGAGTCCTTGAGCATGTCAAAGGTAGCTGAGAAGGGGAAGGGAGTTAACTGTTCTTTATGGCCAGTGGTAGGAGGCCAAGAAGTGCTGAGCTCGAACTGCAGCAAGAGAAACAAGAGTTAGGAAAAAAGTTCCTAACCTCTGATTGCCAGAGGAGTGGAGCAGTGGAACAGCTGGTTTGGGATGGGCTCAGAGTCTCCATCAGTGGAAGATTCGAAGAGCAGGTTGGCCAAACTGCACTTCAGAGACCTGATCCTTTTTTGAGGCAGTGGAATAAATTTGACAAATTCTCCCAAAGTCCTTTCCAGTGCTGGCTTAGGTGAATTTATGGATTTTGAGCCTGGGTTTAGGCTCAAAATTCATAAAATTCAGGGGCTTTTGGGCACAAATCATGTCAGCCAAATCTGCTGTTGAGACTCAGGGAAGTCCTCTGACCCAATGCAAGCAGGTTCTTTGCCAAGAGTTTTGACAGCACTGAACTTCATGACTTTGCATCTTATCCCAGCTGTCAAGCTGCCTTGCTTCACCCTACTCCTCCCATGTAATCTCCAACCTTGATTCAAAAAGTCCATCAGACATTTTAGCTGTTGTCATCTGCCTCATGATTCAGAGAAGGGATGAACACTTGCTCCACCAGAGAGGGTTTTGCAGGTCAAAGGGTGCATTTTGCTTGCAAGGGCAGTGCCCATGAGCAGTCCTGCAGCACCACCTCTCTTGTGCAATGCTCTGTAGCTTGTTTCTCTGCTACGTCAGTGCTGGTGAGTCAAAACACTCAACCTTTTCCCTGCAACCTTCTCTTGGGGTCATTTTGTTTGAGTGTGGTGCTTCATTCCTTTGCCCATTGATCAGATGGTGGTGTATTGTCATCATACTCTTGATCTAATAACCTGCAGCTACTTGAAGGATGGTTGTAGGGTTGATGGAGCTAAAATTTTCTTGGTTGTAGCAGGTGACAAAGAAAGGGGCACAACCACAGACTAGCTTTGGAGATTCAGGTTGGGTCTTTAGGAAAGCTCCTCCAGTAAGAGGATTGTGTTGTAGAGGAAGAGGTTCTCCTGAAGTCTCCCTCTTTGGAGATTTTCAAGATTTGGCTAGAGAAAATCCCAGCTGTCCTGATCTAATCACACCTCAAGTGCAAGGTTGGACGACCTCCTGATGTGCTTTCAACCCCAGCATTTCTGATACCTCTGTGGAACAATGCAGCATGGAAGCAATGTGGCTGCTTTAAGCCCAGCTCTCCATGCAGGTGGATAGTCCTTGTTTTATTGGCTACCAACAGGAACAACTTGGAGAAAGTGTTGTGTTAGGGTAGCTCTTCAGTTACTGAAACTCAAACCAGTTTGGTCAGGGCTAACCCACTTGACTCCTGAGTCATTGCATTGTTCGAGGTGGACGTGCCCATAGAGGTGAGGAGTCCACATGTTGTGTGGGGAGTGAAACCAGTGTGTTTTCCTGGTGCTTTGGCTTTGCTGAGACAGCTCAAGTGAATCTTCAGCTGTCTCTCATGACTACAGAGCTGGCCAATGATCCTGGCCAAGCCCACAGTAGGTGTCAGGGATTGATGGTGGCAAAGCACAGGTTGAACTTAAGAGAGGCAAACAATACTTAAGGAAAATATAACAGGAAGCTGACTTCATTTATCTTTGGAAGAGAGCAGAAGTGATACCAAAAGCCATTTTTTTCCTCTCCTTTTTTAAGCAAGTGTCAGATGCAAGAGGTGATGTAATAGTGTTTACCAGACCAAAGCACAGAATTTATAGTAGTGACTCAAAGGCAGAGAAAATATTATTTATTGGGATTACAGCAGCACCTGAGGTGACTGGGATTGGGGCTTGGTGCTCTGAATGTTTGATAAGACCACATCTGCCCTGAAAGGTCTGGGCAGGTGGGGAAACCAAGGCACACAGAGAGGCAGTGGTTTGACTGCACTTGTGTTCAGGGTCGTTCCCACAGCTGGGAAGTCAGCTTAGCTTGATCACTTCTACCTGAGCCAGGGGTTTCCAAGATGCTCACAGGCTGCTGGGGATGTGTGAAGCCATGGAAAGAGATTGCACCTGGTCCACAGAACTGTATAGTACTTCTAGCAGGGATTTAGATCATAGAATCACAGGATGGTTTGAGTTGTAAGGGACCTTAAAGATCATCTAGTTCCAACTCCTCTGCCATGAGCAGGGGCAACTTCCACTAGACCAGGTTACTCAAGGCCTCATTTAAACCTGTCCTTGAACACCTCCAGGGAGGGGTGTCAAGGTCATCAAGGTTCAAAATCATCACCGAGATGAGGTGAGGATTTGACAAATGATAGAATGAGAGGAAATGGACTCAAATTGCACCAGGGGAAGTTTAGATTGGATGTCAGGAAAAATTTCTTCATCAAAAGGGTCATCAGGCACTGGAACAGGCTGCCCAGAGAAGTGATGGAGTCACCATCCCTGGAGGTGTTTAAAAGACTTTTGGATGAGGTGCTTAGGGACATGGTGTAACAGTTATGTACAGGGAGATGTTGGGTTATGGTGAGACTTGATGACCTTAAGATCTTTTCCAACCTGGCAATTCTATGATTCTATGATCCAAACGATTTGGAGATAACTGCTTTTAATATAAACTGCCCTTCCTTTCAGTACTCCTGTCAAGTCTTTAAAGCCTCCATTGTAAAGCTTAGATGGATCTTACAGCACCTAGCAGTGGTGACAAGTGTATTTATCTCTATCTCAAGAGGCAGGAGAAATGTAGAGGTCTTGATTTACTGCAAGGTGCACAGAGAGCAGCAATAGAGCTGAAAGAGGTTTGTGAACTGCTGTCACTGCCATTCTGCATAGCCTCTCCTTCACCATTCAGCCCTTCTTCATAGGGATAGACCAAGGATTTGTGCAGAGGTGTTAAGCCCAGGATAACAATATGCAAATGCTCACTATTCCACACCATCCTTTGGCTGGGTAGTTTTATGGGATTTTAGTTGTGGCACACCTTGGCACCTTGGTGCTGGAGCGAGTGCAGAGGAGGGCAAGGAAGCTGGTGAAGAGCCTGGTGAATAAATCTTAGGAGGAGTGACTGAGGGAGCTGGGAATGGTTAGTTTGGGAAAGAGAAGGCTGAGAGGAGACCTCATTGCTGTCTACAACTACCTGAAAGGACATTGTGTAGAGGCTGGTGCTGGTCTCTTCACACAGGTAATTAGAACAAGAGGGAATAGCCTCAAGCTACAGATGGGTAGGTTTAGACTGGACATTAGGAAAAAAAAAAATCACAACAAGAGTGGTCAGGGATTGGAATGAGCTGCCCAGGGAGGTGGTTGAGTCACCAACCCTGGATGTGTTTAAAGGTGGTTTGAATGTGGTGCTTGGGGATATGGTTTAGGGGTGAACCTTGCAGAGTAGGGTTCTGGGTTGAACTTGGTGATCCTGAGGGTCTTTTCCAACCTGAATGTTTCTGTCATTCTGTGATATTTGGTCAAGAGGTGTCACACAAATACAGGCTGTTGTGAGTTCCTCATCTGGAGCTGCAAGTGGCAAGCCTGGCCCTGCCACCAAAGTGCTGGAGAGCCTGGCCCATGCCAACATCTGGGGCACCTGGTTCTGGAGAGGTTCTCAAATCTATTGAGCATCCAAAAAAATCTCCTTGAAACATCCTAGATCTCTGCTATGGCCCACTGAGCAGCAGCTACAGTAGAGTTTGTCATGCAGATGAATAAACGTGGTCCAGATTTGCCATCCAAAGTTTCATTTGGTGTCTCCACAGTCTAGTTGTGGCTCCTGTAATTCTGTTCAAACAATGAAAATAGCTTGAGAAATTAAAATCCTTGTTCTTCTTTGCACATCAGATGATCTCTGTGCATTACCTCTTCCCCAGCATGCAGCACTGTGAGCGCAAAGGCTGGGTTGGATTTCTATTTGCCTTTTCCAGTCTGTTGATCCAGCTGAGAAGTCACTGGTGCTAGAAATTACTTGTTTGCACTCTTGCCCACCACTATGTTAATATCCCACTATAGCTGGATGCTTTTAGGCAAAAGCTGTCAGAGCTGCTGGCCTGGAAATGCTGGTGTGAAGTGGTCCAGGTCTGACTTCCACAGAGGGACAGAATCACAGAAGTAACCAGTTTGGAAAAGACCTTTGAGATCATCAAGTCCAACTTGTCACCCAGCACCATCTAATCAACTAAACCATGGCACTAAGTGCCTAACCCAGCCTTATTTTAAACACCTCCATGGATGATGACTCCACTACCTCCCCAGGCAGCCCATTCCAATGGCCAGTCTCTCTTTCTGGGAAGAATTTCTCCCTAACATCCAGCCTAAACCTCCTCTAATGCAGCTTGAGACTCTGTCCTCTTGTTCTGTCACTGGCTGCCTGGGAGAAGAAACCAACCCCCACCTGGCTACAACCTCCCTTCAGGTAGTTGTAGATGGCAATGAGGTCTCCCCTGAGCCTTCTGTTCTCCAGGCTAAAGAACCCCAGCTCCCTAAACCTCTCCTCATAGGGCTTGTGCTCCAGATCCCTCACCAGCTTTGTTGCCCTTCTCTAGACATGTTCAAGCAACTCAACATCTTTGTTAAACTGAGGTGGGTTTGCTTCTCCTTAGGCTCTGTTAGACTTAACCTGGAGAAACTGGATCAGCACCTGAATGCCTTGCTGCCAAGTTCATGTCAAAGAAATTAAGCTGTTGGGGCAGGTCCAGAAGAGGGCAACAAAAAAATTATTAGAGGGGCTGGAGCACCTCTGCTGTGGGGACAGGCTGAGAGAGTTGGGGTTGTTCAGGCTGAAGAAGGGTCTGGAGAGAACTTATTGCAGCCTTTTACTGCTTAAAGGGGTCCATAAGAAAGCTGGGGACCATCTTTTCAGCAGGGCCTGTTGTGACAGCACAAGTGGTGATGGTTTGTCACTAAAAGAGAGGCATTCAGAATAGATAGAAGGAAGAATTTTTTTTTTTTTCACAGTGATGAAACACTGTCCCAGGTTGCCCAGAGAGGTGGTAAAACCCCCATCCCTGGAAACATTCAGGGTCAGGTTGGATATGTCTCTGAGCAACCTGATGTGGTTTAAGATGTCCCTGCTCACTGCAAGGGGGTTGGACTAGATGACCTTTAAAAGTCCCTTCCAAGCCCATGATTCTATGATTTAAGTGAAACAAGCTTTTTGGTTACCACAGATTAAACCAGCAGCAAATTGTCAGTGAGCACGGGGGGCTGCATAGATGCAGACAGCGTGGAGCATCTCTTTTCTTTCTTGGTCATAATTAGCAAGAGAAAAGGCAAATATTCAGCACATGAAATCACAGAGGACAGACTTGAGATCTCAAGGCTGTGTGTACACCTCCTGGCAAACATGCTTGCACCAAAGATGTGTCTGCAACAGCCTGGCTTTCAGATGTACAGAGAGGAATTCCTCAAGGTCACCACACAGACCTGCAGTACCTATGTCATCAATCACAACTAGCCAGACAGCAACTTAAGTGAGTGCTGTGTTTAAATTTAAAAGCAAACAAATAAATGAAACAAACATCAGCCAGCTTTCCTCAAGAATAAAATCTTGCATTTGTCTTTAGCCTGCAAGCTGTGCCTTTAAAGGACAGGAGGAAAACAGGAGTGCTGGGAGCATATGTTTCTTGCTGTATAAGACAGCCAGCAGTGCCTGTTTCTCCCATGAATCTGGAATAATTTGATGCCAGCAACCTGGAGGGGTGGGATTTCATCTCTGGATTTGTGTTTTCAGATTCAGTTCCTGTTGTGTGTTTTTTCTGAGCTCTTGTGCAGCTTTCCTTTCCTGGAGAAGGGTAGGAGCTGGGAAATCTTGTATCAGTCTGGTTGTCTGAGTTACACCAATACCTAGAATTTAATTTCTCATTTCAAATGTGAATATTCTCACCCCAAAATGATGCCTGCTCAAGGTAGGAGCTTCATTCTTGGACCACAAGTGGGACATTTTAATTTATAGTTTAAATCTGGCTTTAAGGCAGGATGAATTGAGAACAGATTTTAGACTTTTTGGTATTAAGCATTCAGATTGCTCCTTCCTTTCCATTGCTTGGAAAGCTTTTCCATGTCTGTGTCCTCTGGACTCTTCTTCAGGTGGCCTCTGAATTTTTAAATGCTGTATGCCCAGTCTCTCTTTTTCTTGTAAATCTTTTGACAGAAATCACTTCTGGTTGTTAGGGTTTAGGGTTTATTTTCATTGTTTATAAACTATTTTACTTCCTATCCCCTTTTGGAGACATCCAAAGTATTTCCACCATGTCTCCTGGATCTAAGATGCTGTCAGTACTTGCTATGATCTTATTTCATTTCAACCTATTTTCCAAAGGCATTTGATTTGGAAGGCATTTAGACATCTCCTTGGGGGACTTCCAGCTCCTGCATCCATATGGTAAGATGGAAATAACATTTTGAGTCAAAGATTTGTGTTCTCTGGAATTTAGTAGATCTTCAGCAATTACATTTTGCTGATGATCACAGCTGCTCCCTCACCCATTCAGGTTCCTCACTGACCTTCTGAACATCCCCATGGACTTGCTTGTGGCTGCCAAAGGATGCAAGTTGACTTGGAATTGGAATGGGCATTGCAATCTATTGCCCATGGGGGAGGTGGAGTCAACATCCCTTTAAGTGTTCAAGAAACTTGTGACCATGGCAATTTGGGACATGGTTTAATGGCCATGGTAGTGTTAGGCTGACAGTTGGACTTGATGATCTTAGAGGTCTTTTCCAACTGAAACAATTCACAGTATCACAGTACATCATCAGGTCCAACCCCCCTGCCAGAGCAGGATCACCCAGGGTTGTCTGCACAGGAATGCATCCAGGTGGGTTTGGAAAGTCTCCAGAGAAGGAGACTCCACAACCCCCCTGGGAAGTCTGTTCCAGTGCTCTGTCACCCTCACTGTAAAGAAATTTCTCCTCATGTTGAGGTGAAATCTTCTATGTTCTAGTTTGAACTCATTGTTCCTTGGCTTATCACTGTGAACCACCGAAAAGAGCCTGGCCCCCTCCCCTTGACACCCACCCCTCAGCTATTGATAGACATTGATCAGATCCCCTCTCAGTCTTCTCTTCTCCAAACTAAACAGCCCCAGGGCTCTCAGTCTCTCTTCATAGGGGAGAGGCTCAACTCCCCTAAGCATCCTCCTGGCTCTCCCTTGGATTCTCTCCAGCAGGTCTCTGTCTCTCTTGAAGTGAGAAGCCCAAAACTGGACACAGGATTCCAAGTGTGGTCTCACCAGGGCAGAGTATTGCATGATTCTATGACTGCTAAACAAACTCCTTGCTCCTTAACATAGTACTCCCACAGGGATCATGTCTTGTTTCCAAAACTGATTTGTAAACCTTCCTTTCCCTCCTCTCTTCTGGTGACTTTGAGGTCTTTGTTAGATGTTCAGCTTCACAGAGTTGTGTCACATGTTCATTGTAGGTCTGGCACTCTGTGCTGCTATTGAGCTGGGTGGTGCTTGTGTTTGCACTTTTTTCTCTCATAGTAATGTCAGTAATCATGGCAAATGGGGTTATTAGTCACTGCTACTGATCTGTTCTGCAGATCTCTATCCACATACTTATTTAAGCATCTTTGGGGAGTTTTGATAGAATCATAGACTCGGTTTGGTTGAAAACGACCTCTCAGATCATCAAGTCCAACTGTCAACCCAGCAGCACCATGGCCATTAAACCATGTCCTGAAGTATCTTGTGAACACCTCCAAGGATGGTGCCTCCACCACCTCCCTGGGCATCCTGTTTCAATGCTTGACCAATGCTGGTTGTTCATTTGTAGGAGAAATGTGTGGGGGTTGACTGCTTCCTGGATGCTCCACCTTCTAGTGGAAGGAGCTCCTGCCCATGGCAGCTGGGCTGGAACTAGGTAATCTTTAAGGTCCCTTCCAACCCAAGTCATTCTATGATTCTTGTCTTGAAACAGTGCCCTATGGAAAAAAGATGATGGGCTATGTAATTCAGCTCAGGGTTTCAGTACTCCTTAGTTGTCTTAAAAGTGGGGGTTGGTTTCTTCTCCCTAGTCTGAAGTGATAGAATGAGCGGAAATGGCCTCAAATTGTGCCAGGCAAGGTTTAGATTGAATATTTACTGGAAGAGTGGTCAGGCATTGGAACAGTTGCCCAGGAAGGGTGGTGGAGTCACCATCCCTGAAAGTGTTCAAAAACCCCGTAGATGTGGGAATTTGGGACATGGTTTGATGACAACAGTGGTGTTAGGTCAACAGTTGGACTCAATGCTCTTATTGTCAGCAGAAAGTAGCCACTCTGCTTCCATGCCACCCACACTACACACAGCTCCTTTCTTTCTGGGTCTCAGTGTTGTTCCTAAATAATTCTCTCCAGATAGGAAGCTCCCAGGAAAACCTCCTTTGCTTTGACCCAGGAAAAACTGATGACTTGAAGCTTGTGTTCTCCCTCCCTCTTGCCTTCCCTGCCTCCCTCACCCACTGTCCACGACAAGTAACATCAGACCAGAGTTTCCAGGGGGAAAAGAAGGACTCATTGTTTTGGGGTCAGGGCAGAGGGGTGAGGTGACAAGAGAAAGGGGAACAGAGCTGGGTGAGCCCCACTGCTACCTCCAGCCTGACCTTATATTATCCCTGGTGGCAGCTCTGCAGATAGTGAGCAGTCTGTGACTGGTACAGGCATAAAACCTTCAAGGGGGGGAAAAATACAATAAATGAAAGGAAAAAGGAAGAAAGGCAGAAGAGATGGGATGCAGGGAATGTCAAGGAGTGCATGGGGGCCTTCTGTCTGTGCTGAGCAGAAGAGATACTGAGAAATGATGCAGGCTGGTCCCTGTCTGAGGCTTAAAATTGTTGATTGAGCTTTGAACCCAGCCCCGACTGTACAGGTCCCTCTTTGAGTCCTCTGTGTGAGTGGAGTGAGGCAGGATGGGGAGCAGGAGATTTTCCTGCCAGCAGTCAGGAATTTATCCTGCAGCAATGTGTGTGTGGGTGGACCCCTGACACCAGAGGCTTTGGAGAAGGGTGATGAGAGTGATTAGGAGCCTGGGAAAGCTTTACCCAACAGGCTTCTGAAACACTGAAGGACAGCCACTGTCTAAAGAAAGTGAATCAAGAAGTGCCCTGAAAAAAGCCTGAAGATCCATGAAGAAAGGGGCAGCCTTGTAGCTTGGCTCATAGGACTTCTTACAGGAGCACACCAAGGTCCTTCTCTCAGGAGATAACACAAAGTGTTTGGCACATCATAAAATCAGAGAATGGTTTGGGTTGGAAGATTAAAGATCATTTGGTTTCTGCCCCTTTGCCATGGGTAGGGACACCTTCCACTAGACCAGGCTGCCCCATCCAGTCTGGCATTGAACATGGATGGAGCATCCACAATTACTCTGGGCAACTTGTGCCAGCGTTTCACCCCCTTCACGGTAAGGAATTTCTTTCTTATGTCCAACCTAAACCTACCTTCTTGAAGTTTAAAACCATCACCTCTTGTCCTGTCACTATGCACTCTGATAAAGACTCCCTTCCGACCATTCCTGTAACCCCCCCTGAAGTACTGGGAAGCTGCTAAAAGGTTTTCCTGGAGCCTTCTTGAGGCTGAACAACCCCATGTCTCTCAGCCCATCCTCACAGCAGTTTTTCCAACCTCCAGTCATCTTCACAGACTCCTCTGGACTCTTTCAAACAAGTTTACGTCCTTCTTGTGCTGAAGACTCCAGAGATGGACCCAGCACTGGAGTTGAGGTCTCACCAGAGCAGAACAGAGCAGAGGGGCAGACTTTGTCCCTTCACCTGCCACCCATGCAGCTTTGGATGCAGCCCAGGCCACTATTTCCTTTCTGGGCTGCGAGTGCCCTTTGCTGATGATACTCAGTTTTTCATCCAGCAGCACAGCCAAGATCTTCTCCTCACAGCTGCTCTCAATCACCAAAGCACAGTGGGCTCTGACTGCAGGTGATGGGTGTCCCACTCTGTTGCTTGAACCCACTTTTGGAGGGGTGAGATTTGCACTTAGGAGAGGTTTCTGATCCCTCAATATCAAACGTAGAAGGGGAGCCAGTCACAGACGTTAAGACCCACAAGATCTTTTGTCTCTGCATTCTTCAGTAAGTTCTGCCTCTGGTTTAGATGTGTGATGGGAAAGAAACATGCCTCATCCCACTGAGTCTGAATTTGCACCTTTTAAATGAGACAAGACATGAGTAATGTGACTATCTGCCATACTAAAAGTTCATACCAAGAAGGTGACACTGAAAACAGAACAAAATTGGAGTTTTGAGGTTTAAACCAGTCAAACAGTTGGACAGGTCTTTCCTAGTCATGAGGTTCTCACCACCTGCCTTTTCAGAAAGTTTTTACCTGCAGCAGGGTGTACTTTGTTCTGACACTATCTGAATGCAGCACCATACTCATGGAGCCATATTTTGAGCTCTTGCTCTGCGCTCAAAGTCAGCCTGAGGGAGGGCTCAGATCATTGTCTCCAACACTTGCAAAACAGGTTGGCTGAGGCTTCAACTGGGAGGGGGGGGGAATCAATATGCTCTTTTTAGCATCAAATTAGTACAGCCAGCTGGCATGCAGATGGGCTGATGTATCATGTGCTGTCACAGGAGGTGTGCTGAGGAGCGAGGTTTGAAGACGGAGTCATGCGTAGAGAAGAAGATTGTCTGCAGGGCTTTGCTTATACTAGAGGCACTTCACGTGCAGCAGAAGACAGGATGTCTTACAACTTGATGTAATGGACTCTGCTCCACAAAATACTCTGTGCTCAGTAGTTTGTGTTAGATGTTCACAGTAGGGCTAATAATGAACATTTGTCTCGGGGCAGATGGAAACTGGACTCCAAACATTGGCCTGGCTTGAACTGAAAATGGAGCGTGAAGTAAATTCTGTCCTGTGCTGCATGTAGGATGTTTATGAAGGTTTTTTGTATGAGTGTTTAGGGTGTTTGATGAAGTATTCTCTTTGTGATGTTCCTCTCTCCATCCTGTTTTCTTGGAAGAGCCTGCCATGAGCCACTTGATGCTGTTAATGCTGCCATTAAGTCTAGGTGGGGTGAAGTGTGGACCTGCTGCTCTGACACGCTTGTAATTTCAGATAGGATCGAGTTGTTGAGTACCACTCGGGGATGAGAAGCTTCAAGATTTGCATTTGTAATTAAGAAGAAGAGCTCTTAAAGCCTATTCTTTGCATTTCTTTGTACCTGAAGCCTCCCACTAACCCAAAGTAGCTGGAGTTGTGGAGGAAGGTGAGAAGCCAGAATGACATGTTTGGGGTTTACATGCTTGTCTCTCCTGCATGCATTACTGCTGAATCAGTTGTAATTTAGGCAGTTTTTTCAGTGTGGAAGGGTCTGGTCAAAATCTTGGATAAATTTCCTTCAACTCATGGGAGAGTTTTGACTAATTTTATTTTAAATAAATAAATAAACCAATAAAGTATCAGTTTCCTAGAAAACCAGACATCAGAGCATGATCAGAAACACAGCTGCAATGCTCTCCAGTTTCTACTTCAGACATCTATTCCTGGTTGGTGTGTATTCCTGGATATTGTCATGTCTGCTTCTCCCATTTTCCCATCTTTGTCTTTTTGTACCCAAAGCCCAGTGGTATGAGCTGGGCTTGGGTTCATTTGCTTTCCCCCACGTTTTGGTCTGGTATCTAAAGGGCAGGTGTAAATATGTTGAGGCCAGTCTCTTTTCATCAATGCCCAATGATAGGATAAAGGGCAATGGACACAAAATATTCCACCTAAATGTAAGGGGAAATTTCTCTCTTGTGAGAGTGACACAGCACTGGAATAGGCTGTCCAGAGAAGTAGTGGAGTCTCCTTCTCTGAAGACTTTCAAAACCCACCTGGATATAATCACTGGCAGCCTGTGCTCCATGACCCAGCTTTGCAGGGATGTTGAACCAGATTAACTCCACTATTCTGCGACTCTGTAGACCTTGCACTTTCAACTCTCACTGATATTCATCCCTCTACCCTGAATATTGCAGGGTCTTAGCATCAGAGCACCAAGGTGGGTTGCTAACACCAATGGCTTTAGCCTTGCACATCCCAACAGAGCAGGAAATTGGTGCAGGAGGTTGGACACACAATGGCTTTCCAAAGGAAAAATCACCATTGTGCTGCTAGGTTCCATGCTGGATACTGAAGTCTTCCTATTCCCTGCTTTATAAATAGGAATTTAAAGTGTACATGGATTAAATGAATCTTTTGAGGTCTGCAACAGAATCAGAGAGATATTCAGGTTGGAAAAGACCCTCAGGATCACCAAGTCCAACCAATAACCCTACTCTACAAGGTTCACCCCGAAACCATATCCCCAGGTACCACATCCAAACGACCTTTAAACACATCCAGGGTTGGCAACTCAACCACTTCCCCAGGCAGCCCATTCCAATGCCTGAGTCCATTCCCTGGGGTCAGCTGGGAACCAGACACCAATGTCCTTCAGTCCTGTCTTCATCATACCCATTTCTAAGCTGCATCCCAGCATACTCTGCCCCAGCAGTCTCCTGTTGAGTAAGTCCAAGTTTTCTAAGCAAAGTTCACCTGGCGTGTGTCTTGCCTTGAAGTCCATCAGAGGAGGTTAGGAGTGAATTCAGCCTGTTTAAAAGTTCCCTTCAGCTGCCTGCCAGGAAGATCCAACGAGTGGAAAGTCAATCAGACATGCGAAAGGAGGGAGGAGAAAAGGCGAGCGCTTGTCACCAGCGCTACCTTCTGTGTGGGTTTGTGCCACACTGCAAAACCTGGTGGATTTATTCCATTTTGGGAGCCAACCCATGGCAGTGCACACGTGTGTGCTGGCAGGAGAACTCAGTTGGGTAATAAGAGTAAATCTTGCCCAGTTTTGAGAGGCTGGAATTAAACAGCGGTCTAATAGCGCTGCGTATAATTTTGTACGGTGAGGCAGTAATTTACTGTGCTGTTTTGGCCATCAGCACAACAGCTAGAGGCTGTTAAGATAATTTAGTGGTGGTTTGTGGTTCTAAATATGTTTCCATCGTGACTAAGGATTCTAATAGATATTAAATTCAGCCAAGGGGGTTTTTAGGTTGGGGGGGGGCTTGTTTTTTTGTTGTTGTTGTTGTTGTTTTTATTGCATGCTCCCCAGTGTTTCTGTTTTGACTTTTCTAATCTGAAGGAGCAAGATGAGGGATGGCTATTAAATGTTCTTTCAACATATCAAATAGAAGTTGTAAAAGAAATAAAAACAACCCTTCATGATGCAATTAATTTAGTGCAACCCAGTTATTCAGCAGTGGGGCTCTGGGGTATCCTGCTCTTGGCTGCTGATACTTGGGTGATGTGCAAAGCTGTCGTAATGCAATTCATAGATTCATAGATTCACAGAATGGTTTGGGTTGGCTGGAAGGGACCTGAAAGACCACCTAGTTCCCATCCCTCTGCCATGGGCAGGGACACTCTCTGCTAGACCAGGTTGCTGAAGGCCTCATCCAAGCTGGTCTAGAACACCTCCAGGGAGGGAGCATCCAT
The DNA here is from genome assembly GCF_027791375.1 of Indicator indicator. NCBI lineage: Eukaryota > Metazoa > Chordata > Aves > Piciformes > Indicatoridae > Indicator > Indicator indicator. The sequence continues at coordinate 3,851,857 of NC_072010.1, read as the reverse complement.
GACCTCCCTGGACAACGTGTTTCAGTGTCTCACCACCCTTATTGTAAATAATTTATCTCTGACACCTGCTTCACATCTGCCCTCCTCAAGCTTCATTCCTTCTCATCCTATCACTACCAGCCCTTGTAAAAAGTCCCGTCCCAGCTTTCTTGTAGGCCCCCTTCAGGTACTGGAAGGCTGCTATAAGGTCTCCCCAGAGCTTCCTATTCTCCAGGCTGAACAGCCCCAACTCTATGTCATATGCAGCTCCAATTCTTTGTCATATACATGTTTTGTCACTTGGAATAGTTTGGATAAAAGGGAAAATAGTCGTCTCCATCCTTCTTGGCCTCATGCAAGACAAATTGTGCAGAATTAAGAACTAATTTTTTTTTTTTTTTTTTAGAGTTTAAATAACTGCATCCAAATGTCACAGTGCTCAGATATGAGCTCGGGACCTCAAAACCCCTCCAAGACTTTAACTGAGCTTTTCAGCCATATCCTGCATCCATACAAAGGCTTCTCTTCCACCACTAAGAAGCAGGCAGTGTGAGAAGCTATTTGATCTGCTGTGGGAATGCCACAGCTCTTATTCAGCCATCTTAATCCAAATAATAACAACGAAAAGTTTGAAGGCTTAGTTTGGAATTGGATAGCTCTCCAAAAATAGTCTCTCCCAGGAGATATCTCCTACTTCCTGCTGGGCTGGAAAAGCTGTGCTGACAGCCTTTGTGCTTGGATATTTAGGCATCTCCTGGAACCTAGAGCATGAAGGAATGCAAAATAATAGGAGAAATCAGTTGAACTTGTACATTTCAGAAGGGTGTTTGGTTTGAGCTTTGGAAAGTGTTCCCCCACACCCCTCCCACATAGGAAGGCATGGGAGCCAAACCCCAATATTTACAAATATTTCTGAGATCTTCCAGGTTTTGGATCTCAAAATTTTTTTGAGATCTTCCAGGCTAGACCCTCTTTCTATAAATAATAGCTTTTGGCTTGAATGCTCTGAGCTCCTGGAAAGTGTGGACCCCAAACAGAGCTCCTAGCATCCAGAGTTGTGTTGGCTCCATCTCTGTCTTCATGTGCTCAGAAGTGGAGGAAGGCATTGCATTAAAAAAGGAAAAAAAAAAAAGAAAGAGAAAGGAACAACAAACTTCTGTTGTTTTGTAAGGACTCTGACAGTCTCAAGGAATAGCTGATACCATCTGGTGTATCTTAGGAGTTTGTCATCAGGAGTTTCATCTCCCCTGCTCGCCTTTGGGACAATGGGCTGAACCTGGAGGCAGCAGGCTCAGAGATTTCCTCTCCACAACTCTGTGCAGGCTGCATGTTTTGGTACCCTCATCTTCCCATTTTATTTTAGTCTGCCTTTCTTCTTCTCTTCTAATTCTTAATATTTAGAGGGTTGTCAGTGGGAAGCCTCTTTACACAGTGTGTGACTTGTTGCATTTACTTGCTGGGGGCCTGGATTTACACCACCGAACAGAGCCACGTCTGCAAGTCCATCTTAAAATCATAGAATGCAATCAGGTTGGAAGGGACCCTCAAAATTCATCTTGTCCAATCCCCACAGAGAAATGGGCACAGAAAGGCTGAGGTGGCCATCCCCTACAGAGCATCCCAGAAACTCAGCCTGAACCTCTGCCTTGATACACAACTGTGCCACGAGGAGCAACCTGCCATCCCAAGCAGGAGTCCACAAGCTGGACTTGATGATCTCAGAGGTCTTTTCCAGCCTCAGTAATTCTGTGATTCCGTGAAAACAAAAGCCAAGACACAAATGAGCACTGTTATTGACCCAATCCAACATGTGGTGAGACTGGGCTTGGGAAGCTGGAAAAATCTACATTACCAAAGGGCTTGATCAGGGAGTTGAGTCTGAAACTTTCTTCCATCGTCCTGCTTTGAGGTTTCCACAGGGATTACTGGGATGATGTGGGCAGCTGGTATTTCACCTCACTGTCTCCCCAGCCACACCAGTACCAGCTCTAAAAGCCATGTCAGGAACAGAAGTTCAGAAACAGTCTCAACCTTTCCTGACTTGTTTTTCCCATCTGTTTTTAACAGCGTGTTCTTGCCACTTGGACCCTTCTGGGCTCAATCTTGTGATCCCTGATGTAGTATGACATTTCCAGTTTATTAGGAATGCTTTTGTTTATTTGCTGGGTGGGTTTTTTTGTTTTCTTTCCTTCTTTTATTTTTTTTTCTTTCCCCTAGGTTGTGTGGAGGCTTTCTGCCTCGGCTGCCAATACAAACGTCCCCTCTGTGCCGGGAGGTGCCACCCACACCCGTCCTCTCTGAAATCAGGACAGTTATCTCAGCAGTTGCAAGTCCTTTGTGTGGTTTGGGGGCTCTTATTAAGCAAAAAAAGGGAGGCTGAATATTCTTTCTGTCCTTTTCTACCATTTCTTAATAAAAAGCCACGTCCTAGAAAGCTGAAGCAAACAAGCTTTTAAAAATCAGTTGTTTAAAAATCTTTCTAGCTTGCTTAAGGCAGACCACCAAGAAGGGACTCAAGGCTGGAGTTTGCTGGTGGCTTTTCAGTTTACTCAGCCTGTGTCTGCTTTTCCTAGCAGATTAAGGGTATTGCCTGTCATGTGCAAGTAGGAATTTGCTCTGTGCTGAAGATGGCTGGACCAGCCTTCACATCACTGTCTTTCTCTTTTTTGCATAGAAAGCACCATGCTTCCCTCCAGTGCTGGGCAAACAGCAGAAACAGATGAGTGTCAATGCCAGGGCAATATTGGGTCTGCAGTTCAGCTCTGCCCATAGTGTGCTGCTCTCTGTGACCCTCTCTTAAACCTTCTTTGTTCTTCTGCCTCAAAGAAATAAATCGAGTGATACATTTTGGAGACCTGCAGTCAACTCCTGGCTGAACATAAATTCCACTGTAAGACTTCAGAGATACTTGGTTGCTTTTCCTAAATCCTTTCAGCTGTACCATAGCAGCCCATGAAGCGTGCAGTGGTGTGAGAAACTGCAATCTGAATGCGGAGCAGCCGTGTTTCCTGGAGTTTTGCATCCAAAAAGCATTTTTGAAATCAACAGGAGAGTCCTGTGAGCATCCAGCTGTGGGAGGACAGGACTCAGAGTGGTGTGTGTTCTCATGCACCTCGCTGAAACTGCCAGCACTTGCATCACAAGGAGCAGGTGCTCCACGTCATCTTCTTGGCTGAGGAGCAAGGAAAACACAGGGGCCAGATTGTGCATCTCCAGCAGGCTTATATTTATTACTCTGAACCAAAAATCAGCTGCGTTCCTAAACTGGGAGGGTAAATCCAGAAAATGCCACATGGCTGCAATGAGCTGGGAGTGGAGATGAAGTTGTGGAAAAGTTGTAGATACCCCCTCCCTGGAAGTGCTCAAGGCCAGGTTGGATGGGGCTTTGAGCAACCTGGTCCAGTGGAAGATGTCCTTGCCCATGGCAGGGGCTGGAGTAGATGACCTTAAAAATGTCCCTTCCAATCCAAATCATTCTGTGGGGCTGATTCATTTTGCATTGGTTCAGCTCACACTGCTGTAAATCTTGTAGACCAAACCTTTGATTGCTGAGGCCTGTGAAGGATCCTCTGATCAAATAAAGGTGCTGCTGAACCCTTATCCTACACTTATAGTCCTCTACAAATGCAACCCACAATCATGACCATTTGCTCAACATGTGGGAAATCTTTGTTCTTTGCCATCAGGGCCATAATTTGGGTCTGTAACCATGGAATTTTGCAACTGAAAATCATTTATACATAGCCAAAACTGCCCCCCCCCCCCCCCCCCCAAAAAAAAAAAAAGCTTGAAAAGTGCTGGGAGTTCAGAACTGCTGTGTCTGCTTTTTGATTCTTTAAGTGCTAGTCTTCCCAGGAAAGCAGAGATCCCTCTGGAGACCCCATGGCTCTGATTGCTTCCAGCCAAGCAGCAGGGGCATGTTTCTGTCCAGTGAATCTGGTTTCTGCATCAACTTTCTCAGAGCCCAACCTTCACCTCGTTGCCTCTTGCTGTTTTGCGTAGAAATCGCTGTGCTTCCCTCCAGGGCTGGAGGAATACCACCAACAGGTGATTGATGCCACAGCAGTGCTTGCTGTGAGACAAACTGAGCTTTTTAATATCCTCCCCAAAATGAACTCGAAACTATGCCTGCTCCTGGGGATTGCTTGGAATGTGCTTTGGGCAGCATCTGCCCAAGGATGCTCCCAAATCACAGAATCGTCGAATTACGGAATGGTTTGGGTTGGAAAGGATATTTCAAGGCCATCTAGTCCAACTCCCCTGTCACCTTCAACTAGAGCAGGCTGCTCAGAGCTCCATCCAACCTGACCTGGAGTGATTCCAGGGATGGGGCATCTACCACTTCTCTGCACAACGTGGGCCAGTGTTTCACCACCTGCACTGAAAAACTTATATGCAGTCTAAATATTCTCTCTTTTAGTTTAAAACCATCACCCTTTGTCCTGTGACAAGAGGCCCTGATAAAAAGTCTGTCCCCATCTTTCTTGTAGTCCACTTCAACTACTGAAAGGCCTAAAGAAGATCTCCTCAAAGCCTTCTCTTTTCCAGGAAGAACAACCCCAACGCTTTCAGCCTGTCCTCACATCCATCCCAAGTGTTCCAGCCTTCTGATCATTTTCATGGCCTCTTTTGGACCTGCTCCAACAGGTCTATGTCTTTCTTGTGCTGAGGACTCCAGAGCTGGACACATCAAAACCATCTCCTTCTCCCATGTAAACTAAGATTTGCTGGTACCTAGCATTAAACAAAGTCAAGAAGAACCTCATCTTCCTCTTGCATTCGTTAGACTTTCTTAATGGCAGATGCCATAAAAATGAAAGGAACCAGCTGCAAGAAGGACTGAGTGCAAGTGCAGATGCTTTGGAGCAGGGTCAGGGGGGACAATCTGCATGTGGCAGCCGGTCCCTAACTGCATACCTTATCTGGATTCAGGACTGATGGATATAGAGGACAAACCACCAGGCAGCACCAGTTCACTTGGATCGTTTTGTCTGACTTGTCCCAGTCCACTGTGTTAGGCATTGTGGGTTTGTTTTTAACACTAGGGAAGGCCTTGTCTGCTGGAAAGAATACTGGTCAATATGTGCTCAAGATCCTCATCTGGCTGGAAATGCCTCCATGATGGACAAGCATTGCAGAGCCCTTGGCCATCACCCTCGCAGGCACTTGGAGACAGAGCTTGGCTGGGACTGATGCTGCTGAGCCTGAGTGGAATTTGGCCTCTGGGAGCTTTTGCCCCATGGATGCTGGGATTTCATCCACGCTCAGGGCCAGCTTTCATCCCACAGCAGGATGCTGAAAATAATAGGAATAACAGCCATCCTCATGGCTGGTTTATGAGCCAGCCTCCAACAGTGTCCCTGTTTCCCCAGGGGAAGCAGCTGCTAATTTTTTTCTCCACTTGTTAGACTTGCTGTGAGTCTCCCTGCCAGAGAGGATTTTAGAACGAGGTTTTCAATATTCATAGACTTAACTACATCGTGAAAAAAAAAAAAAAAAGCCCATTAATTCCTCCAGTTTGATCACAGATCATTAACTCCATGCCACTGCTTTCCTTTGCCTTCTTTTATTCCCCATGTCCTTCCTAAGTGCTGTTTGTTTTTTATCACACTGTGTATCCTTTCAGCAATATTACCAGCATATTTATTAGTATTAATTGGCATATGTGCAACAAATGTCATGCAAGGATCACAGAAGCCGTGGTTGCCTTGGAGAAATCAGTGTATTTAATCCCACATGGGGAATCAGAGGCACTGAAGAAACCAGATGGGCATCAGCTGCAGGCCTGCCCCAGCAGGGCTGACCCTGACTTCTTCCTGAAAGGCAGTTTGGACCTTGCAGTTGTTGGCACAGGCTTGCTTTGAACTACTTTAGCTGTGCCCTGGAAACCAGGTGCTACCCAGGTCTTTATTCCAGCAAACCTGCTGCTGGATTTCCCACCACCTTCAACCTTCCAATGTGCATTGCTCCCTCCCCTTTGTGTCACCCAAACCCCCTCATGTTAGAGTGGAGCAGTGCTGCAATGGGAAAAGGGGCAAAGTAATAATAGTAATAATAATAATAATAATAATAATAATAGTAATAGGTTCGTAGAATGGGTTGGGTTGGAAGAGACCTCAAAGATCATCTAGTTCCAAACTCCTTGCTGTGGGCAGGGACACCTAGACAACCAGACCAGGATGCTCAAGGCCTCATGCAACATGGCCTTGAACCCCTTCAGGGATGGGACATGCACAACCTCACTGGGCAGCCTGTTCCAGTGTCTCACCACTCTCATTGTAAATAATTTCTATTTAATATCCAGTCTAAATCTACCCTCCTCCAGCTCCAATCCACTCCCCCTTGTCTTATCACTACAAGCCCTTGTAAAAAGGTCCCTCCCCAGCTTTCATTTGAGCCCCCTTCAGGTACTGGGATAATAATAGAAGAGACCAGATCTGGAGATGATAATGATAATAATTTCCTTGAGGTGTCATTTCAGAGCTACGTATCTAGAAGCAATGCAGGCAGAAGCACCAAAGCTGGGGGTTTGTGCAGACTTGGAAGGTGAAGGTAAAGCCGAGAGGGCAGAGGAAAGGCTGAAGTGCTGTTGTATTATATTTTTACCCCACTCAGCTGCTTCTCAGTCTTGACAGGGGACAATAGACACTTGTTCCCAGTGTCTATAGACATTTAGTCCCCCAGCCAACAGCCTGTGCTGCAGAGGGGACTGAGAAGGGGCTCCCAGGGCTCGGCTCACCCCAGCCGCCCGCGTCCTGCTGTGCCAGGGGAGTTTATTTTTCCAGTGCTCCTACTCAGAAACATTTGGCTAAAGGAAAAATTGTGGAGGAGGTTTAGCTCAAGTGAGCACAAAAACATGTGTCCTTGTAGTATATTCCTTGCTGAGTGGTGATTTGGTTGTGTTTTTCTTTTGTTTTGTTTCGTTTCTTTTTTGTTGTTTAGTTTCTTTCCCTTATTTTTTGTTTTATCATGTCGGAGAGCTTGGGAATCATGTGAGGAGGGTGGGGGTGATGCCTTTCAGATGGACACAGGGCTGTGTAAATACAAAGGAGGGAAATCTTTCCTGCTTGGTGCAAGTTCTCCCAGCCTGTTTTTTTCTCTTTTTCATATTACTTATTTGGATAAATGATTGTGAAGATGGCAAGACTTAAGGAAGCCTTTAAAATCATTATCTAAAACCCCTACCTTAAGCTACCAGTGTTCCCAGGGTGGTCATTCATCCTCTTCCTGTGACCCCTAGAAGTTCCTGCATGAGGAAACAGACTGGAGTGTTGCTCAGAGTCCTTTTTCCTGGTCATAGAATTATAGAGTGCTAGGGGGTGGAAGGGATCTCCAGAGATGAAGTCCAACCTCCCTGCCAAAGGAGGGTCACCTAGTGCAGGTCACACAGGAATGCATCCAGACAGGTCTTGAAAGTCTCTAGAGAAAGAGACTCCACAACCTCTCTGGGCAGCCTGTTTCAGTTCTCTATCACCCTTAACAATAAAGACATTTTTCCCCATGTTGAGGTGGAACCTCCTGTGTTCCAGTTCCCATGGTCACTGTGGGGGGGAAAAGGGACAAGAGAAGCTGTGCATGCTCCATCTCTGGAAGTGTGCAGTGTGCAATCTCTGGAAGACTGGATGGGGCTCAGTGCAACTAGTGTCTGTGCCCATGGCAGTAGGGTTGGAACTAGATGATCTTTAAGGTCTCTTCTAACCCAAACTATTCTATGATTCTAAGATGCAAGAGAAGTTAGCTTCTGACCTCTAAAACTGGGGAACAAAGTGCTGCCCCTCTCCTTCTATCCCCATTTTATTCTTGCACACCAGCAGCTCCTTTCTACTGCCCTCTGCAAGTGAAACATTGCTTCATCCAGAGACAAGATGCTGAGCAAACAAATCTTAGGTCAAACTCTCCCACTCCTTCCCCTGCCACGTTCCCATCCACACATTTTTGTGCACCATCCCTGCTGCCTTTTCCCATGCCCTCTGAGGGGAGCGGGGTTGGTACGCTGCCTGTCGGCACAGAGAATGCAGCCCCACAGATGTGAGCTGCCTTTGGCAGGAGAAAGGGAGTTGTTTGGGGAGTGGCTTTTAAGTCTGGGCAGATGATTTCCACCCTTTGCTGCGAGCTGGGGTCAGCAGAGTTGTTCTCAAAGGGAATGATCATAGAATCATAGAATTGTTTCAGCTGGAAAAAAAAAAAAAACAACTTTAAGATCATCAAGTCCAACCATTATCCAATTCTACCAAGTCTGGTGCTAAACCAATTCTACCAAGTCTGGTGCCACGTTCCTCAGCACCACATCTCTGCATCTTTTAAACTCCTCCAGGGATGGGAATTCAACTGCCTCCCTGGGCAGCTTGTTCCAGTGTCTGAGAACCCTTTCAGTGAAGAAGTTTCTTCTAATAGCCAACCTAAACCTCCCCTGGTGCCATGTCCTCTCGTCCTGTCAATGATATGAATATCATGGTGTTGTTTGAGGAAGCCAGTTTGCAGGTGCTGAAGTCCAAAGTGGTGGCAACACTGAGAAATAAATCCCCTCTAACCTCACAAGGGTGTGGATGAGGAGCAATACACATGGATTTTTCTACCCTGGGATAGTCCATCCCAAGGAGGAGCCATGAAGCTTGTCTGGTAGCAAGATGGGGGATGTAAAAATAATATTAGATGAAAATGTCAAGCATGCTGAGATAGCTGCTAGGAAGGAGAAGTGCTAGGAAAAGAAGGAACAGCAGGATTGTAGCTGTTTTGGAGGGAAGCACAGTATTATGACTGCATCTGGCATGTAGCAGAGGGTTAGCAGAGTGGAAGGTGGTTGCCTTTTGGCTTTATGTTTTTCCCTGTATGATAAAGGCCATTGACCACCTTGTGAAGTTAAGTTCATAGACTCATAGAATTGTTTTGGTTGGAAGAGACCTTCAAGATCATGAAGTCCAACTGTTAAATCATCAGTTCACACTGCCTCAGGAATCTGAGGGGCTCCAGCTTATATCTCCAGCCTGTGCAATGGAGCTGAGTGAAGTGAGCCTGAGGGTATTGCTCTGGAAGGTGGAGAGGTAGTGATGCAGAACCACTGCTACATCTGCTAGTCCTTGACATCTGTGCTGCCTTGGCCAAAAAATCCCTGACCCAGACAAAGATGGAGATGAGGGTTTGCAAGCTGGCATAGTCCACTGAGTTCCAAGCACCTGTCATAGGCAGCTGAATTCTCCTGGGGCTCTTTCTCTAGACAGTTCTTTTGTTTTCTGGCCCAGAGCCAGCAGAAGGACACCAAATGAGGATTTAATAATGAACTGACTCATCTTGATCATGCTGCAGGCATGCAAGTCAAATCACTGAGCCTGAGAGGCTCTGTACACGAGGCTGCCGTGATGCCCACTCATGGGTGAGGAGACCTGTGGCCTTTACATGCACAAGCCATGCCCAGGATGGGATACCCCATCAGCTGGTTTCTAGCTGCTCCAGTTGGTTGTACCGAGAGCTTTGCAGTTTCTCTTGTGCCTGCTGTGGGATTGACCTCAGGTCATTGTTACCCTGGGGTAAAAAACAATGGTCCCACATGGCCCAGAGGAATTCAAGAGGGAGGCAGTGGGAGTATTGGAGAAAGGACCAGCTCACTGGCCCCATCTCTTTTTCATTCAGGCTACTGAACTGTGGTTTTGTCCATTAAGGAATAATTTTGCTTCAGTGTGTGCTTCTTCTCTCTGAGTTCTTCAGGATGGGAGAGGATGTCTAAAATGTCATGTTTAATCCCAAACTCCATTGGATCCTGAACATAGCCATGATACTCCATTAAACAGTATAGGATTGACATGGGAAAGGACCCAGCTGGGTGCCCTGACCTTCTTGTGTTAGACTCTGCACCCATGTAAAGTGCCACTGTGGTCTCTGCAATGAAGAGTTTCCAATTTATCCCCTCCAGATGGTAGACCTCTGTACTGGTCTGCCAAGCTCAGTGATACAGGGGCAAGGGTGCCAAGTCTTTTGAAAACTAAATCTTTGGTTTGGTGGTGTGATTTTTCTTTTTGTTTTCATCCCCTGCTCCACTTTTGAAGGTGCTGAGCAGTACCATCTCTGGAGGCACCTCTCAGGAAGCATCATCATTCGATGTCAATTTTTTCTGTGAGGTTTTTTGTTTCTGTAAGTGTTTTGGGGGGAGACTTCCTCTGCTAGAGTACAAACTTCACCTGGGGTGAAAGGGACCAACTTGGACATAAGGTTTAGGGTCTAGAAGGATGTGATCCAGTCTGACAGCAGTGACTACAAGGTATTGTCTTTGAGTATAATGCGTTGAGACTGCTTTACAAATGGATCTCTGAAGATGGGTGGGAAATCCAGAGAAGATGGACATCCAACTGCTTCCATGTAGAAAATCGTGCAAGAATAGCAGCTTGTCTCTGGCAGCTCCTTCCCAATGAGGTCCTCATCAACAGCTCATCCCTTGGTTCAGCCTCACCTCCTGCCCCATCTCTTCAGAGACTGCACATCCCTGAGGACTGCTGGGTAAAACGGGGGATTCCCTCTCTGACTGTGGTGGGTTGAAATAAACTCCCAACATAAAATTGCCAAACCAGTTCAGCTGAAAGCAAATGAAGCTGTATTTACAAGCAAAACTACAATCTAAAAGATGAATATGTACAAAATATACAATATTTATAGGTATTTATAAACAACACAAGAACCCCCCTGCACAAAACCAAGGGGTTACCAGCAGCTTCCCCCTTTTCCCCCCTGTACATGGGACAAGAGAAGAAAGGAGAAAAGCAGAGAGTTGCTTGTTAGTACTTAGCCACAACAAGAACACAGTCAAGGTCAACAAAGCCAGCAGCAGCAACAGCCAGTATCTGCCAGAGCAAAGGAAGCTGAAAAGAGAGAAAAAGTTATTTTATACAACTACCTTGATGTTAGATACCAGACCAGTGGGACTACTTAGACCTGATCATTATTTTCCCTTTTGCATCCAATGGTAATTTATTTATGTTCTATATTTTCTCTTCAAGATCTGTGAAAAAAATTCTAGGCACAGCCTAAAACTGCCACACTTACAAAGCCTGGAAACTGGACATGTTTTGTGTCAAGTGCTAATGGTGTCAAATCTTGAATAGAGCTGTCAGCACGAGCTGCTGGACTGTCTCAGCAGAGAAGGGAAAAGGGAAGGGACTTTCACTTCTTGTATCCCTACCTTGCCACTTCCGAAGTTTCCCTGCATGGCTCAGTCAAACCAGTCCTTTCCCCAAGAGCACACACAGTGGAAATTTGACAGTTTGGCTTCTTCCTGCAGCCTTCATTGCTTCATCAGGCCCAAAGTGTTGACTCATCAGTCTTCCTTCACATGATTCCCTCGAAATAGCTTCCCTGGGGCAGCTGGTGTGAGGACCGGGCAGCCTCCTCGCCGCAGCTTCTCTTTGAGAGGCTGCCATGGTGGCTGGTTCCTCCGGTGTGATTCTGGGCTTTCAAAGGTTTATAACTTTTCCTAGAAGTCTTGAGAGGAAAAAGCTTCCCCAGCAGTGGTTTTACCTAAAGGGAACAGTTCTTGTGAGTGGCTTGAAGGTACAACCTTGCGTACTACTTGTCATCTGGGTTAGGAGTTTTGAAATCCTGGGTGGAAGGCTGCTCGGTCTGAAACATCTTTCCTTCCTCCTGTCGGACACAGTGCCAGCAGAAACCCTGACACTGTGCAGGAGCTCATGTGTCCCTTCTTGTGATATCATCACAACCTTCCTAGTTTTGACTTCTCTCACCTTTTAGGGTTGCTTATTTGCAGCAACCCCAAGGGCTCCCTGCAAGACCCTGGGGTGCTTGACCAGAGGAGCAGGGAGCAGCAATTGATGCTGATGTTGGTCTTTGGGCTGACCTGCAGCCCATTGCTTGCAGCTTTCCCAGCACTCCAGCCCCTCTCTGAACACTTCCACACTGCCCTGGTGCCAGCTAGCATCACTGTCTAAGAATGAGAAGTAATTTAGTTCCTAAGCAACCTCTCGCCTGGCCTCTTGCTAAAGAGTGACTTAGCATTTTCCGAAGGGAAAAAGGAGATTGTGGATAGCAGTGTGTCAAGGCAGGTTCTCCTAATGCTTAACCCTCCAGATGCCAGTTTAATGAGCATCCAGCAGGCATTGTCCAGCTGGGTGGCTGCCAGCGGGGTCAGGGTGCTGTGGGAAGCCAAGCTCTGGGGGGAGCTCAAATAAGGATTAAAATCAGGAGCTGTTTGGAGTGTTTCTAGGATCACGAGAAATGGCTTTTTCCTTATTTCTGCTCACTGCTTTCATTTCCCTCCTGACCTTAAGGCATTTGGCTGTCCAATGTCAGCTTGTTTCATCTTCCTTCCCAGCCCTTCAAAAACCCAGTAAAGTCAACAAATGCCATTTGAGAGGGTGTTTCTGCTGTGGTGATTATTGGTTTGGTTTCAAATCCATCAATGCCTAAATGAATTAGCAGGTCACAACCCAGGTCTGAGCATCTCTGTCTATCTCAGATATATTCCAACCACCACCATTAGAGCTGTTCCTCAGTAGATCAAGATCTTTACTGTGTTTATCCTTTTCACATCCCCTTAAGGCAAAGATTCAGGTGAATCATGATTTTCCCAGATTATTGTTATGGAGAAACCAGAACCAAAGCATCAGGCTGAATTTATACCTTCAGGGGTAGCCAACTGTGACGTGGGATTTGCTGACTCTTGGCCTGCTGTTTTTAATTGGTTCCTCCTCCAGTGAGGATCTCAACTCCTCTGTTGAGCTGGGAGGTTGAAGGATAGGAGAGTGTTGTGTTTTGAGATTTTATTGTAGGAAAAGGAAGATGTAGGAAAGCAGCTTGAAAGGAAGATGTAGGAAATCAGACAGGAGAGGTTGTTCACTAGACCCCAGAATCAGAGGTTGGACAGGACCTCTGGCAATCACCCAGGTCAGCCCCCTTTCCTTGCAGCCCAGAAAGCAAATCACATCCTAGGCTGCATCAAGAGAAGCACAGCCAGCAGATTGAGGGAGGTGATTCTCCCCCTGTGCTCTGCTCTGGGGAGACCCCACCTGGAGTACTGCATCCAGTTCTGGAGCCCCTGTTACAGGAAAGATCTGGAGGTGCTGGAGTGTGTCCAGAGAAGGGCCACCAGAATGATCAGAGGGCTGGAGCTCCTCTCCTGTGAGGACAGACTGAGAGAGTTGGGGCTGTTCAGTCTGGAGAGGAGAAGGCTCTGAGGAGACCTTGTTGTGGCCTTCCAGTATCTGAAGGGGGCTACAAGAAAGCAGGGGAGGGACTTTTTAGGCTGTCAGGTAGTGATAGGACTGGGGGGAATGGAAAAAAAATAGAAATGGGGAGATTCAGGTTGGATGTTAGGAAGAAGGTTTTCCCCATGAGGGTGGTGAGACACTGGCACAGGTTGCCCAGGGAGGTGGTAGAAGCTTCATCCCTGGAGGTGTTTAAGGCCAGGCTGGATGTGGCTCTGAGCAACCTGATGTAGTGTGAGGTGTCCCTGCCCATGGCAGGGGAGTTGGAACTGGATGATCCTTGAGGTCCCTTCCAACCCTAACAATTCTATGATTCTAAAGCAGGGTCACCAAGTGCAGATCGCTTAGGATTGTGAGTATCTCCAGGGACCACAACCTCTCTGGGCAACTTCTGTCAGTATTTGACCATCCCCATGGCTAAAAAGAAATGTTTATTCACATGTAAATGGAATTTGCCTTCATTTCTGCCCACTGCCTCTGTCAGTGGGCACCACTGAGAAGTGTTTGACTTGGTCATCTTTAATTCCCCCCTTCAGACATTTGGCCACAAGGAGAGGATCCCCCTGAGCTTTCTTTTCTTCAGGTTGAACAGTCCCAGCTCTCTCAGCCTCTCTCATATGTCAGATGCTCCAGGGCCTTCATCACTTTTGTGGCCCTTTGCTGGACTCTCTCCAGTATGCTCGTATCTCTCATACTGGGGAACCCAGACTGCACCCAGCACCTGGAATTGTTCCACCAAGGCTGAGCAGAGGAGAAGGATCCCCTCCCTCAACCTGCTGGCAGTGCTCAGCTTAACACAGCCCAGGAGACTGTCACTTTCTTTGTTGGGAGGATGGGTTGCTGGGTCATGGTCAGCTTGGTCTATGTTAGGAGGGGACCCCCCTGGTCTAGTGGATAAAGCTGCTTTCCATGCAGTCAAGCTCCAGAGACCCACTTCACTGCCCAGTTATTTAGCCCCCACTTCACCAGTTTGTTGATGAGATACTTTGAAAGCAAGCATTGCAAACATCCTGAGAAGCAGCAGCCACTCACTGCTCTCACTAATCCAGTCATCTCCACACAGAGGGCCATCAGGTTCTTCAAGGGTGATTTAGGATTAGGGATTGTTAGACCAGTTCTTCTCCTGGTTCTAGGGGATGTGGGGACTGCTGATTTTGGTGGTTAAACACAGTCCTCATTTCTGCAGAGCTTTTGCTCAGGCAAAAGGAGAAAAGTCTCTGAGGCACATGGCTCTTCAGTCATAGTAAAGGATGTGTAGGCAAGATGTGGGAAGACATTGGGAAGCAATTCTTTAGAGTGGGGGTGGAGAGGCACTGGACCAGGTTGTCCAGAGAAATTGTGGAAGCTCCAAGCCTGGAAGTGCTCAAAGGCAGGTGGGATGGGGCCTTCTGCAACCTGGTCTCATGGAAGGTGTCCCTACCTGTGTCAGAGGGGCTAGAACCAGGTGATCTTTGTGGTCCCTTCCAACCCAAACTGTTCTGTGATCCTGTGAGTAGTGACCTGTGAATGTTATCTTAGCTTCACAGAGACATTTTAAAGAGATATTTGCTGTGTTTCTCTTCAGCCACCAGTACAAAGGGAAGAAAATTATCCAAATGGGTCCATATGGATTGAGTTCTTCCTACTGGTTGGACTCAGTGATCTTAAAGGTCTTTTCCAACTGAAACAATTATATGATTCTAGAAGTCTTCCTACAGAGGTGTACAGGGTCACACAGGGTTGCAGAAGGTCAAGATGATGTAGTGATAGCTGCAACAGATATTTTAGTTTGGTTGGAGCATTTCAGCCATGATATTCATGCTCTAGTGACATCTAGTAACATCTAGTAACAGAGGAGAAGTTCCTGCCAAAGTACAGGGCTTCTTTATGGAGCTCAGCATTGCATGGGGGTTTATCACTCAGGATTTGCCCTCGTGGCTGCCCCCATAATGGCTGTGCTAAGGCCAGCCTGTATCTCCTTGTCCACCCACATCCCCATCTGTTTTCCCCAGGAAAACTGGTCTCCTCTCTCCATGCTGCTGTACATGAAGCCACATCTCCCCTCTGTCCTCCATGCAATGCAACATGCAGCTCAGCTGAGGAGCAAACACTTTTCTTTTTCTTTCCCCCCCCCCTCCTTGCATTGCTTTTGCAGAGCTAAGAGAAGCAGAAATAAGAGCGACAGCTCGATAGGCTCACAAAGCCAACAGCCAAGAGGGGCTTTGCTGGAGGAGCTGTTCTGCCAGGTCAAGTCACACTTTCTAACCACACTGACTGAAACCAAAGTAGACACAAATGTGTCCTTACATTAGGCAAGGTCCTTGCCAGCTCTCAAAGGCTGGGTTGAAGCCCTGAGGAGTTGATGGAAGAATTGGGAGCAGGACCTAGGCATGAGCTAATGGTTGCTGATGACCCCGTTTACTGCAGCCAGTTGTCTAGATACAGTAGGAAAGAAACACTATTGATGTTTATTCCCCTTTTAGTTAAGAAAAAAAAAAAACAAACCTCAAACAGTCAGCGTGCAAGGAAGGGGCAGGCACACTGCCTCGTTTGTTGGCATGGCCAACAGATTCAATTAAGGTTTAAAAAAAAACCCCAATAAATTAGAGAGGGAGAGAGAGAACAAGCGTTTTCTATGGGCAGAGTTCATTCACAAGTCACTCATTTCTCTTGCTCTTCAGGGAGTGATAGGAGACAATTAGCTAATTGGTTTGGGGAGGTGACCTGTCAGTGACTCAAGGAGGGAATGTCTCCTGTGCAGTTTGACATAAAGAATATATTTTCAGCCCCTCGTGACAGCTGCAAGCACCCCCCATTAAAATCAAGTGTGTAATGGCTGTAATAACAGCAAGCTTGGAATCCATCACAGCGAGGGAAAAGCAATGAAAAAGCTGATAACAGGCACTGAACTGCAGCCTGAGCAAGTCCCTTCCCTTGTCAGTTTGAAATATTTCAGAATTATCTTATCATTAATGCTGTGTAAGCACCTGAAGCCTTTCTGAGGGCAAACTCTGTCCTCCAGTTACCTTTTTAAGTCCTTTGGTTCAGCAGCTCACCTGCCTTCAGAGCCAGGTACCTGCCTGTCTTTGTGATGGAGCCAGTGATTTGGTGTGAAGTTGGGAGGGTGTGAAACCTGGGATTTTAGCCCAAGCCTTTGGAAAGAAGAGCTGGTTGCTTGATTTACTGAGAGGATGTGGATTTCCCACATTGTTCTGTGAGTGAGAATTACAGAATCATAGAACTGTTGAGGTTGAAAGAGACGTTTGAGATCATCAAGTCCAGCTGCTCATCTTGAACTCAGAATCCCACCAGTGCTGCTAGGCTACCACCACCAAACCATGTCCCTAAACACTACTTCCACACATCTTTTAAATACCTCCAGGGATGGTGATTCCACCGCTTCCCTGGGCAGCCTGTTCCAGTGCCTGATAACCCTTTCTGTGAAGTTTTCCCTAATGTCAGATGTTCTCAGGACCTGAAAGTCAATAGACTGGCTTCCTGCTTTGGGCAGCATTTGAGGTAGGACCTAGGCTGACACCCTTGAACCCATCAACCCAAGTGGCCTTAATTGTGTGTGTTTTGGCAAAAGCAGTAGTGTGGGGGAAAGCAATGAGAAGAGGAAAGTTTAGCCAAGAAGGCAACCTTGTTCTGATGTCTTCAGAACCATGCCTGTGCACCCCTTCAACTGCTGATTCCACTGACATAGCATAAAAACCAAAACGCCAAAGTAAGCAGTTGCAAAGAGACAGCAGTCATGAGATAATTAGACAAAGGAAAGGAGGAAGTCTCCTTCAGCCCAAGTGATGTAATTTTCCACAAACAGCTCTTCATTCACATGAATATTAAAGAAAGAAAAGATAAAAAAAAGGAAACAAATGCTAGTAAGACAAACACAGCTTTTAGTTGCTGATGGTTAGAAGGAGGAGCAGGTCCCAGACTGGTGCTAGAAGGTATCTGGGTTTCCTTGTGGAGGTAGTTGGTCCTTTCTGAAGATCAGGTGCCTGAAAATTGCTACTGTTACAAGGTTTTCACAGAATCACAGAATCCTGGGGGTTTGAAGGGACCTCTGCAGACCATCTAGTCCAACCCCCCTGCTAAAGCAGGATCACCCAGAGCAGGTTGCCCACAACTGTGTCCAGGCAAGTTTTGAATCTCACCAGAGGTGGTGACACTACAACCTCTCTGGGCAGCCTTGTGCCAGTGCTCTGTTAACCTTCAAGTGTAGAATTTTTTTCCTCACATTCAGATGAAACTTTTCTGTTCCATTTTGTGCCTGTTGCCCAATGTCCTGTCACTGGGCACCACTGAACATTTTGGCTAGCAAAGCAGGTCTCCATCCCTTCCCACAGCCCCCACCATTCACTTGTACTTCCATGTGCCATGCTCTGTGTTCATGTGGCACTGCTCTATATTTGTGCAGGAGGAAAAGCTTTGCTGGTGTTTGGTGGATCTGAGTTTCTCCACCAACAAAAGCAAGGATCAGCCCTCGGGATGGAAGCAGCAGAAACTGGAAATACAGTGAATTAGCACTTTTTAAGGACCCTTCAAATACAAACCATTCTATGTCTGATTCTATGATTCTGTGTCTTAGAGCCATCTGGGCACCTTGCACAAATGAGGACATCCTCCCCATCCATGCCATGCAAATCCCTGCAGGAGAATATCACAGGATCTCAGGAGGTTAGGTGTTGGAAGGGACCTCTGGAGATCACTGAGTCCAACCCCCCAGCCAGAGCAGGACCATAGAATCCAGCACAGGAACACATCCAGGTGGGTCTTGAAAGTCTCCAGAGAAGGAGACTCCACAACCTCTCTGGGGAGCCTGTTCCAGTGCTCCATGACCCTTACAGTGAAGAAGTTCCTCCTCATGTTGAGATGGAACCTCCTGTGCTGTAGTTTCCATCCATTGCCCCTTGTCCTATCACAGGGCACAAGTGAGCAGAGGCTGTCCCTTCCTTCTTGACACCCAGCCCTCAGATATTTACATACATTTATTAGATCCTCTCTCAGTCTTCTCTTCTCCAGATCAGAAAGCCCCAGGTCTCTCAGCCTTTCCTAATAAGGCAGTGCTCCTGTCCCTTAATCATCCTTGTAGCCCTCCATTGGACCCTGTCCCTCTTGAACTGGGGAGCCCAGAACTGGATGCAATATTGCAGTGAGGTCTCACTAGGTAGAGTAGAGCGGGAGGAGAACCTCCCTGGATCTGCTGGACACACTCTTCTTAATGCACCCCAGGATCCCTTCTTGGCCACAAGGGCACATTGCTGTCCCATGGATAATATGCTGTTGTGTCCCCTGCGTGGATAGGGTCCCCTGCATGGGGTGATTGGACTAGAAGACTTTTGAAGGTCCCTTCCAATATGAAAGAGCCTATGATGGGCAGGGCTTGGCGGGAGATCCAGGAGCACTGGGTCAATCCAGCACCTGCTGGAGTTGCTGAGTTTAAGCAGGTAGTGTTTATGTGATAAATTGGGAAGGGAGCTGTTTTCCATCCTGGTGGTTGTGTCTGTGTTGGTGTCAGACGGTTTTGTGGTGGCACAAACAGGAGATGGCTGCTATTTTAATCAGTGCTACCCAAGAGTTTCTCATAAAGGTTATAACATTAAAATAAACCTCAGAGGACTGACCCATCATTAGTGGTGAAACCAGCTATGCACCACTGCAGGCATGTCCACAGCAGGGTCACAGGATGCAGGAATGATTTAAAGAAAAGAAAAGAGAAAAGAAAAGGCAAGAAAAGGCAAGGAAAGGAAAGGAAAGAGAAAAGAAAAGAAAAGAAAAGAAAAGAAAAGAAAAGAAAAGAAAAGAAAAGAAAAGAAAAGAAAAGAAAAGAAAAGAAAAGAAAAGAAAAGAAAAGAAAAGAAAAGAAAAGAAAAGAAAAGGAAAAGAAAAGAAAAGAAAAGAAAAGAAAAGAAAAGAAAAGAAAAGAAAAGAAAAGAAAAGAAAAGAAAGAAAAAAAGAAAAGAGAAAAGAAAAGAAAAGAAAAGAAAAGAAAAGAAAAGAAAAGAAAAGAAAAGAAAAGAAAAGAAAAGAAAAGAAAAGAAAAGAAAAGAAAAGAAAAGAAAAGAAAAGAAAAGAAAAGAAAAGAAAAGAAAAGAAAAGAAAAGAAAAGAAAAGAAAAGAAAAGAAAAAAGAGGGGGCTGGGGCAGGGGGGAAAGAAGGACATTTTCCAAACTCATTTATTTTTATTTGTGTTGCAGAAAAATTCTAAAATATCCAGGTCACTTCCTTTTCCTGAAGTATCAAAACTTGTTGAAGTGTCTGGCCAGCTCATTGTTTCCCCATCCTACCCATCTGACTCCCTGGTTTTCATCCCTAAGGATTACGAGCCTGAAAGAGTGGCAGAGCTGCACTGTGCTGGATCTCACGGGGACTGGGTTTGTGTCAGGAGGGAAATAGGGTAAATGAAAGAACTGCAACCATGCAGAGCAATTAAAAGTGGGGTGTTTTTTTTTCAGCAACCAAAAGAGCTGACTGCTCAGCCACCACATTATCGTAGAATCATAGAATGGCTTAGGTTGGAAGGGACCTCAGAGATCATCTACTCCAACCCTGCTGCCATGTACAGGGGTGCCTCTCAACTAGACTTGGTTGCCCAAGGCCCCATCCACTCTGGCCTTAAAACACCTCCAGGGAGGAGGAATCCACAACCACTCTGGGCAACCTATTCCAGAGTCTCATATTGAAGAACTTCTTCCAAAGATCCAGTCTAAACCCCACTCTCATTCAGCTTAAAACCATTCCCTCTTGCCCTGTCTCTAGAAACCCTTAAGAAAAATCTCAACTTTCCTCCCTTCAGGTATTGGTGTCACTTTATCCAAGCAGCTTTGGAGACTGTGATTTCATGATTTATCTAATGACCTCATACAACATTAGGGGTTGAAGTTCCCAAATCTCTAAATTGCAGCCACATGGGGAAAAAAACCTTCCTAAGCATGGCATCTATTTGGAGGTTTTTTTTTTGCCCCTACTCCAAGCACCCCTACTAAAGAGTGTTCCAGTAAATCTCCAGTGTGTTGTACACAAAGAGAGATCAAAGCACTTGCCAAAGAGCTCTCAAAACCCCTTTGTGTGACTGAGGGAAGTTTCTGGCTGCTACAGGGTTGGTTTGCTTCAAAATTGTGTCTGCAAACCTTGGAGTGAGGTACCTTGCCCTGAGCTGAGAGGCGAGGCTTGTCTTGAGCCCTCAGGAGCTGTGTGTCAAGATTCAGGCTTTAAACTGGAAGCTCTGAGCTTACAGTTGTTTGAACAGATTGAGGTGGGAATTTTTTGATAAATTATTTTTTTGGGAGGTCAGAAAAATTTAAAATAAAATTTAGAAACGACAGAGAAGTTTTGCTTTTCCTTATTCAGGAGAGAAATTCTGTTAAACAGGGGAAGAAAAACACCTTTGGGGCCAGATCTGGGCACTGTGTTCCCTAGATTCCTGTTGGAGATGGCCCTGCTCACTTCAGGGGGTTGGACAGGATGACCTTCAAGGGTCCTGTGGTGGGTTGAAAGGCATAGCCCTAAAACCATCACAGGGCCTTTCCAACCCAATGAATTCTACAGTCCTATGACTTTTTACAAGGTCTTGTAGTGATTGGACAAGAGGGAATGGATTTAAGCTTGAAGAGGACAGATTTTGACTGGGCATTGGAAAGAAATTCTTTACAGTGAGGGTGGTGAGACACTGGAACAGGTTGCCCAGGGAGATCATAGATTCTCCCTCCCTGGAGGTGTTCAAGGCTGGGTTGGATGAGGTCTTGAGCAGCCTGGGCTTAGTGGAAGGTGTCCCTGCCTGGGATCAGAACACAATGATCTTTATGGTTCCTTCCAACCCAAATTGTTCTATGAATCTATGAATCTATGAATCTATGAATCTATGAATCTATGAATCTATGAATCTATGAATCTATGATTCAGGGCATCCCAGATGTGGAGATCTCTCCATGGGGATAACTCCCACCATTACTGATCACTGTGGCTACTAGGAGACCTTCTGCCTATTTTTGGCATGGATAGGATGTTATTCTTTCCATTTGTCTTGGGTTCATTCCCTGGGGCTGTCTCAGTCTGCTCCAGGGGCACTAACATTGATTCAAGCCCTTTGCTGGGAGGTGTTAGCTGGAATCTCCTCAGAGCTGCAGCCACGTTAGGTGGTTTCTGTTCATACCTCACTCTGGGCTCGCTGCAAACATCCTGCCAGCAAGAGGAAACATTTCCTCTGCCCCAGGATAACCTGCCTTCCTATAGAAAGAGAATTGATGTTTCCGGATGGAGCATATGGAAGTGGAGCCTGCACACGCTCCTGCTCTGCCCCAAGGGCTGGCTCCACCTCTGGACAGAATCAGTCCTGTGGCTTCATGTGTTGAGTGACATTTGGGACAGGATCTGTGTGAGGATGCTTCTTGGAGATATTCTCCAGGTGCCAGAGACAGCTCAGGGCATTTGATTCCTCCTGTGCCACAGCTGTGAAAGCAGTGAAGGTCCATGCTGGCATGCAAGGACTGAAGCTGGAGGTAGAGTAAAATCTGATGAGTGTCATGGACTAAAAAACCCCAACCAATAAACAGGGAAAACGGGAAGAAAGAAGTGAGACAGAGAGGAAGACTCTAGGAAATGAGGAGGGTTTTTTTGCTTGTTTTGTGCTTTCTTTTTTTTTTCTTTTTTTTCTTTTTTTTTTTTTAATGTCCAAGAAAAGATTTCCTGCTGCATGACAGAGGAGGGAAGCTCTTCCTAAAAATAACTAAGAGCTGCCTGGCTTCACTAGACAGCTCCTCCATGGGGACCCTCAAGCTTGACAGGGGATGGATCAGCCAGATCCCAAGGGCGCATCCACTGCAACCCTCTCCTCGTTCAGTGGCAATGCATTGATCCAAAGCAGAAATGACTCCTCCTCTCCACTCCTTTCCCTCAGCTTTTTTTTTTCCCTCCTTCCCTGAAAGTATCTGGAGGTCTGTTGTCAAGAGGTGATGGGGAGGGAGGGGTCTGCAAAAGAGAAGGGCTGGGAGAAATCCTGGTTGCTCACATGTGCCAGGCAAGAGGTGAGAAAAAAAGAGGGTGAGATGGGATGGCTGAGTCTGAGGGTGCTGCATAACTGAGAGCAAAATGTGACCCTGCTGGTGTTGATGCTGTGAAGGTGGGTTAGCAACAGGACAGCTCCTTGGGTACAGCAAACCAGGAAGTGAAATAGTGTGATAACTGGGAAATCTAGCAGAGCTTTTTGTGACAGGGCAAGGGCTGGTGGTCTGAAAGTAACAGAGAAGAGATTCAGACTAGATAGAAGGGAGACTTTTTTACACCGAGGGTGGTGAGATACTGGCACAGGTTGCCCAGAGAGGTGGTAGATGCCCTATCCCTGGAAACATTCCAGGTTAAGTTGGATGGGGCTCTGAGCAACCTGATCTAGTTGAAGATGTCCCTGCTCACTGCAGAGGGGGTGGGCCAGATGACCTTTAAAGGTCCCTTCCCGTCCAAAATATTCTATGATTCTATGATTTTGTGAGTGTTGGCTCATAGCATGGGAAAGTGGGGAGTGTGTGACAGCACCTGCCTCCCTGCTCATCTTACTCCTGCTGCTTTCCATCAATGGAAAGGTGAACAAGGTGCAGAAGGCAAGAGGGGAGCAACTTGCTCTCTCTCCTTGCCATACTTGGTGCTCATTCAAAAGGGTGCTTCTTAAAACCATCCTCTTCACATCTTCAGAGAGCTGGCAGAAAACAAACAAACAAACAAAAAAACCCCAAACTAACAAACAAAAAAGGCCAAACACACAAAACCCCAACCAACCAACCAACCAATCACAACAAAACAAAACAAAACAAAACAAAACAAAACAAAACAAAACAAAACAAAACAAAACAGGCAAAATCATACCAGGCAAAGAGCTAAGGATGATTCCCAACTTTGGCTGCTGCAGTTGGCATTTCTTGCCAAAGAAAAACATAAATAATAATAATAGATATAATTTCATCATTAAATTTCCAAACCCCTCACAACATAGGAGGAAAATGAGAAGAAAATAAATTGTCAGGCCTTCCTGCTGGGATTGTGTGGCATCAGCACCAGAGGGGTCATCACACATTAAATAAGTCACTGACAGCTTTTTAGGGGCACACACAGCTTCGTTGCTACAGCTCAGCCCCATCCCTGGAGAGCTTGAGCTGAGCTGGCCACTTTTTGTTGCCATCTCCCCATTTGGTACAGAGCTGGCCTTGGGATTGCTCTGGCTCAACGTGGCAGCCACAGAGGCTCCTGGGGGGAGATGATGCTTTTATGGAGGAGGAGATTATCCACTTTTTAATGATGTTAAAGTCCAGACAAAAAGCTTTGGGAGCCTTGTTATCTGATCTGCTTCCCTGTGTCAGCCACAGCTGCACTCAAGGGGTTGTTAAGCCCTGTGTGTTGAACATGTCCTCTGCTACATGCATTAGGAGGATGCTTTTCCCCAAACCAAACAGTTTCACTGGCTTGAGGATTCCTCACTATTCCCTGAGACATACAATACCTGCCACGCTGTGGGGCCAAGGTTAAGGCTGGAGGACCTGAACCATGACCTCTGGAGATCTTCAAGTCCAACCCTTCTGCCAGAGCAGGACCATAGAATCTAGTGCAGGTCACACAAGAATGCATCCAGATGGGTCTTGAAAATCTCCAGAGAAGGAGACTCCACAACCTCTCTGGGGAGTCTGTTCCAGTGCTCTGTGACACTTACTGTAAAGAAGTTCCTCCTCATGTTGAGGTGGAACTTCCTGTGCTGTAGTTAATATCCTTTGCCACTTCTCCTATGACAGGGCACAAGTGAGCAGAGGCTGTCCCTTCCTTCCTGACACCCAGCCCTCAGATATTTATATGCATTTATTAGATCCCCTCTCAATCTTCTCCTCTCCAGACTAAACAGCCTTAGGGCTCTCAGCCTTTCCTCATCAGGCAGTGCTACTGTCCCTTAATCATCCTTGTAGCCCTCTGTTGGACTCTCTCAAGTAGATCCCTGACCCTCCTAAACTGGGGAGCCCAAAACTGGAAGCAATATTCCAGGTGAGTTCTCACTAGGTCAGAATAGAGAGGGAGGAGAACCTCCCTGGATCTGCTGTACACACTCCTCTTAATGCACCCCAGGATCCCACTGGCCTTGGCCACAAGGGCACATTGCCGTCCCATGGAGAACTTGTTGTCCACCAGGACTCCCAAGTCCTTCTCCACAGGGCTGCTCTCTAGCAGATCACAGAATCAACCAGGTTGGAAGAGACCTCCAAGATCATCAAGTCCAACCTGACCTGGTGCAGTTTATTCTTCCTTCCCAGACGCAGGACTCTGCACTTATCCTTGTTGAACTTCATTAGGTTCCTCTTTGCCACTCTGTCCAAGTCTCCCTGAATGGCCGCACAGCCTTCAACTGTCTTAGCCAAGCCTCCCAGTTTGGTATCATCAGCAAACTTGCTGAGCAGACACTCTGTCCCCTGACCCAACCTGAGCTAAGCCTGGCTAGAAGAGCCTTATTCTGAAAACAGCCATCAATTCTTGCTTATGTGTGGCATCCTGGACAAGCTTTTCATCCAACCTTGATCAACCAACTTGCAAGCAAAGGAGATTTTATTCATTCTAAGAGGCTGTACGTAAGAAACACAAACAAATCCTTCCTGGGGTGAGGTTCTCATGTGCTCTTCTTGTATTACCTTGAATGGTTCCCCAATGCTCTGCTTGGTGCCACATGATGAAGTCCTGATTTTAGTCGTTGGTCTTTTCACATTCTTGCCTAAATAAACCTCAGAGCTCCCTGAAGGAGCTTCCTAGCTGCTGTAGGAATCCTGCTTGGGAATCACACAGGGGTGCTGAGACATGCAGGATGAGAGAGGATGGCTTTGTACAACCAAAGTGATGTTGGGAGAGGTGAAAGGCAGTGGATGGGGCAGTTCTTGTAAGAAGGGGGTTTGAAATGGGGTTTGTTGCATGCAGCAAACAGCAGGCATATTTTATGCTTTGTAATGCCTAACAGGATTGGTGTCCCACCCTAGAACCATTCTGCATTTCTGTGAGCCTACAGATGGGAAAAAAAAATCTCTTTTACTGCTATGCAGAATCATTTCATTTGGAAGAGACCTTTAAGATCAATTCCAAATGTTAACCCAGCACTGCCAGGTCACCACCAAACCATGTCTCTAAGCACCACATCTACAATATCCCTAATTCCATGGGCATGGGTTCCCAGAGCTGCTCGTGGCCACTGGGCCAAGCAAACAACCCTCTTCTGCCCCCAAGCACCCCAGAACACATCAAGATTCACAGCCCAAGCTGAGATCTTCCCAGCTGAGGACGAGGTTCAGGGTTTGGCTCCTAAATGTCAGCACTGGGTTGATGCTGCCATGTTCATCTTTGCCACCACTGCCTGTAAATAAGTGAGGAATCCAAGGGGGTAATTAAATCACAGGAGTAATTTACTGTAGACCCATTCCATGCAGCTGTGAGATGGCTGCTGGTAAACAGAAGAATATCAATATTGCAGAGCAGCCCCAGGTTTGGAAATGAGTGACGCAGCAAGCGTGAGGCATTTTGATGCTGGAGAGGAGAGGAGAGGAGGGAGGGAGGGAGGGAGGGAGGGGGAATGCCAGACACCAAAGACGTGCAGGTAGCAACATGCTAACGAGCTGCATGGCAGAGACTCATTAACTCCTGAGGCAAAGGCACAGTGCTGAGAGGCTTTGAAAGCTCTGTGCCGTCGTGGAGGGAAGTGGCATCTCTGCAGCAACTTGGGGAGCACAAATCATAGAATCGTAGAATTGAATCATAGAATCAGTCAGGGTTGGAAGGGACCACAAGGATCATCTAGTTCCAACCTCCCTGCCATGGGCATGGACACCTCACACTACATCAGGCTGGCCAGAGCCTCATCCAGCCTGGCTGCAAACACCTCCAGGGATGGGCTCTCAACCGTCTCCCTGGACAACCCATTCCAGGCTCTCACCACTCTCATGGTGAACTTCTTCCTCACGTCCAGTCTGAATCTCCCCACTTCCAGCTTTATTCCATTCCCCCTAGTCCTGTCACTACCTGATATCCTAAGGCTGCATGACAGCACACTGATGAACCTGGTTCTACCTCTGCCTTTTAAAAGAGCATCTCTGCGGCTTCTCAGAGTCATGGAATGATAGAATGCATTGGGCTGGAAGGACCTCTCAAAGGTCATCTTGTCTAACCCCACTGCAATCAGCAGGGACATCTTTAACTAGATCAGTTTGCTCACAGCCCCATCATGTTTGACCTCGAATGTCTCTAGGGATGGGGCCTCCACCACATCTCTGGTCAACCAGTTCCAGTATTTCACTACCCTCATTGTGAAGAACTTCCTTCTAAACGTCCAACCTAAATCTATCCTACTCCAGTTTTAAACCATTGCTCCTCCTCCTATCACTACAGGCCCTTCTAAACATTCCTTCCCCAGCCTTCCTGTAGGTCCCCTTCACATACTGAAATGTAGCTATAAAGTCTCCCTGAAGCCTTCTCTTCTCCAGGCTGAACAGCCCCTTTCAGCTGGTCTTCAGAGGAGAGGTGCTCCAGCCCTCTGATCATCTTCATGGCCCTCCTCTGGACCCTCTTGTTTTGGCAAATCAAGGCAGAAGCAACTGCTGAATTGAAAGGCTGGCTTCAGGTATCCAACAGGTCCATGCACTGTTGCCACATCTCCTTCAGAGATGTCTCAGTGGCCAACAGGGAGCCTGCCCACAGCAGGACAATAAGGTTCTTCCAGCAGTTCTGCCTTGAAGCAAGAGCTGAAGAAGCGAAGACTGACAAGGGATCTTATTAATGTTTACAGATATCTGAAGGGTGGGTGTCAAGAAGAAGGGAGCAGTCTCTTTTCAGTGGTGTCCTGTGATAGGATGAGGGGCAACAGACACAAACTGGAACAAAGGAAGTTCCACCTCAACATGAGGAAAAACTTCCTTACTGATGGAGCACTGGAACAGGCTGCCCAAAGATGTTGTGGAGTCTCCTTTAGAGACTTCAAAGACCCATCTGGATGCATCCCTGCGTGACCTGCCCTAGGTAACCCTGTTTTGGCAGGGTGATCTCTGGAGATCCCTTCCAACCCCAACCATTCTGTGATTCTATGATTCTGTGAACCAGGTCTGGAAGAGTGCAGGATGATGGAGATGCCTAAACTCCCTTTGCTGAGAAAAAAAATGCTGGTCAATTTCTTCTCAGACCACTATGTGAGTGAGAAAAAGGTGGAGAAAAGGGTTTTAATCTCACCTGAAACATCCTTGTTAGTTTCTGGATGAATTTAAGGGAGGGAGTGGTGGCTCCTCTTCTGCTACAAGCAGGCATGCTCAGATTCTTCAGAGCCCCTCTATCACAAGCTGGGTCTTGTACTAGTAATTTTCCCCATAATTATCCATTCTTCACATCCAGCACTGTGCAGGCATCCCTGGCCTCAGATAATTCAAGACTCTTTTACCCAAGAGAGCAAGAGGTCAAGACTACAGAAGTCATGCAGAAATTCACCCCTTTGGGGCAATTTGTAAGATTCTTCTTCTTGCAGTAAATCCTTGTGATTGCCCAACTACAACTTTGCCATAGCTTTCTATAGCTGTATAAAGCATCTGAAATGGGGATTTGTCCCACTGGATGCAGCATCACACAACTGCCTGGCATGCTGATGTCCATCCAGCCCATCAGGAATGGACACTGCAGCATGCCACATGTACATCAGCAAGTGTGAGGTACTTCTCCTGCCAGAAGACAATACAGGATGTGCAAGTAGGACGTGCCTGAATTCCAAGCACAAGCAGGGGGAACAGGTCCTCGGCCCAGCCCTTCCCAAACTGAGATTAGAACTGATTTACCTTTCACCCTTCCTGCCCCATCATCCTCTTGGTATGCCTAGCATGGTAAGAAATGGAGATCTGCTATGTGAGATAGCTGTGGCCTTGCTAAGAAGCTGAATTTAGGTGTTTTCCAGGGAAAGTACTGCCCTGTGCTCAGGTTTTGCAGGCTCATTGCTTAGGAGAACATTGGGTCTGCACCATCTCCTCCAGGCATCCCTGGGGATGTCGAATCGCCCACCCTGAGAGCCTCTCTAAGATGGGACTCAAAGATAACTGCAACCTGTTTGTTTCTTACAGGCAGGATTTAACCACCTTAAATTATTGTAAATGGATGGGGGAACATCCTTATGATCTCCAAGCCAAGCAGGTCACCTTTAATTTCCTTTTCCTTCCATCAATAACGCTGGTGGACAGGTGTTTGATTTATTAAATGCTGAATAATAGGGCTTTCATGTGTGGTGCTGTCAGCCAGATAAATAGGCTGCTTTGAAGACAGGTTTCTGGGAGGTGGACCTGACTTATATGTATATATATACATAAAGCAATGCACCACCACCCCCTTTCCTTGGACATCCTCAGTCTTTCAGGCTGTGCACATCTCTCTCCCCACATAACATGTGCGGAGCAACCATCCCCAACCTGCCCCACTGGGAGGATGATTAATGCTTGCAAAGTGCTTCAAGAACATCAGATTAGTAGGACAGAGCCTCATTATTATATTAGCAATCACTGATTCCTTGGCCTTTTTCACTCTGGGTGCACTTAGTGCAGCATCTAAAAGCCAAATGCTGTTTACAAGCAAACCTCAGAGCGTTTGGATGCTTCAGGGAGGGCTTTTGTGTGTGTGTGTGCTGCTCACAGGTTTATTTTTAATGATGCACCTGTGGTCCAGACTCAGTCGAGATCCCCACAAACCTCTGCCCTGCTTTTCATGCAAACACTGTGTGGATTAAAAATAAAGACCTCTGGGTACTCACTGTTATATCTATAGAAACCAAATATTTGGTTGGACTATAAAAGGCAGGAGTGTTTATGACTACAAGGCCAAAGGCATTTCCAGCCAAAGTGGAATGTATTTTAGTTCTGCAGACTATTTATAGCCAGGCAGCCACTCTGAATTTGAATCTTGCCTTCCATAAGCAATTTTTTTCAGTGCCTACTGGGATATATCCTTCTCGTCTGGGGTTTAGCAACGTCACTATGGGGTGTCAAAACAGTTTGGAGTCACCCTGTAAGACATCATGGCTTGTTTTAAGGGGTTTCTCTGGCAGTTCTGTCAGGCTGGAGGAGATTTTTTTTTTTCTTGAAAGATTAATAAATATTTCCCCTGAGTGTAGATTGAGTATTTTGATTTGGAGCTATTGTTTTGTCATAGAATCGTAGAACTGTTGAGGTTGGAGGAGATCTCTAAGGTCATCAAGCCCAACCACTAGCCTTAAAGTTCACAATCCCACCACTGCTGCTAAGCCACTGCCACTAAACCATGTCCCGAAGCACCACATCCATGCAGATTTTAAATACCTCCAGGAATGGTGACTCCACCACCTCCCTGGACAGCCTGTTTCAATGCCTGAGAACCCTTCCTGTGAAGAAATTTTTCCTAATATACAACCTGGACTTCCCCTGGCACAATGTGAGGCTGTTTCCCCTCATCCTGTCACTTGTTGCATGTGAGAAGAGACAGAACCCTGCCCCACTCCAACTTCTTTTGAAGTAGTTGTAGAGGACAATGAGGTCTCCCCTCACCCTTCTGTTTTGGAGGCTAAACATAGAATCATAGAATTGTCAGGATTGGAAGGGACCTCAAGGATCATCTGGATCCAGTGCCCCCTGCCATGGCCAGGGACACCTCACGCTACATCAGGTTGCTCAAAGCCACATCCAGCCTGGCCTTAAAAACTTCCAGGGATTTGGCTTCCACCACCTCCCTGGGCAACCTGTGCCAGTGTCTCACCACCCTCATGGTGAAGAACTTCTTCCTGACATCCAATCTGAATCTCCCCACTTCCAGTTTTGCTCCATTCCCCCCAGTCCTATCACTACCTGACACCCTAAAAAGTCCCTCCCCAGCTTTCTTGTAGACCCCCTTAAGACACTGGAAGACCACAATAAGGTCTCCTCAGAGCCTTCTCTTCTCCAGACTGAACAGCCCCAACTCTCTCAGCCTGTCCTCATAGGAGAGGTGCTCCAGCCCTCTGCTCATCCTGGTGGCCCTTCTCTGGACACTTTCCAGCATGTCCAGATCCTTCCTGTAATAGGGGCTCCAGAACTGGATGCAGTACTCCAGGTGGGGTCTCAGCAGAACGGAGCAGAGGAGGAGAATCACCTCCCTTGCCCTGCTGGCCACACTTCTCTTGATGCAGCCCAGGATGTGATTTGCTTTCTGGGCTGCAGCTGCACACTGCTGGCTCATGTTGAGCTTCTCGTCCACCAGCACCCCCAAGTCCTTTTATTCAGGGCTGCTCTCAAGCCAGTCCCTGCTCAGCCTGTATTGGTGCTTGGGATTGCCCCAGTCCCCTCTGCTGCTCCTCACTAGATTTGTGTTCAAGGCCTTTCACCAGCTTAGTTGCTCTTCTCTGGACATGCTCCAGCACCTCAATGTCTTTCCTGTAGTGAGGGGCCCAAAACTGAACACAGTGTTTGAGGTCTGGCCTCACCAGTGCTGAGCACAGGGGGACAATTGCATCCCTAGACCTGCTGGCCAAGCTGTTCCTGATACAATCCAGGATGCCACTGGCCTGCTTAGCCACCTGAGCACACTGCTGGCTCATGTTCAAGCATATTAACCCTTCCAATTTGAAAGCAAATGTTACTTTGAACTTAAAAACCCAAACCTCATTATGAAAAACTAAGATTAATTGTTTCAGAGGCTTGGAGGGAGGTTTAAATGATGTTTTCTCCAACTAAATAATTTTGCAGAATTGACAAGTATTAACAATATACCTCTTGCCTTTTCTGTCCTTTTAAGGTCTCAGCTAAAATTCTTCACCCATCCCCATGCTTTAAACTTGAAGCTGGTGGTGATAGAAGAGAAAAACAACGTGTAGGTGGGAGAATGTGCCTGTCAAGCAGCCTGAAGACCTGCTGGGAGCAGGGCTATGGGGTGATAGGTACCACTTGCACTTGCCCTTGTGAGCTTAAAATTGTACCAGCATCCAGAAAGCTTCTCTTTGTTGGCATCCACAGAGATGAAACCAAATGTCAGGGTTATGTGTGTTTTTCTGAGTCCCACCATGACACAGCAGATGTTATGAGGACCTATACAGCAGCTCTGAGATGAGAGAGCTTGTGCAAATCATACATAGACAGACCTAAGCCCCAGTTAGCAATCCTGCTGTGTTAATGCCTTCAGCTCATTCCTGCTCATCCTGCTCTGTAAAACCCCCTCAGTGATTTCCCTCTTGTCCTTGGTGTTTACACCCTTCAAATATTTGCAGACAGCTGAATTGCCAAGCCCCTGCTAAGCTGCTGTTAAGCCAAGCTAAACACATTAGCTCAGCAAGTCAGTCTCTCTGACTCCATAATGATATTTTGCTTTGTTCTTCTCTGAATTTCCTCCAGCTTACTGATATTTTCCTGGGATTGTGGCACCTGGCCCTGATGGTGATACAGGAGGTGCCATCTTTGCAGGAAACCAACCAATAGAGAGAAATTCCAGGTGCCTGTGGCATATGAAGCCGTAGGGAGTGTTGGGTTTCATGGGGTCTAAGTGCTTCCTTGCCCTGGTTGAGTTAAGGGCGGTCTGGAGGTAGCCCAATGACCCCTTGGCTGAACCCAGGGATTAGCTAATATGGGAGCACTCTCTGTGGCCTGTCTGGTGGCCCTTCCCTGGCTCATCCCTCCTGTCCTCTCCTTAGTGAAGGCAGAATCTGAGCTATGCTAGGCTCAAGCCTCTCTGCAGACCCGAAGTGCCCAAAGGGTCTTCAGACCTTCTGTCACACAGAATCACAGTCACTGGGAAAGACCTTTAAGATCATGAAGTCCAACCCACCTATGTGTGGGGGGTTCTTTCCCCAGTAGAAAAGGAAAAAAAAAAAAGAAAAAAAAACCCACCACACAAATAAGCTTTATTTGTAGGCATAAAATCAGGGCTTTTGAAGCCCACCCTGGTTCTGCTGCCATCTTCCCAGCCTTCATTATTCCATGCCCCTGCTGCTGTAATCTCTCACTTGAGCTTACTGGCTGAAGCAAGAAGATATCCTTGGCTTGGTGTAGGACTTCCTTTCTTCTGCATCCCTGGATGCTAACAGCAGTCATCAGGAGGGCCTGGGCTATACATGGAGGCCACTCTTGCTGGGAGGAAGAGCCATTCTCCAGTGTTTGCATGGGGTGGAGAACTCAGCAGGGTCCTCATTGCTCATTCTTCCTGGTGAGAGGGTGAGGAAGCCACATCTAAGTGGGGAAGGGATCCACAACAAGCTTCACTCCTATTTACTCAGCTGCAGAAACCACTTGAGTTTGTAAAGAGCACCCATAGAGTCAACACAAACTGCCTGCAGCAGTGTGGTGGGGCAGCATCAAGCTGGACTGAGAGTGCAGGGATGTATGGTTGGTTTAGGAAGCTCATGGCAAAGGCAAAGCCCAGGATCCTCTGCACATCAGGAGGTCATGTAACAAGGAGTGGCTTTCCTCAAACCATTGCAAAGCGCAGGGTTTATACATATCCTTGGAAACACCCAGCCAAGGAATCTGGGGTATTTTAACCTAGCACAGGCTCCTCGTCTTTCACAACTCAAGAGCCTACACAAGTTGGGGCCAGAAAGCCATGTATTGAATCCTCCAGCACAGCCAGACAGGTCCCATATGTCAGTACTGTTGGTTTCTAAAGATGAGCTTCCTCCAAAGGAGTTTGCAAAGGAGGTCCTGTACAGGATAGGATAACTCTCTTATCGTGATGCCTGTAGGTGCAATCTCTGATAGCAACATCTGCAGAATTATGCCCTCATTTTGGTCCTCCACTCACTGCTGTGATCAGGGATAACTGCTCTGAATCATGAAGGGTTGTAATAGTGGGCAACACATGCAAGTGGGATCAGATAAGCAGGAAAGTCTGAATCAACAAGTGCTAGGATGAAGGTATGGCATCCCAAAGTGGAGAGGAAAACATCTTTCAATTTCACTGTTCAGCTGCCTGAGCCACCAGGCCACCAAGCTCAGCCTGAACCACCAAAGGATCTGGGGACAAGGGCTCCCAGTGAGAGCTGGACCTGTTCTTCCCTGGCAGCCTGTGAAAAGCAATCCTTGCAGCCTCTGAGCAAATCACTTGCAGAAACTCTCTGCTCCCTTTGGAAAGCATCTGCGGTAGTCCGTGACCCCAGGTCGTTTGAGGGGCACCTCTGAAGGCCACACTTGGCTCCTAGAATGGGGTCCTTCATGCAGCTTGACCACGAAGAACATTTCCTTCTGGCCTGCCTGGTCCAGACACTATGTTCCCGTTCAGGATTGATCCCAGATGTGAGTTAACATTACAAATAGATCTCAAAACTCTCATTTCCCCCAGCTGCCAGCTCCTCCACCCCCATCCCAGTGCCTCTTCAAGAGGGATGATTAACACATGCTGCAACAAAACTCATCAGTTGCTGCTCTTTCCACTCCTCTTTGCTGCAGGTTCAGGTTCCCACGCACTGTTTTCTGCCTCTCAGTTTGCAGAACTGTTGCAGGCAGAAAAATTACTCCCCACCCCTTGTAGAACCGCACTTCCCACCCCCAAAGTATTTTTGCAGATACCAGCTCAGTCTTTTCGTTTTTGTAACACCCATCTGAGGCTGCATCTTGATTTGGCACCTGGAAAGCTGCAGCACAACAAGGTAAAACCCTTTTCTCCAAGGGCTTTGGACAGATTAATGAAAGCTGCAACTTCAGATTGCACAAATTCCTACCTCCCAACCTTGACTCAGCTTTCTGCTGGGCTTCCATTCTCCTGTGTCCTATTCCATGTGTTTTGTCTCATCTGCCACCCAGGATATACGAGCTTTATGAAGCTAAGAATAAGAAGGGATTACTTAATTGATTCATTTCATGTCATAGAATCATAGAACGGTTTGGGTTGGAAGGAATTGTTAAAGATCATCTAGTCCAACCCCTCTGCAGTAAGCAGGGTCAATTAGAGCAGGTTGCTCAGAGCCCTGTCCAACCTGACCTGGAATGTTTCCAGGGATGGGGCATCTACCACTTCCCTGGGCAATGTGTGCCAGTGTTTCACCACCCTCATTGTGAAAAATTTCTTCCTACTCTCTACTCTGAATCTCCTCTTTTTTAGTTTAAAACCATCACCCCTTGTCCTGTCACAGCAGGCCCTACTAAAAGAATAGTCCCCATCTTAAATTTATAAGCCCCCTTTAAGCATGGAAAGGCCACAACAAGGTCTCTCCAGAGCCTTCTCTTCTCCAGGATGAACAACCCCAACTATCTCAGCCTGTCTTCTCAGCAGAGGTGCTCCAGTCCTCTGATCTATCTCCAAGGTCTCCCTCCAAGGTCTTCTAAAGGATGAAATTTGGCACACTGTCCAGGTGTCCTCATGAACCTTTACATAGCTGTTTAGCATCAAAGTTAATTGGCAGCAAATTTGCTTCAGATAAAAAGCTTAAGGAAAAACTCCTTTACTTTGAGGGTAACAGAGCACTGAAAGAAGCTGCCTGGAGAAGCCGTGGAGTCTCTTTCTGCAAAGACTTTCAAAACCCACCTGGACACGATCCTGTGTAACCTGTCCTGGGTGACCCTTCTTTAGCAGAGGGATTGGGCTAGATGACCTCCAGAGATCTCTTCCAACCTCCACCATTCTGTGATTATGTGATCATGTGAAAATGAGCCCAGCAAAGCACTTGGGATTTAAAACACTCTCCAGCACCAACCAGCCAGTGCAAGGAGAGGGGCACAGGATAGAGCTCCTAAACCCCCTGACATTTGAAGGCACCTTGCAGCATCTTTTTGTCCTCGCTGCCCTTTCCAGGCACTTTGTGATGAAGCAAATGGAGCTTTTGTGTCCTCTCTAATAGCCTGAGAGTCCTGTAGAGTCTGAGCACTTTGCAGGCTGCCTTTGTGGGGAGAGAGTGACTTTATCTTTATGACACTAATGGAAACACAAGACCTAATGACAGCTAATCCTGCTCATTTCACTTACAGGGCTACTTTTGGTGCTGAGTGGTGTTAACGCTGCCAGTTTGGCTTATCCAGTTTTGCCCTGCAGTGCCCTGCTTCTCCAAAGCCCATCCCTGTTAAATTGAATCAGGCATTGCTGTGGAGCAGATCTACCTATTCCCCTTTCTGGAGAAACCCAGGAGCAGAGAATAGATCAGTTTTGGTGCAGGTGTGGACACCTTCATATGCAGGATGTCCAAGATACACCTTTGCTGTCTCCTGAATGTTGTGATTCTTGGCATGTCTGGATGGATTCATCCACCACCCTTTCCACAATGTGACTGAGCAGAAGAGAGATGCACATGGACCAGGCAAAGGACAGAGCAGAGCAACAAAGTCCAGGCATTGTGGGGAAGCAGCACTTTACCCCTTTCTTATAGAATCATAGAATGGTTTTGGCTGGAAAGAAACTTTAAAGATCAAATTCAAACCTTCCATCCACGGACAGGGACATCTACCACTAGACCAGATTGCTCAAAGCCCCATCCAGCCTGGCCTTGAATGATTCCAGGGAGGAAGCATCCACAACTTCTCTGGGCAACCTGTTCCAGTGTTCCACTACCCTCATGGTAAAGAACTTGTTCCTTGTTCTTCGTCATGTTTTCTATTTGCTCTTGTAGAGGAGCCCACACTCCTCTTTTAGAGGACTTGGGGGTTCTTCCCCCAGCCCACGGGATCATGGAGGGATGAGCACTGTGTAGGAAGGAGGACTGGGGTGCCTTGTTTCTCTGGCTGTATCCGTGTGGCGTATGGGCTGAATGTTTCCTTTGTGGTTTGGTCTGTGAAGCCTTGTGTCTAACCCTTTGCTCTCGTGCCAGGGAGTCCCAGCACTTCCATCCTGGAGCTGTCTCGCTGAGACAAAGGACGTCAGTCTGTGCACAACTTCCCTGGCTCTCCCCTTAGCCCCTCTGACAGTTTTGTGTTGGAGTGGAGCACGTTTAAGTGGGTCAACAAAGAGATCATTTTTCCCAGTGCAAAGTACCCTAATAAATTAACCAGTGAGAATTTTAATAATACATGAAAGGAGAGAGATTTGCTGCTTTTGGAAAGGCTTTTCAGCTATTGATGGGGTCAGCAGCTGGGTCTGTGGCTGCTGGGATTCCAGTGGAGGGAGAGGTGGTGGGCATCATCCTCCACTGGTAAGCATATCAGTGCCATTGGGCCAAATCGAGCTACCCCCCTTTCAATCCACTGATTGGTGTTATCAGCTTCCCAGCACACATTAACAGGCAGATGGAGAAGCTGCTGGGGGGGGTAGGATTAGCACCCACCCTCCTGGCCACTCCTCTGAAGCCTGAAGCACATGGGCTTCAAGCTGAGCTTCCAACTGGGTTTCCACAAAGATGAGGCTTGTGTGATCAGTTGGGGGGAACAGCAGACTGCTGCAGTTGTGTCTGCCTGCAACCAATTTTAATGGAATAATTTAAATTTAAGGAGAAAAGGCTAATCCACAGAGGTCACGCTCAGCAGTCCTGGTGATTCAGTAGCTCCTTGGCTGTTGTAAAGTGGTTTTCAGCACCTCAGCTGATTTATTCCTCTTCGGTTTCTTAGATTTTAAAGAACACTTTAAACAAAGCAATCTGTTAGCATGACCCCAGGTTATTTTTCTGCCCTGTTCAGCCAGATTTGTGGGCATTCTTCAGGTCGGAGTCAGAATATTTGATGTTTTCTCTTTGTTGTCAGTCAGGCACGAAACAGGAATGGCCAAAAACCCTGCAACATCCCAAATATACTATGGCAGGGACTTCTGTAGGCTCTGATTTTCAGAAGACAATAGTGAGATGAATATTTATTAGGAGTAGGTTATCTTTGAATAGCTCATCTTCTCATCTAATTGACCTTCTTATCTGTGTTAGCTGAACCACACTACTGCTTATCAAGTGACCTATTATGCACTTGAGTTCCCAAAGCCAAACAAACCATTTGTGCTCAGGAATATCTTCCCCAGGCTTTGCTTGTTGGCAGAAGGCAAAGCTTGAGGCAGAGGTGTGGTTAATAAAGTGCCTCAGCACTATCTTAATTGCTGTTCCTGATGGTCATGATGAACTCTACCAATACACAGTTGTACACTATCACAGTAGCTTTTGAGGTGCTACCTCTGGACAAGGTCTCTTTCTTCCTCCAAGGAAGCCTAAGGCTTTCCTTGCTCTCTCCCACATTCTGTGAGGATAATCTCTGGAGACTACCTCTCCTAAAGCTTTCTGCCTCAACCAGAACTCTCAAAGGCCACTTGCCCTTTTGTTTCAGAAGGGGTCACATCACTGGAGGACAATGGAGAGAAAGTCTGATTTTGAGGAAGAATTGAGCAGAAATTGAGCAGAGCAGGGTACAAAATTCCTGCAGGGAAGCTCATATTAGTCCTGGAAGCAATAGTCTTCTCACCTTTCCACCAAAGTATGGAAAAAGAAAACAACAGCTTTACAGATATGGAAAGAAAGGGACTAGGTTAATCTTGAATAAGAGAATTATTTCCAGTCCAGATGGCAGAAGAAATGTTTGGAGACTCCTTAGGCAGCAAAAGGTTGGTGCCTGGTGTCAGTAGTGGACGAAATGGTGGAGCCCACAGTTCTGTTCATGGCAGGTAGTGAGGGCAGCTCATAGAGCCTCAAGCATGTGGCAAGTGAATTCAAAACTGACAGATCCCAGAAAGATGTCACCCTCAAATGTAGCTTTTCTTCATGCCAGTTCTCAGGGATTAGTACTAGGTCTCAGCATTTCTCTAAGTAAAGCAGATCCGTTGGCTCCTGCAGGGAGAAGCTGCCAGTGGCACAAAGGGTAATGAAACAGTAAATGTTGAAGACAAATTCATCAGACAGGGCAGTCTGGATCACTTGGCAAGCAGAGCCCATTTGAAAAAAGTATGTTAGAAGACAGCCCAATTCAAAACTGTACATCAAAGGAGAAGAAATTAAGATTATTCCTACAGAAAGGGGCAATGAATGACCAAATGCCAGGGTTTCTGGGTTGAGTAGAAAGAAACCACACAAGCAGTTGAGGCTGATGTGAGTTGAGACCATGGCAGAAACAGCTCCAGTGACCTTTGATGTCTAAATGAAGGGGTGGGACATGCATTTATCCTTACATACAGCAGCAGTAAATAGTGTTGGAGTAGTTGGCTACTAACGTCAATGCTAAAGAGGAAGAAAAAGAACATGAAAGTATGGCAGGAATGAGGCTTAGCACAGAAAATCCTTAGGCTGGCAGCTGGTTAGTTTTTTTGAGGAGCAGGGGGGTTGGAGTACACAGGTGACAGGGTTGTTTTCTCCCTGCAAAGGTGCAAAGGATAGAATCTTAGGACTGTTTCTGTTGGAAAAGACCTCTAAGATCATCAAGTCCAACCTAAGGCCACCCTGGCCATTACACCATGTCCCAAAGTGCCATGTCCACGCATTTCTTGAACACCTCCAGAGATGGTGACTCCAGCACCTCCTTGGAAAACGTGTTCCAGTGCCTGACCACTCTTTCAGAGCCCTTTGCAAGATGCCAAAGCCACTAAGTGATAGATCGAACTCCATCTTCTCCTTGCTGTTATGGGTTTAAGAACTGGAATGTCTTAACCATAGAGAAGCCCTCCAAGTACCAGAAAGGTGCAGGGAGGTGGACACTGGAAAATGTAATCTTTGTTATTTCATTCCCATCAGCCTCCGTCTCCCTTCCCTATATAAACTGCCTGCAGAATCAGTTTTTGCCCTTTTTCCTCCCTTTCACTCTGCTTCCAGCCAGACCTTATCTCTTGTGGGGGAGGTTTGCTGCCTGGCTCGGCCTTGGCAGAGCTAATTTCTTCTGTGCAATTCAGGCATGAAGGGGGTAGAGAGGTGTGTGGGGGTGTCACTGAGACCTGGTGCTTTGGCCTGCTTGGGGGGATGTTTTGGAAGATGTTTGCCTACTCAGATTTTAGTAAGCCCAGAATAGAGACCTGGGATGAGGCTGAATATGAATTTTGTGTACTTTGGTATGTTTCTGTATGTAGTTGTGAGTAGTACTTCCATTTACATTTCCAATTCTTTCCAATCCTGTGTGGGGCATTTTTCTTTTATTCCTTTGGAGAGGGGTAAAAGAGTTTCTGTCTGCTCAAACCCAAGACACTTGCTTTTTGTTTATGGAGATGCTGGCTAAATATGAGGACCAATGAGGAGTTACTGGGGTCCATATGGCCACAAATGTGCATTTAATTAAGAACCTGTGGTCTAGAAGAAATCAGTTTGTGATCATAGGTTCATTGAATAATTCAGGTTGGAAAGGACCTCAGGAAACCTGGACTGCTTGAACATGTTTTTTGCACAGGTATATAGAGAACCTGGAGGAAATTTCCTTCCACGGGCACAAGGTTGTAGAGCTGAAAGTGTTGTGAGGGCTCAACATAGACTCCAACCAACAGCTCTCACTGACAGATGTTTTGGCTATTAAGGACATCTGGAGAGATGTATCTCACTACTGGCAGGGTTGAAACAAAAAATCTGCACATTTTAGCTGTCCGCCTTCAACCTAGCTGTGCAAAAAGTGAGATTCAAATCCTAGTGCTGGGCAGATCTGGGGTTGTCCCCTTGTACACCCTGAGTTATTCTCCTCTGCCCTCCAGCCCATGAGCTGAACTACCTGAGCATGGTGCCTGCCAGGAGGGCAGTGGTTGGGGCTGGGAGCTTGACATGGCTGATGGAGAGCCTCAGGGAGTGTCTGGATATGGATGTGCCTTCTGTGAGTGTCTCCTGGAAACCAGCAAATCCCTCAGCAAATTCAGAAGGGCCTGACAACAGGATGAGATAATTAGGGCTCTACGAGTTTCATCTAAAAGGGTGAGCTGGAAGAGGAAAAAAATCCTCTTTTAGATAAGGAAAGGCTTTTGCATGAGCTTACACATTATGAAGCACCAGGGAATCCACTCTTCAGGGTGCCCTTTTTA
The DNA here is from genome assembly GCF_027791375.1 of Indicator indicator. NCBI lineage: Eukaryota > Metazoa > Chordata > Aves > Piciformes > Indicatoridae > Indicator > Indicator indicator. The sequence goes on along the minus strand of NC_072010.1, from coordinate 3,811,853 downwards.
AGCTGCAGTAATGAACCCCAGATCCCAAACCAAACTCAACTAAGCCATTAGAAACCAGCCCATGGGTGAGTGCCCTTGGTGCTGGTCTCCATGGAGCTGGTCTTCTCACAGGAGCTTTCAACTCCATTTCTCACATTTGCCCACATTCGGGGTGCTTGGCATCACATTTTGGTCATGCCAAAATACCAAGCAGACCCAAAGCCAGGGCAGCATGTGAAGCTGTGATGGTTGGGCTCTGCCACAAGGGCCAGTGTGGACAATGCTACCTCCCTTACTACTTCCAAGCCTGGCACATTTGAACATCTCTAGAGGGTCAGGCCCAAGTCAGTCTAGTGTTGAATGCTGCATGGTGGTCAGTAAGCTCCCTCTTGTCAACAGCTGTCAGTGCAGACTTAGAATAAGAATCATAGAATCATAGAATCCTTTCAGCTGGAAAATACAATGCACTGCCTTCAAAATATCTCACAGGTGAAAGTGAACCTTATCCTCTTCTGAGCATCTTCCTGGATGTCGTGGAGGGCTGGTGAGAGGAGACTCGGAGTGAGAAAGCAGCTGCAGCCTCCAGGAGAAGGCAGAGGGGAGCTGGGCAGTGATGTCTTTTCTCCCATGGAGACCATCACCAGGCATTCAGTGGGGCAAAGCATCCCTGCAATGATGTTTTGGTTGCAGTAATGCTTTGATTGCAACGATTGCATCCCTGCAGTGTTGTATTGCCAGAGGAAGTCTGGGGTAGGATCCATGGTCCCTGCTAGCACAGTGTGGGGTTTTCTGGGGGCAAATCCCTGTTCTTGGAGGAGAAATTTTGCCTAGCCCAGTTAGGGACAAGGGAGGGGAAATCACAGAGAGTGCTGTGGGATTTATTTTGCTTTTGTAGAGGCCAGAAAGCTGGAAAAACTCAGTTATCAAAATGCTGTGCTGGGAGTCATTTGTTCATGCCGCATTCCCATGTCCAGCCCTGCTTGTGTAATGGCCGGGAAAGGGCTTATCAGAGCCTGATACCAAAGTCTCAGGAGGCTGAACGAATCTCTGAGCAGTTTGCTTTTTCTTCCAGAAACCCAAAGTTGAAAAAGCAAAGTAAACTCTGCTCTTTGCTGTTGGCTTGCTTGCTTGGCATGGGCTTATCCCAGCAGGTTGGTTAGGTCTTGACCACCTCTGTGGGGTTAAGTGTAGTCAGTGGTGATGGCTTCAAACAGAGCTGAGAAATGTATAGAGCTATAGGATCAGAGCCACAGAATGGTGGGGTTTAGAAAGGACCTCTGTAGATCCTCTAGTCCAACTTCCCTGCTAAAGCAAAGTCACCTAAAGCAGGTTGCACAGGATTGTGTCCAGGCATGTTTTGAACCTGTCCAGAGAAGGAGGCTCTGCAAACTCTCTGGGCAGCTTGGTCCAGTCCTCCATCACCCTCACAGGAAAGAAGTTTTTCCTCCTGTTCAGATGGAACTTCCTGTGTTGTAGTTCGTGCCTGTTGCCCCTTGCTCTTTTACTCAGCATCACTGAAAAGTGTCTGGCCCCATCCTCTTGCCCCCTGCCCCTCAGATATTGCTCAACATTGCTAAGATCCCCTCTCAGTCTTTTCTTCAGGTCCAACAGCCCCAGGTTTCTTAGCCTTTCCTTGTAAGAGACATGCTCCTGTCCCCTCATCATCTTTGTAGCCTTTGCTGGACTCGCTCCAGTAATTCCCTGCCTCTCTTGAACTGGGAAGCCCAGAAATGAACCCATTACTCCACATGTTGCCTCACTAGAGCAGAATAGAGGGAAAAGGGAACCTCCCTTGATCTGCTGATCACACTCTTCTTAGTGCACTCCAGATAATGTAATAAGATCTGTGATAAATCTAATATCAACTGCTGGAACATCCTGTTTGGTTGTCACGGCCCCTTGTCCATGTCAGCCTTCAAAGGCAGCAAGGTGCAAGCTGCATTGTCAGTAGTGACAGTGGGGGGGACAAGGATAATGTAACTTTTTGCTCAGTTCACAGAATCACAGAGCGTTAGGGGCTGGAAGGGTACTCAAAAGATCATCCAGTCCAACCCCCCTGCCAGACCAGGATCACCTAGAGCAGATCACACAGGAACTCATCCAGGCAGGTCTTGCATATCTCCAGAGAGGGAGGCTCCACAACCCCCCTGGGCAGCCTGTTCCAGTGTTCTGTTACCCTTCCAGTGTTCATCACTCATGTAGCAGAGCCACATGCTTGTACCCAGGAAGGCAATATGGCAGTGCCATCACCCAATGGCTTGCTCCAGCCTCGAGTCAGGATGCATCCACAGCAGATGCAGGGATTGGGAATCACCCTTTGGATCAGCACTGCAGAAAACAAAGCACCTCAAGGCAGAGGATGAGAAAACCATTTAGTGGCCCTGGCTTCTGGATCAGACCCAGACTAAACAGTTGGTTGGAGACTCACTGCAGTCCCCGCGGGGCTCTGGGGGTATCGCCTGCAGCATTGCTTTTGTAGGACATGATCCCTTTGGATGTGTTGTTTTTCTCAGGCTGGATGATGAGGGCTTGAGGCAGAGGTGATGGCAATGTCATCTCATCCCTTTGTGATTGTCCTGCAGGTCCCAGGCGAGTCTCTGCCTCTACCCATCCCCATCAAGGGACATCCTGGCACCTCCTTTGGGTGCTGCTCTGGTCCCCCTGCAAAGGGTGTGCCACAGTGGGATGGGGGGAGACATTTTGACTCAGAATAACAGAGTGGGATCCAGAACAGGGCTGAATAGCAGGAAATACTTCCAGATAACAAATCCATGGCACGGCAGCAGCAGGGACACAGTGGAGGCCCTGCACATGGACCATTTGCAGCCAGCCCTGGGGCAGGAGCTGGACTCCAGCTTGCCCCTTTGCATCCCATGCTTTCCCAGCACCTTCCCACTTGTAAAGCCACCTTGTAGCTTTCAGATGAAGGAGTTGTTCAGGAAATATTGTTTTCCTCAAGGAGAGTTTAAAAATGCCAGTGCTGCTCTTTCTCATGTTAAATCCTGAGGACTGGGCTGAGCCAATCCCACATTGGGCCCCAGAGTCTGAGCAGTCTCATTAGGTCTTCATATGACATGTTCAGCACTCCCCACTGGGAGATGAGTCTAATCTTGGAAAAGTAATTTAAATCCAGAGGTAACTGAGGTGAGAAGGAATTCTCCAGAACAACCTTCTGCTCAGTGAGGTCTTCTTGACATTGTTCCTAACCTTGTTCAGGCAGCTTTAGAGTATCTCCCAAGATGCACATTGTCCTATCTGGGTTTTTTTGGTCCTAGCTCTTATTGTGAAGCCTTTTGCTTACATCTGATGAGACCTTCCCATGCTGTTCCTGTTCATCTCTCAGTAGAGTTTGGCTCCATCCTCTCTACATCATCAGAATTACATAGTCACAGAATATATATATCTGGTTGGAAGAGACCACAAAGGTCATCCAGTCCAGGCCTTGGAATGGCAGGGATTGTAAGGGACCTTTGGAGATCATTTAGTCCAATCTCACAGCTAAAGCAGGGTCAAACATATCAGGTTGCACAAGACTGCATCCAGGCAGGTTCAGAATCTCTTCAGAGAAGGAGACTCCACAACCTCTCTGGGTAGCCTTCTCCGGCTCCTCCAGGCAGGAACACTCCTGGACCACTTCAGGGCTTCCCCTATGTCCTCTTTCCCAGACAGCCACAGCTTGTCTGGTATTTTGTTTTTTCCATCCCATCCTTAATCAAATACCCGAGCATCCCAGCAGAAACACAGCTGGGGAGATGTCTTTATTTTCCTAAGACTGACCATGCAGCACTGAGCCACTCAAATCTTTCCAGCCAGAGAACTCCTGTAAAATAAATAGAGAGGGAAATGTTTTCCACATTGTGTCACTGCTTTGTCACCCGACACGTTCACAGAGCACAGTGGAGGGGAGTGGATTCTGCCCAATGACAGAACAAGGGGAAGTTGAGGCATAGGAAGTACCATGTAAACATGATGAAAAGGGTGATGGAACACTGGAACAGGCTGTCCAGGGGGGTTGTGGAGTCTCCCTCTCTGGAGATATTCAAAACCTGCCTGAATATGTTCCTGTGTGACCTGCTCCGGGTGATCCTGCTCTGGCAGGGAGGTTGGACTAGATATCTTTTGAGTTCCCTTCCAGTCCCTAACATTCTGTGATTCCAGTTCACACCAGCATAGCTTTAGCTCTGAGCCATCTCAGCCAGCCACAAGTGATGCTCGGTGGGGGGAAGTCTCACACCGGCCATGCTGCCCTCGGGTGGGTTTCACGACCCAGGCTGTGCTCTGAAGCCTAATGACACCTTCAACAGCAGGGAAAACAAGGGAGCCAAGGAAGAGCTGCCTTGTGCCCAGCGAGGTTTGCTGTGCCCTGCAAGGTCTCGGTGCTGCAGTGCAGCGTCGTTAGCGCTGCCAATCAAGCCTCCCCCAGAGCGGTGCTGCTAACGAACTCGCCGTGAACTCACCGCAGCGGACGTCTGATTAGCAGGGATCCTGCTCCGGCCCTTTGAAGGCTGAGAGGAGTGGAGTTGGGACCTGTCTTTTCACAGCAGCATGTTGAAAGGGGAGCAGCCAGCGGGCAAGGAGATGGTGCTTGGAGAGCCGTGGGGGCATCTGGAAGGGCAGGAGGGGGCTCAGGAAGCCTCTATTTTACTTTTGGGCTGGGGGACATTGGGGTTTTGGGGGTCAATCAGCCAACAGAAGCATTACCTGAGCAGACAGGAGGGGCTGCCTCGCTGCTTGTTAGTCTTCTCAGCTGCATTTCCTCTGAGTTAGTGCTAACACAGGGAGGGGAGAGGCGTTCCTGCATGAATAATAAAACCAGCAGCCTTCTGTCCATCAGATGAGATAAAAAGCCCCCAGGGACTCAGAGGAAGACAACATTATTATACAGGTCATCAGCAGGTTATTCTGCAATTCTCCTGCATGGGGCTTCACTCCCAGATGCTGATATTACTGTCTGCAATTAGGGAACCATGCACCTTGTGAAGGGATGCAGTGATGGGGCAGCCAGAGCAGGGTCAACCCCAGTGCAAGGTAACACAGTCCAGTGGTTATAGCTGACAGTGTTGTTGGATAGGACAAGAACATTAAGACCACTGAGTGAGCTAAGCCACCCAAAACATGCTCACAACATGTCCCCATCATTTCTATCCCATTTTCCTAGATATGATATTGCCAGGATGACTAAACTGGTGGCAGATGAGAGAGGACAGCAAGTAGACAAGGTGTCTGGGAAGAACAGTGAGTTCTTTCCAGGTGTCACAGTCTTTCTCACATGCTCCTGGAGCATGAGCTCCTCTCTGCCACAGCAGATACACCAGGAGCCAGAGGACAAAGGTGCTTGTGGAGTGCAAAACCACTCTGCACTGCAGAGTCAAAACTAGGGACAGGTGGGGCTTGGGCAGGCTCTGGGCTTTCCATGGGCCTGGTGGCATTCCCACCATGTGCTGGTGGCTGTGGCAGCAATGATAGGAGCCATCCTGCACCCAGGGCTTCTTTGGCTCCGGGCAAATCCAGGGTGCAAGCACCTGCTTGCTCTGCTGTGGGGTTTCCTGCCTGAATCACTCAGTCCCTGGCTTCATCCTGGTGTGAGGAATTTGCCTGATGTCACAGCTAGGTCGCTCATCCTGCCTGCCAGCTCAGATTAGAGCCTGTGATTTGTGTCAGATCAGATTTTGGAAGGTTTGTTTCACACTGGCAGTGTGCTGTGCTTGCAGGGACAAAGGTGGCAGGGGAAAAAGGCACAGAGAATGGAGATTTCCCTCTTCTCTTCTCTTCTCTTCTCTTCTCTTCTCTTCTCTTCTCTTCTCTTCTCTTCTCTTCTCTTCTCTTCTCTTCTCTTCTCTTCTCTTCTCTTCTCTTCTCTTCTCTTCTCTTCTCTTCTCTTCTCTTCTCTTCTCTTCTCTTCTCTTCTCTTCTCTTTTCTCTTCTCTTCTCTTCTTCTCCTCTCTTTACTGGCTTTTCTAACATTGAAATTATTATCCTCACCTCTTTTCTCTGCAGTCATTTGGCAGAGAATGGTAAAGTAGGGGGGGGGGGGTGCTGTCTGAATGTCCCGTCACTATGATCCTAATTAATAAAGCTTCTGTCTGACCTGTCCTGACCTGCACTTGGGTTACTATGCACCTGGAATCCCCACATTCCCCAGCAAGGGACAGTCTGAGCCCCCTGCACTGACACCACCAGCTTTGTCACAGCATTGTGCCATCAGGACAGCCATAGGGCACAGGAGGGACCTCACTCGTGGTGTGGTCAGAAGATTTCTCATGATGGTTGCTCAAGGGCAACCACCTTTTTCCTGGTTCTTCACCCAGCAGAGGGGCTGAGAAAGGTCCCAACCACTGCCTGAGTCTACCTGAGCATCCCTGCTAAGCACACTGAGCCATGAACCCAGCAGCACCACCTTGTCTCTGCCAACCCAACTCTCCAACCCATAAAACAACCAAACCCAGGTAGCACCCAGCTGGAGAAGGGACAGCTTTGTGAACTTTATCTTGCCGTGGCACTGTTGGGGTGGAAACCTCAAACAGTAGTCAGGGTTCTTGAACCCAGGGAGGATTTCCATGGCCCAGGCAGCACGATGGGCATTTCTTTTGAACTAACTAGTCTTTAAAAGAGGCACTTGCCAGGTCTCAAAATATTTCTCAATGGTGTTAAGGTCCTTTAGCAGCTGTAACTTTACTATGAAGCAGCCTGATGCAGGCAAAGGACCACACAGTTGGAAATTCATGCTGCAAGGGCACTGTTTTATGGCTGTTAAGTTGTTGGCCTCTCCACGTTGTAAAGCTGTTAAACAAACACAGCCCTTGGCTCACACCACGTGTTGGTGAGGCACAGGGTTTTGGCAGGAGTGGGCTGACAGCAACAGGGGCTTCAAAGCAGCTGGGAAGAAACATAAATAAGGAGAGAAGGGAAATTCAGGTGGAGGAAGAGGAGATACAGCTTAGTTACCAGAGCCCCATGGTGGGAAAAAGGATCTTGGAAGGAAAGTGTGTTGATTTATATGGAGTTGCATCCTCCTCTGGTTTGGCATGGAATGTGATTGCCATGCACAGTGGATGACGAGGGGACTGGAGCATCTCTGTGAGGAGGAAAGGCTGAGAGACCTGAGGCTGTTTAGCCTGGAGGAAAGAAGACTGAGGGGGGATCTACTCAATGGTGAGTGAAATCTAAAGGGTGGAGGGTGAGTGGATGGGGCCAGACTTTTCAGTGGTGCCCAGTGATAGGACAAGGGGCAATGCGCACAAAGTGGACACAGAAGGTTTCATTTAGGCATAAGGAAAAACTTCTTTCCTTTGAGGATGAAGGAGCACTGGAACAGGCTGCCTGGAGAAGCTGTGGAGTCTCTTTCTCTTAAGGCTTTCAAATCCTGCCTGGACATGATCCTGTGCAGCCTGCTCTGGGCGACCCTGCTTTAGCAGGGAGTTTGAACCACATCATCCCTAGAGCGCCCTTCCAACCCTGCACCATTCTGTGATTCTGTGCATCCTACTGCTGTCTCAGCTGGTGGTTGGTAGATCCTTAAATCACCCTTTTTCAGGAAGGAGGTGTTCTAGGGGAGCCTAAACATGGAAGATCTGGATGATATTGATAGCTTTGAATGTGTGCAGAGAAGGGCAAGGAGGCTGGGGAGAGGCCTCGAACACAAACCCTATGAGGAGAGGCTGAGGGAGCTGGGATTGTTTAGCCTGGAGAAGAGGAGGCTCAGGAGTGACCTCATTGCTGTCTACAACTACCTGAAGGGAGGTTGTAGCCAGGAGGGGGTTGGTCTCTTCTCCCAGGCAATCAGCACCAGAACAATAGGACACAGTCTCAAGCTGCTCCTGGGGAGGTTTAGGCTGGAGGTGAGGAGAAAGTTCTTCACGGAGAGAGTGGTTGGCCATTGGAATGTGCTGCCCAGGGAGGTGGTGGAGTCACCATCCCTGGAGGTGTTCAAGAGGGGATTGGATGTGGCACTTGGTGACATGGTTTAGTGGTCATGAGGTCTTGGGTGACAGGTTGGCCGTGATGATCCTTGAAGTATTTCCAACCTTATTGATTGTGATTCTGTGATTCTGTGAATGGGGAAATAGATGTCTCAAGAGGATGGGCCACATGCTGCAAGCTGTGTATCCTTTGCCACGTATCACTGTCTGTTGAAGTGAGCTCCATTAGTGCCACGAGATGCTCCTGGCAAGCACAAGCTGAGCTCCTTCCTGATGGAGACCTAGCAAATCCACAAGGAAGAACTAAAACACACTCGCTGAGTTCAGTGTTCAAAAATTCAAAGAAATGGGGGAAATCACAAAAATAAGAAGGTTCCTGGCTATTTCTTTATTATTTCCTTCCATTCTCTTCTAATGGTCAGTGCTTATTGCTCTGGCTCAGAGGCTGCTGTTAGCAGGCAGGAACTGCTGGTCCTGCTGTGGGGATGTCCGGTGGGAGATGCATCCAGCTGTGCTGCCTGCAGCTGCCTGCCTAGGACAAACAATCCAGAGGCTGCTGCTGTGAGCTGCTTTTGCAGTGTCAGAAGCTGTTTTCGAAGAACACTGGTGACTCTTTATCATCAGGAAGGCACCAGACAGAGGCAGACAGGGTGGTCATCTGAGGCTGGGGGGGTCTGTTGCTCTGTCCAAAGGTTCGTGATACTCCTGAAGCTTCCCACAAAATTTGGTCCTGGCAGGAGCAGTTCTTTTGCAGCCAGCTTATGGCAGGGCTTGCCAAATACCACCAGACTGCATGTCTTATATGGTTTTCTCTGCCAGATATTGACTGTGTGGGGCTTTCCATTGCTACCAGACAGACCAAGGAGAACTAGAGAAGTTGTGGTGATAAAAAAGGAAGCTGTGGTAGCATCGTTGGCCTTGCTTGCACCATTTCCTCTTTTTTTTTCCATGAAAGCTCTGAAGTCTGGAGACTAGTTTCTAGTTTGTGGGGGGTTTTTAATGCAACTTCTCAGTCACGAAGGGATGCTGCAAGGCTTGACTCCAAACAGTTAGAAATCAAGGAGCCAAGTAGTAAGAACCAGGGTTGGACGTGTCTTCATTCAGGTGGTGGTTTGCGTGGTTGCACAGTTTGATCTTTCAGATCCTCTCACTGGTGTCTGCCCAATGTCTTAGTCCTGCCAAGTGGCTGCAAAGAAATGGCTTAGTGTTAATAGGAGGAAGCTAATGGGACATTTTCCACATAGAGCTAGAAAAAATGTTCCTGAGTTTGTTTCCTGGTGATTTGGGGTGATTTGGGTGATCCATTTTGAGGAGATGGACTAGCAAATTATTGCTGCTGCCTGGTGAAATTGGTTTCTTCCCTCCCTGATGGATCCAGCTCCACTGTGTGCTGGGGTTTTTTTTAATCTAAAAGCAGACATTTTGATGAGAAGTAGGTGAACTTCTCCTGGATGAAACCAAAATCTGCCAGCCTTGCACATCCTCTTGCTAAGCAATTTGCTGCTCCACTGCATTTGGAAGATTACACTCAAGTTGCTTTCCTGGCAGTGGGAGACAGTTTGATAATTAGTGCAAAACTAATTTGGATACAAATCTCAAAGACACCAACAAAAGCTGTTTTCAAGCCTTTGAGAAGTATGGTGTGAATCAGACCATTCCGAGAAACCATCACAGGGGTTTCTTACCCTTATTTCAGCCACCACACTCCCCAAACTGTGGGATCCTGCTGCAGCTGGCTGGATGTGAGCTAGCACATTCCTGTCACCAATATGCAAAGTCTCACAGGACTGTGGTCACTTCCTGGGGAGAATCATCTTCTTCTTTTATCTCTTCTTATCTTCTCCTTCTATTTCCATCTCTGGAGATATTCAAACCCCTCCTGGATGTGGTCCTGTGCAACCTGCTCTAGGTGAACCTGCTTTAGTACTGCGTTTGGACTAGATGACCTCCAGAGGTCCCTTCCAACCCCCCACCATTCTGTGATTCTGTGATCACAGAGATCCCAGCACAATGTTTGTGTGGCTGCCTCTCTTGGGTTACTAAAGAAGTTTGTGGCTGTTGATTCTTCCTTCTTAGGAACATCATGTGCTTCCTCATGACACAACCTCTCATAATCATATGAACCCCAAAACTGGTGATTTTAAGAAAAATCAGGCAGCCTGAACAAACTTAGGTGTTTTAAGGACTATGCTTAGACATTGACCCTGCCTTCCATACACTCTGGGAGAAGAGCCCTCTGCTAGGCATCAGTAGCTGTTCAATGGGAACACCTCAAGGTGGTCCCTCACCCCGAGCGTCTGTCCAGCAGGTGCCAGGGTGCTTGTGCAGAGCCCACCCCCACTAAAACCCTTCCAGCTCATGGGCTGGGGAGTTACACCAGCACCATTCTCTGTATGATACATCCTGTAGCATTTAGCATGATTGTTGTGACCATTTCCTCTCCCATGGGCTTCCAACTGCATTTGGTGTGAGGAGAGCAGAGGGACCACAGCTCCCAGTGCCAGGGCTGATGGCTGACGTTTATCAAGCACCCCCTGAGCCTGTTCCCTGGTGGCTTGGCCAGGGGCTGCTGTCAGCAGTCTTCAGAAGAATCAATGATAACCTTTTCCTTTGGTAAGGAGTTTCCTATGTGCTGGGGAGCAGAAGATGCTGAAAAACAAATGAAGCTTGGATTCTCCATAGGTCTTCATGGCATTATTCCTGATATTTAAAAACCCAAAACAGTTCCCCATTGGTTTTATTAGCCTTTCTATCCTGGCATTTAAATAGAGGTGGGACTGGCTTGGTCAGTATCTGCAGATACACATTGTGATGGTCTCAGGGGTTTCTCTGAAGGGCAGGATACCCAGGGCACTGTGTCCAAAGCACCTGAGCTCCTCCAAGCTGCTGGAAGGTGTTTTGGCACTGTGATTGCTGGTGATGCCACCCCACAGATGATCTTGCATCAAGGAGTGAAGTGTATTTGGAGCTTGGGAGTGCAGCTGGGCTGTAGTGTAGGAGCAAGGCCAAGCCACAAGGCTAGCACTTCTTGGAATCATCTTAACCTACAATGGTATATTGGTACTTAGTTCTCCTGGATGAACAGTGGGATTTGAGTATTGAATGGATGAAGGGATGTCCTGAGCAGCATCCCAGGGCAGAGAGATGTGGTGCCCACCTGTATCCACCTGTTGCATTCCTGTGCAGACTACCCTAGGTGACCCTGCTTTGGCCATGGGGGTTGGACTCAATGATCTCTGAAGGTCCCTTCCAACCCCTAATGTTCTGTGATTCTGTGATTCTGTCATGTTGAGCCTGGCCATGAGGTCCATGCTTTCTGTCTTCTCCTTGTCAGGCATGGAAGAAGCGCTGGTTCGTCCTGCGCAGCGGCCGGATGAGCGGCGACCCCGATGTCCTGGAGTACTACAAAAATGACCACTCCAAGAAACCCTTGCGTGTTATCAACCTCAACTTCTGTGAGCAAGTGGATGCAGGCCTCACCTTCAACAAGAAGGAGCTGCAAGACACCTACATATTTGACATCAAGACCAGTGACAGGACCTTCTACCTGGTGGCTGAGACAGAGGACGACATGAACAAGTGGGTTCGCAGCATCTGCCAGATCTGTGGTTTCAACCAGTCTGAGGAGAACACAGGTACTGTGAGGGCTGTGTCCGTGGCCAAAACCATCTCCTGTCCTGTCCTTCCACTGGGGCCTTGCTCCTCTTTCATATCAGACCTGAGAGAGGGGCGTGCAGCCCATCACAAGGCTGGGAGGGCTGGGGAAATGAATGGGCATGGCTTCTCTACCTTTGACATCTGAAGCAGAACAGGCTTTGCTCCTGTGAGCCATCTAATTAATTTCCCCTCATAACTCTAGACCTTTGACTCAGTTATAAGAAGTTAGTGTGGTCTGAAGACTTTTTCAGCTGCAGCCTTTGTCCTCATTCGTCACTGAAAGTCCCTTTGAGAGTTGTGTGAACCAACAGTGAAAATCTCCCTTATGTAGAAGTTTCAATCCTTTGGTGGAAGGTTGCTGGTACCATGTCCCTCCATGCTGCAGTTGTCCCTGCTGCTGACTACCTCTCATGTGAAGGACAGACAGATCCTCCCCACCTGCATCACTACCTCCTCCTGGGACTCACTGGGAGAGGAAAAAACTGGGTGGTTTTGGCACAGTGATTGGACGTGTTCCACCTGTCATGCTCCACCATCCAAACTGGTTGCACTTTGGCAAGCTTCTCTGGTGACCACTGGTGAGCTGCCTCCACTTTCCCCAGAGCACAGGAGCTCACACAAATCCCACATGAAAAGGGATGGGGTGCAGTGCTGTGGTTTCCTGCTAGACCCCTTAGATCTGGTGGAACCTCTGGGCATAAAATCATAGAGTGGTTTGTGCCAGAAGGAACTTTTAAAAGTCATCTAGTCCAAGCCCCTGCAGTAAGGAGGGTCATTCCCAGCTAGATCAGGTTGCTCAGAGCCCCATCAAACCTGACCTTGAATGTCTCCAGCGATGGGAACTCCATCACTTCTCTGGTCAACCTGCTCCAGTGTTCCATCACCCACATAGTAAAGAGCTTCTTCGTAACATCCAATTTGAATCTACCTTTCTCCAGACTAAATTCATTGCCCCTTGTCCTCTTGCTACATACTTTTGTAAATAGTGCCTGTCCAGCTTTCTTGTAGACCCCTTTCAGGTACTGGAAGGCCTCCATAAAGTCTCCCTGGAGCCTTCTCTTCTCCAGGCTGAACAACCCTAACTCTCTCAGCCTATTTGCTATATCTCATCTATGGTCCAGTCTTATCCAGAAGCCTCCAGTCTCCTGCCCTGTCTGCTTGAAACTCCCCATAAATAATAAGGCCCAGCTTGAATCTGTTTTGCTCCCTGGTGGAGCAGCTGCCATCCGTGGGAGCTGAAACCCTGCCAAGATCTTGTCAGGCAGGACAGCAAACAAAGCACCGCGGCGGCGCGGAGGCAATCTTCACCGACTGACGCAGGGAGCAGGACATCACCTTGGCAATGGGGACACGAGCGGCAGAAAGGATCCTGGAGAACACCACCAGTGTGATCTTCCAGGGAAAGGTCAGGCTAAAACGAGGGATGTCCTGTTCCAATGTCAGCAGCTCGGTCCTCCAGGTTCAGCCAAGTCATGCAGGTCCTGTTCTTGTTTTGGTTTGGTTTGTTTTTTCAGAGCTGTTTTGTTGCAGACTTTTCCATTTTGCCCATGTTCAGCTGGAGGGGTAGGGGACACACATTCACACACACACACACACACACTCGTATACACACACTCACACTCACATACACACACTCACACACATTCACACACACACACTCGTATACACACACTCACACTCACATACACACACTCACACACATTCACACATACACACACTCGTATACACACACTCACACTCACATACACACACACACATTCACACACACACACTCGTATACACACACTCACACTCACATACACACACTCACACACATTCACACACACACTCGTATACTCACACTCACATACACACACACATTCGTATACACACACTCACATACACACACACACATTCACACACACACACTCGTATACACACACACACTCACACACATTCACACACACACACAGATGCACACACACACGCTCATATACACACACTCACACTCACATACACACACACATTCAAAACCAGAGATGCACACTCACAAACACACACTCACACGCACACTCACACACACACTCATATACACACACTCACATACACACACTCACACACATTCACACACACACAGATGCACACACACACACTCACAGACATACACACTCACACACACACTCACACACACATTCACACACACACAGATGCACACTCACACACACACTCACACGCTCACAGACATACACACATTCACACGCATTCACACACACACACACACTCACACACACACACTCACACACACGCACACTCACACACACACATATACACACACTCACATACACACACTCACACACATTCACACACACAGATGCACACACACACACTCACAGACATACACACTCACACACACACTCACACACACATTCACACACACACAGAGATGCATACTCACACACACACTCACACACTCACACACACATTCACACTCACACACACACTCACACGCTCACAGACATACACACATTCACACGCATTCACACACACACTCACACACACTCACACACACTCACACACACACACACACACTCACACACACACTCACACACACACACACACACTCACACACACACACACTCACTCACATTCACACACACACACTCACACACTCACACACATACTCACACACACACTCACACACACTCACACACACTTACACACATGCACACACACTCACACACACACACACACACTTACACACACACTCACACACACTTACACACACGCACACACACACACACACTCACACTCACACACACTTACACACACACACTCACACACACACTCACACTCTCACACACACTCACACGCACACTCTCACACACAGAGTGGTTTTCTTCCCACTTAGTAAAATGAGCTTTCAGCCCAGCGGCAGCAGGATCGATAGTGGACTTCAGTGAAATATAAATCTGGGCAGCAAAAGGAAAAACAATCTCCTGCTTGCAAGTACATCTGTCCCAAAGGGCATGCTGGGCTCGTCAGGCTGCAGAGATCCGAGCGCTATTCCTTGCAGGATCACGGAGTGACATCAGCAGAGGAGGAAGAAAAATCCTTATTTGTAATGAAATCACGGCTCGTTAATGCTGTAGGGAAAGTACCCACTTGAAACTGCACCCAGCTGCCAAAGCATGATTTTCTGAGTCAGTCAAGGAAAAGCCTGCAATGGCAAATGCAGCAGATGTGTCCAGCTGCTGCAGAAAAGAGGGACCATGAATTATTCAGGGCTGGTGCTTCGCTTTGGCGCTCGCTGAGGCAGTGACCCCACGCTCACCTTTCCTTCACCATCCTTGCTAAGTAATGGCAAATAAATCATCGATTTCCCAAAGCAGATCATGTTTGGTTAGAGGGCCCAGAGCCTGAGGCTGGGCAGAGAGGTTGAGAGATCACTGCAATGCTATGGATGTTGGGAGTTTTGTCCCTCTTGATGTACGTAAACCCATCACCCATCCTTCATGGTGGATCAGCTGGAGAGAGAAACAAACCAGTCATAGCAATATTTGTAACTCCTGTGCTTTCTCCTCATCATCTCCTTGAAGGGTTGATGGATAGGAGAGGATGAGGAGTCTGCATGAGATTAAAACAGTTCCGGGGTAGAGTCATAGAATGGTAGGGGTTGGAAGGGACCTCCAGAGATCATCAAGTTTTACCCTCCCACCGATGCAGGATCACTTAGGATAGATCACACAGGAACATGTTCAGATGGCTTTTAATAGCCTCAAGAGAAGGAGACTCCACAACCTCTCTGGGCAGCCTGTTCCTGTGTTCTGTCACCCTCATAGAGTTCCTTCTCACACTGAGAAGTAGGTCTTGGGACCTGTGGTGTTTCTTCCTTAGACCCTCATCCCTCATCCTCAAGCCTCTCTGTGCCTTGTTGTGGCCTCTGTCTTGGAGAATGAATGAGTCAGTAACTGGATACACCAAAAAGGGAAGGAAAAAGTAATCATCATGGGCAGGAAGAGCTCCATGCTAATTGTAACAATTAATTAACTAAACCTCCCTCTCCCAGCAGACAGGCAGTGTGGTGGAACCAGAGCAGAAACTGCCAGGGAAGCCACTGTGCACATTTTTCTGGTTGTACTTGTTCCCAGGTACATGACAGCTTTATACTGACTTGAAAGCCTTGCTGGGTCCAACCCCAAAGCCAGGCTCTTCCCAGCTGGGTTACATTCACATCCTGGCTAGGGAAATGCTCCCTCACTAGCTGCCATCACATGCTGAGTTACAGAATCACAGAATGATAGGGGTTGGAAGGAACTTCTGAAGATCATCTAGTGCAAATCCCCTACCAGAGCAGTTTCACCTAGGGCAGGTTGCATAGGATGGCACCTTTTGAATAATTCCAGAGATGGAGACTCCACCACCTCTCTAGGCAGCCTGTCCAGTGCTCTACCACCCTTTAAGTAAAGAAGTTTCTCCTCATGTTCAGATGGAACTTCCTATGTTCAGGTTTGTGCCCACTCCCCCTTGTCCTGTCACTTGGCCCCATCCTCCTGACACCCACCCTTTAAATATTGATAAGTACTGATAAGATCCTCCCTCAGTCTTCCATTCTCTAGGTTAAAAAGCCCTAAGTCCCTCAGCCTTTCTTCACAAGAGATGTTCTGGTCCCTTCATCATCTTCCTAGCCCTGATTGAAGAGGGACCCCACATCAGCTTTTACTTTTAACCCTCTTGTGGTGGAGGTAAAACTCATTAGCTTTTGGGGCAGTTTAGGTAAAAGTCTACTTCACCAGCTCCACACAAGGGTAGGAAAAAAATGCTGCTTTTTTTTTGGCATGATTTAGTGAGCAAAAGTGATGCAAACCGGCTGCAGATTTTCTGCACTGGTGTGGGACCATGCTTGGGTGCTCCCAGAAGGCAAAACAACTAAAAGGCCAAATGAATTTATAGTTTTTGATGTGCCTTGCTGTTTGCAGCTCAATGGGAGAGTGTAAATCTTCTGTTGCTTGGGTTTCACATTAGTCCTTCATGTCCTGTCTAGACCAGGGGACTCTCAGGATTAGGAAATAGATGGAGTTTGGGAAGGTTTGACATCGTGCTGCAGGTAGCTGCTGGTTAAGCTGATCACCAGCTGCTTGGCACATCTGGCTCATCAAAAGGAACCTTGTTTCAGCCTGAGGGACCTAAATGTCAGAGCAGTGGGAGGGAGGTACTGCTGGTTGCCCTGGCTCCAAGGAGGAGGAGCAGCCTCTCCACAAAGCTGTCGTGGTGGCTTCCTTCCCTGCTCCAACCTGAAAATAATTGCAGTGCAGTGTGATTACATCTGCTGGGAGAAGGGAAATTAAATTGACTCTAAGGTGTTTCCCCAGACTGCAGCAAAGCTTTTTGTTTCTGTTAACACCTATTTACTTTGAGAGCTAATTACTATTTTTCAACAAGCAGAGCCTTGCAGGATCCTGGCTCCTCCACGGGGTCCAGGGAAGCCAACGGTGCTCGAGGAAAGCAGATTTGCTCCTGGCTCAGTGCTGCTTTTACACTGCCATTTGCACTGCTGCCACCTTGGCTGGCTCCTGTCAGATGCAGGGAGACCTGATGGGGACCCTGAGCCACAGGCTGTGGGAGGAACACAGGAGTGTAGGTCTTCCAAACCATCTGCATTTTCCATGCCCTAGTGGGCAGGCAGCCAGGGCTCAGCTGTCAATTGGATTTTCTCTCATGCTTTGTTTGTTGGAGTTTTAAAAAAAGATCACCAAATCTCACTAAACATACCTTGTGTGCTATTAACCCTTTCTGGGTTCAGCTAAGATCTGGCTTCAGCCAAGATCCCACTTTGTCCTGTTCCCAGTACCACAGAATCACATAACATTAGGGGTTGGAAGGGACCTCGAAAGATCATCTAGTCTAACCCTCCTGCCAGAGCAGGATCACCTAGAGCAGGTCACACAGGAACATATCCAGGCAGGTTTGGAATATCGTCAGAGAAGGAGACTCCACAACCTCTCTGGGCAGCCCATTCCAATGTTTTGTCACTCTCACAGTGAAAAAAAATTCTTTATGTTCACATGGAACCTTCTGTGCTCCCCTGGCCCCTTGTCCTGTCACTGGGCACCTTTGAGAACAGCCTGGCTCTGTCCTCCTGACACTTGCCCTTCATATATTCACAAACATGAGTGAGGTCACCTCTCAGTCTCCTCCTCTGCAAGCTAAAGAGCCCCAGCTCCCTCAGCCTTTCCTCAGCAGGGAAATGTTCCACTGCCTTCAGCATCTTTGTGGCTCTGCTCTGAACTCTTTCAAAAAGTTCCCTGAGGTCCTTCTTGAACTGAGGGGCCCAGAACTGGACACAATATTCCAGATGTGGCCTCACTAGGGCAAAGTAGAGGCGGAGGAGAACTTCTCTTCTACTAACCACACCCCTTCTAATACACCCCAGATGCCATCTGCCTTCTTGGCCACTAGGGCACATTGCTGGCTCATGGTCATCCTTCCATCCATCACAACCCCCAGGTCTCTCTCCTCTGCACTGCTCCCCAACAGGTCAGTCCCAACCAATATGACAGAGATGCAACTCCAGCAACATATAATTTAATTTCTTGTGAACCAACATGTGTCCTTGCAGTGAGTGTGTCCTTGAGGGGTCCTGTGCAAAGGTTAGTTCTTCTGGAGAGGTTGATACCTTTATTAATTCCATCCCAATTTACTTTGTCACCCCCAGCACCTTCCTGGAGCATCCCTGTACTCAGCAGTGCTGCACCTTGAGGTTGAGGCTGCACCTTGAATACTGAGTTCATTTTTGGGCTACTCTCAAGAAGGACATTGAGGTGCATGTCCAGAGAAGGGCAACAAAGGGTCCAGAGCACAAACCTTGTGAGGAGTGGCTGAGGGAACTGGGATTGTGTACTCTGGAGAAGAGGAGGCTGAGGAGAGACTTCATTGCTCTCTACAAGTCCCTGAAAAAGGAGGTTGGAGTGAGGTAGGGGTCAGTCCCTTCTTCCTAGTATCAGGTGATAGGACAAGAGGAAATGGCCTGAAATTGTGCCAGGGGAGGTTTGGGTTGGATATTAGGGAAAATGTCTTTATTGACAGAGTGGTCAGGCATTGAGACAGGCTGCCCAGGGAGGTGGTGGAGTCACCATTGCTGGGAGGAAAAACCCTGTGGACATGACACTTTGGGGCATGGTTTAATGTCTATGATGTTGTTGGGTCAAGAGTTGGACTCAGGGATCTTAGAGGTCTTTTCAACCAAAAGAATCCCATGATTCTATCTCTTCCATGGAGCAGGCGCTATATCAGGGGCTTGGATTCATTTATGAGCCTACTCATGCACCACATTAATGCCTCTGTGCTAGAAGCTTAACCCAGCTACAGAAGCAGGGCAGGGAATATTTATGGGTGAGTAAATGTCCTTGCTCTCAGTCAGAGGTTCCCATCACTCAGAAAGGATGAGTGGGGCATGGGAAAAGGATGGTGGTAGGCTGCTGCCCTGATGGGTTGTGTCTGGCAGTGGTGGCCTCTCTGACCCAGATGACAAACATGTCATCTGGTGTATTTTTACACTCAGGATTTTTATTTATTTCTCTTCGTTCTGCCAGGAGATTGTGCCAGGGTGGCCCCAGGCCCTCTCTCACTCCTTGCCCCATCTCCAAGGCTCAACTCAGATGTTTTGGATCACGGCTGGGATCAATCCCCAGCAAACTCAGGCCTTTTACTGTCTCACTGAATGCAGGTTAGGGCTGAGCACGTTTAATGGAGAACTGAGTGTCTCTCCTTTCTCCTTCAACTCAGCCATGCTCACTCCAGCAATTCACTTGAATGAGCCCCCAGATACCAGTGACTTTCTGCTCACATCAGTGAGATCTCAAGTTTTGGGCTCCCCAGTTCAAGAGGGACAAGGATCTGCTGGAGAGAATCCAAGGGAGGGATACCATGGTGATTAAGGGACTGGAGCATGTGCCCTATGGGGAGAGGCTGAGAGACCTGGGGCTGTTTAGTCTGGAGAAGAGAAGACTGAGAGGGGATTTAATAAATGTTTATAAATATCTGAGGGCTGGGTGTTAGGAGGGAGGGGACAGAATCTTCTCCATTGCACCCTGTGATAGGACAAGGAGCAATGGATATAAACTACAGCACAGGAGCTTCCACCTCAACATGAGGAGGAACTTCTGTACTGCGAGGGTCACAGAGCACTGGAACAGGCTCCCCAGAGAGGTTGTGGAGACTCCTTCTCTGGAGACTTTCAAGACCCATCTGGATGTGTTCCTGTGCAACCTGTGCTAGGTTCTTTGGTCCTGCTCCGGCAGGGGGGTTGGACTTGATCTCCAAGGTCCCTTCCAACCCCTAACATCCTGTGGTCCTATGATGATCCAATGATCTCCTACATCCTCCAAGAACAACCTCCACTCTAGGTGTCTTTGGCTTAATGCTGCCCCAGAATCTCCACTGGTTACCCCCCTCCAGCCCACAAGAGCAAATTTCGTTTTACTGACCACCTGATTTTCTTGGGCTGAGGGTCCCATATAGTTGCTGGCAGGCTGCTCCCCACCCTGCTTCCTGCTTATGTGGGCTACCTGCAAGGCAGTGCTATGAGCCCATATGGCTGCTCTTGCTCCCACCCTGCTTCTCCCCACAAAACATGATGGTTCCAGCACGTCTGCTTACAGCCAGGTTTGCACAGATGTTTGCTAAGCAAAGGGAGCTCAAGGTGGGCTGGAGAAAAAGCAGTACAAACCTACCCCTGAAGACCTGTTGGCTGAGCTGCCCAAAAGCTCAGCAAAGAGGCTGCAGGTAATGAGATTCAAATAAAACCTTATGTTTGCACCTCCCCCAGGCGCCCCCAAACCACTGGTGTTCACCATCCCTGCATGCAGGAACAGGGCACTGGGGAGCCCAGGCAAGGTGGTGACCCCAGAGCAGCCCCCACACTCCCACTGCTGCTACCTCTCCATGGCCAGGCATAACCAAAGCAGAGGGGAAACACTAATGACTGCCAAAGACCAGGTACTTCCTTGCTATTGTGTCCAGCACATGCCTCCTTCCTTCCCTGCTTGTGCTCTGGAGTAGTTACAAGCCCAGCAGCATGCTGGGGAGCATGCTGGGGCCCGAGGAATAGAGATTGATAAATGGGAGCAAAGAGGGAGATGTGGGGGTGTCCTTGTGTCCCTGAAAGCACTTGGGGCCCTGATACACTTTGGCTTGGTATCTTCAGGCAGCCCCTTGCAGAACCTTGCAGAATCTAAGGTCATCTGAGCAGGCAACCCCTTGCAGAACCTTGTGCGCTCAAGCTGGGCCAGGACTTGGCAATTCGGCTTCTGTCAACACAAGTCAGTTGGTCTTGACTTCATCCTTTAGCTCTGGCATGGTTTATACTCAGGCATCAGCTCACTTGGAGACCAACCTGTGCCCTGGCAGACAGTAAGACACTCCATGGCAGGCAATGGGCAAGGTTATGAATGAGTTGATCTTGACCCATTGGGGGTGTGGGGCAGATATGATTGGGTTTTCTCCACATATCCCACCCTCCAATATGTCATTCAGCTACCCAAAGATCTGATGTTCCCTACCCCATATGGGACTTGAAGGTGGCCTGTACTGGGACAAAAACGTGGAGTCCTTGAGTCTTGAGCCCTATTCTCTCACCCAGCTTCCTACCATCTACATAGACATAGCCTTTTCCGCAGTGTTCCCATCAGTACTTTCCACACTCAGTATCATGGACCCTTGAGCTCCTTGTTTTAAAACTTTTTTTAAAACTAGTTGTAAAACTAGACCCACTGGTTGCACATTTCATGGGCATTTGGGTCAGTCCCATCCATCCTTCTTTACCATGTTCTGAATTTTCCTAACCACAGAAACAGCCATGGCTACAGATTCATTCTGGATGGACAGATGCAGATGTCACATCTTAGCCCTAGGCTTGACCCAGTCTTACTGCAGTGGATGGGGGGGACCAAATGACCTCAGCTCACTTTGCACCAGACTCATGGCTGAACTGCTGCATGCAAAACTCTCTTTGTCTGAGTTCCAGTTTATCCTTTAGTCATCCTGCCTCTTTAAATGAGTCCCAAACTTCCCTGACCTTGGTTTTCCTGCTCCACAAACAGCAAGTTATTTTAAGATCTGACACTGTTCAGCTTTTATTTCAGTATAAACAATGCTGGGGATGGAGTGGTCTTGGCACAAAGGAGCAGCTTGAGAGCAGTTAAGTGCCTGCTAACTTCCCCCCACCTTTCGTTTCCCTCTTTCCCTTTGCAGATGATCTAGTTCAGGTATTAATGAGTCTGCTGAGGAGCAGAGAGCTGATAACACCTGGAATTTGCTTCCTAGGTGGCAGGAACAGAGAGAGATCATTGATGTTCTCTACCAACTGATTAAGGTTACTTGCTCTGATCCCTCTGGTGTTTTGGAGAGGGAGCCAACGATGATGAGGGAACCAATGCCTGCTTGGTCTGATTCCTCTGATGGTTTGGAGAGGAAACCAATACTGTTGAGAGTGAGCCACATGCTGATGGTTATAATGTGTTGGCTTTCAGGGAGAAGATGAAAAAACATGCCTAAAATGAGATGAAACATTTGCACCCTCAAAGTGCCCATTTCTTCCCTCTTGGCTCTCTAGAGAATCAGGGCTGATGAGCTACAGTGAATGCATCCATCTCAGGATTGCTGTCAAGACCTTTGAGATATCTGGATCTTCAACTGGTGTCATTTGTCATCATTTGATTTACACCAGGTGAAGATCAACCCCTAATATTCTTCCATACCTTATTCTCCTTGATGTACCCAACTCTTCATCATGCTATGTTACCATAAGCACTGCAGAACCCGAGTCAACACTGCACTGCTGTCATGGTCACTGTCAATACCAAAACCCAATTTCTAGCCAGTCTGGATGCCAAGAAAAAGAATGAAGCAGAGATTCAGTAAGCTTTAGAAACCAGAAAGCAAGAGAAAAGGTCTCAAGGTGTCTACACGATTAGAAAGCCAACCTTCTAGCTGGTTAGTTGAGCTCCCTTTAACCACACCCAGCACTGAAGGGAACAGGCAGAAGATGCAGCTGTTTGTGGGAGCCCCAGGTTTGTAGGCAAGGAATGCTCTTGTCTCATCACAAATAATAAAGCCATCAACCAGCAAAAGAAAATTTATGCTCAGCTTTCATAAAAGACCAACAGCCAAATGCTCCAGTTCTTTGTGACTGCTTCCCAGCAGGCACCCAGCACAAAGGTATCCAACAAGCCTCTTTGGAAGATAAATATGGAACTGGAGGATTAAGGCCTTTGGGGAAAACCCTGCCCTTTCCTGGCCAAAGGCACACTGGGTTTGCTGAGCTGGGGCTGGGATTTGAGCAGGGAGGGAAAGAAGAAATGTAAGGTTCAAGAGGTTTGGGACTTTTTTTTTAGAGCAAAAATCATTGCCCAGACTTTCCAGCATAGATTTCCCAGCAGAGATTGGCAAGCTGCATTCATAGCTCTCAGTGCTGCCTAAGGCTGTCTCCTGGGCCAGGTACCCAGAATCAGCAACCTATTTAGAATAACTCTTGGGTTTATAGTTGGCTTTTGTGGCTAGGAGCCCTGTGCATGTCAGGTCAGCCCCATTAGTTTAATGGGCACTGAGGAATTTTTAGGATGGCTTACTGACCGTGGAAGAATGAGCACGGCAGACACTATCAGCCTCACATCAACAAGCAGAACCATGCAAAGCCTTTGGAAACAAAAACAGCTGATGGGCTTGGAGTGAAGCAGCCACTGAAGCAAAACCCAGGGAAGGAGAGAGGAATTTTGGGTGTCAGCCAGCTGGGAGGAAACTTGCTGTCAAATTTGCCTGCGTTTGTGTTTCCCAGAGGGATCCTGGAACTGGTGTGACCTGTGTGCCCCAACTGTAGCATGCTGGGGTTTCATGGAGCTCTACCCCATGTCTGCAAAGCTGCTTGGGTGTCGGGATGGGATGTGGATCTGCAGGAGATGCCCAACAAAGCTGTTTGGGTGTTGGGATGGGATGTGGATCTGTAAGAGATGCCCATCAATGCTGTTTGGGTGTTGGGATGGGATGCAGATCTTGCAGGAGATGGCAAGCAAAGCTGTGTGGATGTTGGGATGGGATGCAGATCTGCAGGAGATGGCAGGAAAAGCTGTTTGGATGTTGGGATGGGATGCAGATATGCAGGAGATGCCTATCAAAGCTGTTTGGGTATTGGGATGGGATGTGGATCTGCAGGAGATGCCCGGTGCCAGGCTGGGAAATGGAATGGATGCAGGACCCCAAAATGTGTGTGTGAGCAAGTTGAAGGCAAGGGAGAAAATCACAGTGACCTTCACAACAAATAATTTCAGGTGTTTTTTCCCTCTCAAGCCAACATATTCCCCCCGTTTCCTTCTCTCCCTATATTTCACATTATTCCCTCCAAACCTTTGTGTGCCCTGAGCACTGTTTTGTAAAACCTGGTAAAAGCCAGGACAGGTTGAGACTCTCATTTCCCAGACTCCAATGCCTGTTTGTTTGCTGGTTTATATTGCTTTCTATTTCCAATTAAACCCAAGTAAAGGGAAAGCTTCCCAAAGCCCTTCAAGCCTGTGAGTGAAGGCAAACGGAGCAGGAAGGAGCCACGAAGCTGTCAGTTGTCGTGAACTTTCCATGACTCCTCTCAGGGTTTCTTTCCAGACTGATTTTTATTTATGAATGCAGGAGCATTTATTACTGATTTTATCTGTAAAGATAACACTCCTTCCCTACGTGGCTTCTGTGCCTCAGTTATAATTAGTGCCTGCTCCTCAAACATACTTCTGCATTATTTAGTGTGGTACAATCTCAGAGCTGTAATGTTGGTGATTTATTACTTGGGCTGTGGGGTTACACCTGAGGTGGGTGTTGGTCTCTTCTCCCAAGTAAATAGTGATAGACCAAGAAGGAATGGCCTCAGGCTGCACCAGGGGAGGGTTAGGCTGGACATGAGGAAACATTTTTTTTGCTGAAAGGATAGTCAGGCATTGGAACAGACTGCCCAGGGAGGTGGTTGAGTCACCATCCCTAGATGTGTTTAAAAGCGGTGTAGATGTGCTGCTTTTGGATTTGGCTTGGTGGTGACCTTAATAGAGCAGGGTTAATGTTTGGACTCATTGGTCTGGAAGGTCTTTTCCAATCTAAATGATTCTATGATTCTCAGCTCACAGGATCTGAGGTTGCCCATGTCCCTGTGTGTGCCCTGGCCACATCCTGGCTTCCTGCAGGAAATCTGAGAACAGCTCTCAGGCTCCATCACAGTGTGGATGTAGCCAAGAAACTGATCTCCTGCTATGCAAGGTGCTGCACAAGCATTGTGCATGAAGGCAGTCTCTACTCAGAGGGATCCATCCTTAAGACACAGAACAGACATGGTGGTGCACCTTTTCTTCTGCCTGGAGCTATGTGCTGCCAGGGGCAGCTCAGTGATAGTACCTTCTCCTTCCAAGCAAGGAATGGTCTTAAAAGGGACACTTGACCACAGTTCCTGAAAAACTTGATGAAAAATGAGACTGTCCAGGAAAATGAGATGCCATTTATCTCTCCTATTCTCCCCCACCTACTCTCAGCCTGCTTCTTCTCTCTCTGGGAGTCAAACCTAGAAGGGGGGTTATAGTTTCCACCAGGCATTCAAGTAGCAGGTTAACCATGATCACTTTAAGCTGCAGAGGGTGAAGTAAATGCTTATAGTTAAGCATGAAAAAACACCCCAGCTTGAGTCTTCATCCTGGGAGATACACAAAACCCAACTGGACACAGTTCTGAGCTGCTGTAGGTGCTTGTTTTGAGCAGGGAATTGGATTGGACCATCTCCAAAGGCTCTTTCCAACCCAAATATGCTGTGATTTTTATGAAATTACACTTCAGAGAAATACCAGGCTTCAGAATATGGTGAGGAGCTGAGACACCTCAGCAATCCCAGCAGATAAAACTGGTAGTGTTCCTTGTTAGCATCACCAAGAGAGTGAGAGGGCAGAGCACAAGATGAGACACTACCTCATCTGAGTCCATGTCACAGTGTATTGTCTGATATCCCTTGGCTCTGAGTAAGTCCAGACTCATGTTTTCTTACTCTTTTTGCTCTGTGTGAAGTCTCTCATAGTTCTCCAGTTGCTCCATGGTGAGTGGTGAAGTCCTGGCACAGAATCAGAGAATCACAGAAGTAACCAGGTTAGAAAAGACCTTTGAGATCATCAAGTCCAACCTATCACCATCTAATCAACTAAACCATAACACTAAGTGCCTCATCCAGGCTTTTTTTAAACACCTCCAGGGATGATGACTCCACCACCTCCTGGGCAGCCCATTCCAATGGCCAATCTCTCTTTCTGTGAAGAATTTCTTCCTAACATCCAGCCTAAACCTCCCCTGGCTCAGCTTGAGACTGTGTCCTCTCCTGTCACAGGTTGCCTGAGAGGAGAAACCAACCCCCACCCGGCTACAACCTCCTTTCAGATAAGCAATAAGGTTTCCCCTGAGCCTCTTCTTCTCCAGGCTAAACACCCCAGGTCCCTCAGCCTCTCCTCATAGGGCTTGTGCTCCAGACCCCTCACCAACCTTGTGCCCTTCTCTGGCACATCCCATACCTTGCCAGGATTCAGCTTCTTTTCATACTTCCTGGGTCATTGTCACATGCCCAGGACTGTGTCTGACTGGCTTGCACTTTTGATTGATTGAGTGCCACCCTTTTTATCTGTTTATTAGGATGGAAAATAACATTGCACCTCCAAAATTTCATCATGTGTTCTTTCAGCTCCACATGACCAATTCCCATCCTGGCCAACACAGATGCTCCTTGCCAGTTTTTGGTACGATTGCCTTCCATCATTTTACTGCCAAATATATAAACTGCCCCTGTTCTTGTCTGCTGTTGCTTTTGAAAGTAAGCTGGAGTTGAGTGACTCATTGCACTTGGCTATTTTTGTTTCATAACTGACAATGAAACCCCTTTTTGAAGCCTTGGGCAGACATTTGGGCTCTGGGGCACTTGCAAATACTTTTACCACATGTAAAAATGTAGTGAACAGTTACTACACTGCCAGTGGCTCCATCCTCACCTTTATCTCACAGCAGATCACCTGCCCTACCAAGTGCCACCTTGTTTGACATTGCTATCTGTGCAAACCATTCCCTCCAGCCTGCATATACTTTGCAGGGCTCAACCTTGATATAAAGCCTTTATGATGGTAATTATTTTGCTGGCTCACCATAATGGTTCACATTGCCCTCAAGTGAGTCATGATGAAGTCTTTCAAATACCCACTTGAAATCCATAAATTCTGTGATGAGTCTTTTTGCTAGGGGATGGTTGCTTTGATGATTAGTATTCGGGTCAAAACCTGGTCAACACATGATGTTCCAGGTGAATCTTCCAGGGAATCTCCTCCTGAGATCTGGCTGAAAAAAAAAAAAGATTCCTGATACTTTGTCTTTCCTGGAGAGCGCTGTGGTGTCTCTTCAGTGTGCGGTTTTGGGAGGCTTTTTAAGTATCTCAAGCCCAGTTTCTTGATTCCCATGGCTTTTTCTCATCCTGAAACTTCATTCCACACGTCTAAGACTTGTTCATCATTTTCACTTGAAGCTCATTCATGCTTTTACAGCTTTATTACAGATTGCAACAGTTGTACCAAGAGGATGGAGCCAGGCTCTGCTCAGTGATGCCCAATGACAGGGCAAGGGGCAATGGGTGAAAGTTCAGGCATAGGAAATTCCATGGAAACATGAGGGAAAATTTTTTCACTGTGAGGGTGACAGAGCACTGGAACAGGCTGCCCAGGGGGGTTTTGGAGTCTCCCTCTCTGGAGATACTCAAAATCTGCCTGGATGTGTTCCTGTGTGATCTGGTACAGGTGATTCTGCTCTGGCAGGGGGGTTGGACTGGATGATCTTTCAAGGTCCCTTCCAGCCCTTAACATTCTGTGATTCTTTGGCATCAGCATAACTCCCTCTGGGGTTCTGAGCTCCTGCTGTCTTTCCTGTGATGCTTCAGGAAACTCCTTCCACTGTTTCTGCTACCTTTAGAAGAACTCAGAGCAGACTTGTAAATGCTTTGGATTTCTTTGGCACGTAACTGGAAGAACCACCCTCTTCTCTGCCTGCCAGTAATATTTTTATGCAGATAAGTTGGTCCGTGATGTCCCAGCCTGGACAAACAGTGCTTCTTGCAGTAAAAAATACACGGACATAAATAAGGAGAAGAGCACTACTGTCTGGTGTCTCCTGGTGCAGTTTGAAGGGAAGATCAACCCTGTGTTCCTGGACCCATATGGCACAGAGTGGTTTGTCCTACAGATAAAGTGGCTTAAGAATTAATTCTGCCATGTCTGACAAAAGGAAATGGCCTCAGGTTGTGCCAGGGGAGGTTTAAGTTGGGCATGAGGAACAATTTCTTCACCAAACGAGTTGTCAAGGCCTGGCTGCCCAGGGAAGTGTGGAGTCACCATCCCTCGAGGTAAAGATGTGTAGACTTCATGCTGAGGGATGTGGTTTAGTGGTGGACTTGGCAGTGCTGGGTTAACTGTTGGACTTGATGACCCAAATATCTCTTACAACCAAAATGATTCTTTGAGCCTATGAGCGCAAGAATGCCCTTGGTTGTATGAGATAAGTTAAAATATTTACTTTAATAATGTTTATAAATGACTAAGTGAAGCACAAGTCAGTTCTCCCTGTGGGTACATTGCTGCATGACTGATCCCTGTGAAGTTCTCTGCTGTCTCTGAAGCAAGCGGAGATGGAAAGCTGAAGCAGGCTGGCTTCTGATCTGGTCTGGTCCTGGTAATTCCTGCATTCCTGTGGTCAGACCCAAAATCCATTATATCATGGTTTGTGCCTCCCAGTGTCTGCAAGAGGGCAACGGATCCAATCCACTGCGTATTTGTCACCAAACCACTTTTCACCCCACAGGTGGAAGAACTCTGTGATAGTGATAAGAGGGCCACCAAGTGTTGGATCCCATCCAGATCTGTTTCAGCAGCCAAATTCAGACATGGGTCAGCTAGGCAATTAAAAAAAAAATTCAATCTCATTCCTGTGAAGGGAGAAGAGTTCTCAGAAGTGTTACATATGGAGTTTCAGCAAGCTGATGCTGAGGGAATGCAGAGAGGAGAGCAGGTGACAAGCCCATCACTAACTCCACTTCAGAGGTGGTAAAAATTCAGCATGTTCATTTTTTGCTCTCAGTGGAATTCTTTTTTATCTGCTTTCTGCCTCGATTTTATTTCACACCTTTTCATTCTGAATTTGAATGAATTTCAGGGGAAAAAAAAAAAGATAAAAAAATCAAGAGTTTTACTCAGAATTCTGCTTTAACATCTAAAAGGCAGATGATGAGGAGGATGATCTTCAGTTGAAGGAGGGCCATCCACCTCCAAAAAAACAATCCACTCTGATGGCAGTAAATTGAAGCACCTTGACCTTCTCCCCTTTTTTACTTAACAGTCACTTTTATCCTCTAAAGGTTTCTTGTAATTTCTGGCTGCGAGTGATCCCCTGGCAAGCTCCTATTTTGATTAAATGGCATTTTCCAGCTGGAGGATGTCAGAACATTTTCAGCTGGCCCTGAGCCAAGCACAAAACACAGGAGATGCACTGGGCAGGATGTGGGTTTTGGTCTGGGTGCTGGTACCCTCTGTGGTGTGTGCAAGGATGGTCACAGCCACAAAGGTGACAGTGTAACCTGGCTCTTTGGGGCTTTAAGGTTGGGCTCACCACATTTTGATAGGAAGCACTTTGCATTTGCACCTGATCTAGTGCGAGGTGTCCCTGCCCATGGCAGGGGGGTTGGGACTAGATGATCCTTGAGGCCCCTTCCAACCCTAACAATTCTATGATTCTATGATTTTGCAAGCCACATTTGAGGAGAGTGAGGAGCTGCAGAATAAAGACATGGGATGGTTGACAGCCTATGAGAGAGAGAGAGCATTGGGGCAGAGAGGGTTTGCTCCAGTCTTCAGATGCTGCAGGCTGTTTTGTTCCTAAGCCAGGGGATGAAGAATGCCAAAATCCAAAAATACTGCCCTCAAGGAGATTGTGATAAATCTGCCTTGCCTGAATCTCTGAGGCCCAAGCTCTACATCATGCTCCACTGGCCTACTAAACCCAGCTTTGCTGCTGCTGTGTGTTTAAAATAACCACAAACCCAGCCCATGCTTTAGTGCACAAGGTTCAAACAGCAACCATCCATGCTGGGAGCTTGTCATGCTGCTCAGTGCAGAAATATCCAGTGGGGAGAGATTTACTTGTCCACAACCAGACATGACAAGGAGATGGAGAGGGTCCAGGTGGAAATGGTCATGCACAGAGATAAGAAATGCAAGAGCATAATGTGGAGCTGAACTGATGGCAACCCAAGTCCAATGGGATGTCAAACCCAGCAGGATTCAGGATTCCAGCCAACCCTGCATCTCCTTTAACCACCATCAGCTCTCCCTTGGGGTGGTCTCAGAGGGCTATGAGCCGTGACGGATGGGGGTTGTGGTGCTGGGGACAGGGCTGGGGCTGACCCTAACCCAAGAGCGCTTTCAGGAGAAGCTGCCAGCCCCACGTTTCTGAGCACAAATACCACACTAACGTATTGCTGCACTGCTTTCAACCCACGCCAGTTCTTGCCTCTGGCAGAAGCCACACTCCCCAGTCCCTGCCAAACCAGTACAGATGTTTTAACACCCACCGGAGCCCAGATAATTACAAACAGGACTGGGAGACTGGTCGGAGCTGTTTGCTTTTCATTGCCTGAACTCTCAGCCGGTTTCAAGTGAGACACCTCCTGCTTTCTGACATTGCTTTCAAAGACATTTTTGTGGGCCACAGTGATAACACTCATTTTATTATTATTAGGGGAACACCAAGAAACCCCAACTAGGATGAGGATCTCACCATGCTCGCTGACGTAATGGTGACCGCAGAGTGAAACAAGTGCAGGGAAGGCAAAGGGAGCAGCTGGGAAAAGATTTTCTTGGGAAATTAAAGCTGGTTTCTAAGCTGTAGCTTTCCAGCCATGGCACTACAAAGCTGAGGTAATTTTCAGATGGGTATAGCAAGTGTTTTCAACGGGATGAAACCATGCAATCAGCTGGTGGGCACTGGCCAGAGGATGTTGCAGGTCCTTCCCATCCTAGACCCTCCTGGGAGACAGTCCCCATTGTGGCAAGAACATGAACAGAGCAGGTGACATAAAGGAAGAAGCAGCAGTCCATCCTAGCCCTGGAGACAGTCCCATGTGCAGAATAACAGAGCAGGAAGAAGAGCACCCTGTTAAAGGGAAGTAGCAAATTCCTTCTTCCTGGTCTGTGCTTGTCTAACCCTAAGGTATGGGAGTCTGGCCCATGCTCAGCAGCTATGTTTCCTCAGACCATCTGCAAATAAGTCTGATGAGAACTGATTCAAGGTGAATGAAACCAGTTGTCATATGCATCTGCCCTGGGGCTACTTAGATCTTCAGGAAGGAGGACCAAGAAAGCCTACTCAGGCTTTGTATCTACACAAACCTCATGTCTACTCACTCCTTTTCCATCAGGATGCTTTGAGGTCCTCCTGGACACACAGATTCATTTTATCCTTGTGCTTGTTACCACAGTTGATAACTGGTTGGGTGGAAGATGACTGGCACAAGCCCACCAAACCTGGTGCCCTCAGGCCATCATCACAGCTCTCCCCTCAGTCCTTGCTGTAAAATTCTTCCTTTGCCATGCCCAGCAATGGAGATTTTCATTCAACATTATGCCAGTTGGTTTCTGGTTGCTGTGGAGACCAATTTAAATGAAACTCTAGTATTTTGAAAGAGAATATGATTTTAAGTCATTTACTATGCAAGGTCCCATGCTAATAGCATTAGCATATTATTTGATTATGGTGATGTGTGGAGAATTAATTCCAAGTGCTTTTGCCTTCATTGCATCTTAAAAGAAGAGGAGAAAAACCTCCAGGTTTGAGCTGGTTCTGAAGACCTTTACTGGAGGTGAACTCATGATTTCTGAATGCCTAAAGCTTTGGGGGTCACAAGGCATTTTTAATCTCATGGCAAAGAGAATAGCTCCCTGGAAGGGACCTTTTCTTTCTCTGCTTCCACTGGGCACTGTAATAGAGTGCCTAATGGGCAGGACTCAGGTTTCTAATGATAAGTAGAGAGATCCAGGATGGCTTTTTGAGCCATTTGCATTTTTGCTGAAGCAATGGCATGGCACAGCCCAGCTCTGCAAGGTGTAATCCTCCCATTGCTTGCAGAGGTTTTCCTTTTGCATTTTATTCTCAACATCTTAGCATTGGCTTTGTCTTCAGAACTTCTTTAGATGCTTCTAGTATGTAGGTCGGGTATGGCCATATCCCTAAATGAAAAAGAAACTGCATGGAAAACCTTAAGCAGAGAAGCTTGTTTTGAGAGTAAAGGCTGCAGAGATGGGAAAGGGAGACCTGAACTTCCAGAAACCAAGCCAAATGATTTTTGAGTCCTCTTCCCCAAAGGCGTGTTTTCTGTGGATGATCTGACCCTTGTTCACACTGCCCCCCAGGCCACTTTGCTCACTAGTTCAGGGACACAGTATTGCAACCATGAGGGTTACTGACTTCTTTTGTCTCCTCTTTCAGCTTGTGCAGTTGATGTGGCTTATACTAACTCCTCTGAGCATGCTGGGCTCACCTGAAGCCATAGAAACTCTGCCACCATCTCCTGTCTCCTTCTTCACCCTTAATCCCTGCACAGCACCCACCTCCCTTTCCTTCTAACCCAACAGTTAAAATACCACCCAGGAAAAAAAAAAAAAAAAATCAATCCCAGATAGAGGAGAGAAAACCAGGGTCAGACTCCTGCAGTTTGGCCCCATGCATGGGTGCAAATGCACCCATGAAGAATGGACTTCTGAGAGAAGAAATCTGGGGATACTCTTCCTTTCCCCATCTCTGCCTTGCTGTGTGGTGGTGGCTGAGCAGACTCTCACAGCTCTGCTGGTTTATTGACTCCCCAGCAAAGCAGGAGTTTTAATGTTTCTCCCCCAAGGAGAGCTAGAAATAAATTACTTTTGTAAAGAGCCAGGAATGGCAGTTCTTCTATAATACAAAGTGCAAATATTTGGGCCTTTTGCATGCTCCCTTGAATAGAAATGGTACTAAATCATGCATAAATAACATGGGTTCACATTTTCTGCTAGCAAAAGTTTTCCTTTGCTCTCCTGGAGCATTAAAGACCTATTCTCCCGTTGCCATAAAAAGAACTATAAATTTTAAAGCAAGAAGCCCTGGCTGGAAATAGGTTGGGATTCACCCTTTCTCCTTCTCCAGCCCTGCTAAGAAAGGAATGCTCCCATGTTTGCTCAGGCAAGGAAAGACATCCATCTGCTGCTTGCAGTGAGCAGTAAGAAGGTTGGGAAGATATTCATTGGAGACTTCAAAGCAAGTTTTACATAGGCTGGGGGATGCAAAGCCAATAGTGCACCAGCTTCTGGGCTTTCACCCTGCTTGGTGTCATGTTGGACACTGATGGACCACAACACTGTTAGACCACATGGTATCAACTGAAGGGTGGGTGCCAGGAAGATGGGGCCAGTCTTTTTTCAGTGATACCCAGCGACAGGACAAGAGGTAACAAGGCACAAACTTGAACACAGGAAGTTCCATCTAAGTATGAGGAGAAATTTCTTTACTTTGAGGGTAGTAGAGCACTGGAACAGGCTGCCCAGAGAGGTGGAGGAGTCTCCATCTCTGGAGACATTCAAAACCTGTCTGGATGCCATCCTGTGCAACCTGCTCTAGGTGAACCTGCCCTGGCAGAGAGTTTGAACTAGATGATCTCCAGAGGTCCTTTCCAGCCCCTCTCATTCTGTGATTCTGTGACTGGACAAGACTTTATTGACATGATATCCAAGGGAAAGCAAAGTTAGGAAACACCCAAATCGCTCATTATCATCATCATCATCATCATCATAACAGCATTCAGTGGTAATTGCCAATAGTAATAATCCATGCAATCCTCCAAAACAGGATGCCAGACCTTCATTTCACACAGTCAGAAAGCTGTTTCGATGTTGGACCATCATAAGGCTGCTTCTGGCAGGGGGAAATAACCTTTTCTCCTATTAAAGTGTCATATCTTTCAACAGCTTTGAGGGTTTAACAGCTTCAGGCCTGTCCTGCAGCACTGGGCAGCACAGACTGCTTGTAACTCCACACAGATTTGCTAAGGCTGCCCCTGGCATCTCAGGAATTGCATATGCCACCCACAGACAGCAGCTAGTTCTGCACATCTCCATTGCCTTGGTTTTTGCTACCTTATCTCTGCTCTGAAGAAGGCAAAACATCCCCCCCTGAGACCAATTATGTTACAGTCTACCATTTTTGCCCTTTCCCACTGCTCCAGCCTTTTCTTTCTGGTGTTGTTTTTTTTTTTTCTTTCCCCACTGAATTCTTCATCAGTTTGGTTTTGCAATGTCAGAAATAATGATTCATGAAGCAGAGGGTTGGAGATGAGGTTAGTTCTGTGGAGCAAATGAAGCCTGTCCCAGCCCACACTGTCTCTCTGGGATTGTCCTTTCTCTCCAGGTAGAGGTCATTGTCTCACTCCAAGGATCTCAGATAAGGATTTCCCAGGTGGAATCCTCAAGGCCATGCATAAGCCAGGGCTGCAAGCCTCCAGATTCATCTGCTTTTATCTCCAGCACTGAAGGCCTCATAACAAAAATAAATAGGTACAAGGCAGGCATCCCTGCCTGGCCAAATGTTAGACCTCCAAATATTGACACGAAGGGTTGAGCTCCTCTATCAAGCAGCAGATTTGCTCTTTAAAGGGTAGCCATCATGTGTGGGGCACACTGATATGATACAGAGCTGGGTGACTGCCACCAAGGGGTGTTTCCCAGGGTAGAAATGAGATCTGGGGCAAGGCTTCATCTCACAGAAGCAAACCTGTGTTCTCCAGGCAGGAGCATTGCATGGTTTCTATTGCAGCCTCTCTCCTTTCTGCCCCTTTGCCCTTCAAAGAATTGATTGCTGTTAAAATAACTCAGATACATAATGCTTGGAGGTCAGGATGATCTGACTTGGCTCCTTTCCCTCTCTTCTCTCTCACTCACTGTCCAGTGCTGTGATATCCACACACACACCCCACCCCCAGTTCCCATGCTTCTCCAAGGCAAGTGCTCCCATGTTACCACTGGTTTTCAGTGGTTTCACACGAATTCAAGCAGAATGCTGACACTAATGGGCAGAAACGATGCTGTTTATTGCCACTCCTCTTTGTCTCACTGTCTCTCCCATCAACTCTCAGGTAATTCTCCCCATCCTGTGTTAGATGCTTTAATAATTGGAGAATTTCACTCTTGTCAGCAGAAGAAATCTAAGGGGACCAGCTCAAGCTAAGAATAATTTAGATGGATAAAAATGGGTCAGAGAAACACTGCCCTTAGCCCTCTGCACAACATATCCCCAGCTGTAAAGCAGTGATGCTCCTCAAAGCACATGAAAATAAGCAGCAGAAAGTGGGAAGGAAAAGCTCCCCATCCTTCAGTTCCTGCAAACTCTGGGACGGGCTGCCCAGGGAGGTGGTGAAGTCTCCATCTCTGGAGGCATTCAAAACCTGCCTGGAAGTGTTTCTGTGTGACCTTCATTAGGTGAACCTGCCTTGTCAGGGGGATTGGACTGGATGATCTCTAGAGGTCCTTTTTCTCATTCTGCTTGATTCCTCTGCCATGGAAGATGTGGCTGTGCCCCACCCTTGCTTTTGGGGAGCTCCACTCCCCCTTCTTCACACCCAACTTTTGGGCAGCTCCGAAAATTTGGGTAGCTGTGTCGGGCCCTGCATGCAGCTTCTCACCCTGGTGGGAACCAGAGAGCAAAAACCATCCAGATCAGATGCCCTTTCCCACTAATCTGCTGGAGGAAACCAAAGCATCCTCAGACTGACAACAGCTTTTCCAAATGCCATCCAACTCGGAGGCGATAGGGAAAGCTCAGTAAATAAACCTTCCTCGGGTGCCATGCTCAGCCTTGGGGCATCCCAGGGCCTCCTGGCAGAGTGGTGGCACACTGACTCAGCCACAGGACATGTTGTTTTTTTCTCCTCCCTCCCCAGGAGAAGCATGTGCAAGGCTTGTTTTGGTCGGGTTGTTTATCTTCTTTTTTTTTTTAATGCTGCTCAAGGAGTGAGCTGGCAGCAAGAGTGGAGGGACAGGCAGATTCCCACAGGGGACAGGCAGATTCCCACAGGAGAAGTCCCCCTTTTTTTTTATATAATAAATGATGCATCTGCTCCAAAGAGTAGGGAAGATGATAGGGCATAAGTACATCCTCTTAGGAATTATTTCTAGCAGATTCCATGGGCTGAGGCCATTGGTATGAGGTTCAGCAAGGCCAAGTGCTGGATCCTGCACTTGGGTTACAATGACCCTATACAATGCTACAGGCCTGGGCAAGAATGGGTGGAAAGCTGGCTGGTGGAAAAGGACCTAGGGGTGCTGGTTGAAAGGTAGCTGAATGTGAGCTAGTGTGTGCCTGGGTGGTCAAGAAACCCAGCACCCTGGCCTGTATCAGGAATAGTGTGGCCAGCAGGAGTGGGGAAGTGTTTGTTCCCCTGTACTCATCACTGGTGAGGCCACACCTCAGTTGCTGGATTCAGTTTTGGGCTCCTCACTATAAGAAAGACATTGAAATGCTGGAACATGACCAAAGAAGGGCAATGAAGCTGGTGAAGAGCTTAGAGCACAATGCTTCTGAGGAGCTCCTGATGGAACTGGGGTTATTTAGCCTGGAGAAAAGGAGGCTGAGGGGAGACCTTCTCTCTACAAGTGCATAAGTGGAGGTTGTAGCAAGGTGGGGGTCAGCCTCTTCTGCCAAGTAACAAGTGGTAAGACAAGAAGAAATGGCCTCAAATTGTGCCAGGGGAGGTTTGACTGGATGTTAGGAAAGACTTCCTCACTGAAAGGGTTCCAGATCAAGCCCTGGAACTGGCTGCCCAGGGGAGTGATGGAGTCGCCATCCGTGAAGGGATTTAAAAGATGTGTAGGACATAGTTTAGTGGTGACCTGGCAGTGCTGGGATAATGGTTGAGCTTGATGATCTGAAAGACCTCTTCCAACCAAAATGATTCTGTGACCCTAGTCTTTCCTCATGAAAAAGAAATCAGCAGCACAGTCCAAGGCATTTGGTGTCTTTGTTTGCTGGGGCAGATCTGAGGAGCCCTTGGACATGCTTCTGGGACCAGCTAGATCTAACCAGCATGAAGAGTGTCATGCCACTCAGGAATGCCAGGCAAACCTGTCACTTTTGCAGTGAACATCAACAGGAGAGCAGACATATAGTTACACCCCAAAACTGCCACCATCTCAGGGGCATCATTCCAAGTCCATGGGATAGAGGGAGTTGTATTCCCATCCTCTGCCTTCAGGAAGGGAAGGCTGACATCACAGCTCTGCTGAACAAGTCCATTCTGAGCTTCCAAAGGAGGCTGAGTAATTATTCTACTCTGAGAAGCCCAGGAACATTGTGTGAAGCTGCGTGCACACAGCAATAGTGGAGAACTCTGAGCAGGGGAATTCAGAGCTGTCAGCAAGGAGGGAAATGCAGCCTGGGGGGATTGAGAACATTCATAAAAAATTCCTGGCTCCCAGCCTAGTCCATTCTGTTGTCGGTCATGCTCCCAGTTGTGCATTTTTGCTTGAGGGATGGAGTCCCAAGGAGGTCTTTTCCCCCCCACTTTGCTACAACACAGCCAGAACAGCACATCTTAACCTGGATTGGTGAACGTTGATCACCCAGCATCATGGGGCTTTGCAGGTTATGCTGGTTCATCCCCACCAAATCTCTGGCTCATTCTCTCATAGAGACCAACATAACAGCTGTAGCACAAACCTAGCAAGATGTATGGCTACAGGTCTGTGGTGGGTTGGAAATTCCTGTCCCACTCCCCCGACCCCACCCCCCCAGCATTAACTTTACCATTAACTTTACTGCTGACATCAAGTTTTAAGTTGTGGATGTCCATCACTGCCTTTTCACAGGATCACAGGATCACAGGGTGTTAGGAGTTAGAAGGCACCTCTGGAGATCATTGAGTCCAGCCCCCCTGCCAGAGCAGGACCATAGAATCTGGCACAGGTCACACAGGAATGCTGGGTCTTCAAAGTCTCCAGAGAAGGAGACCCCACAACCTCCCTGGGGAGCCTGTTCCAGCACTCCGTGACTGTTGCAGTACAGAAGTTCCTCCTCGTGCTGAGATGGAACTTCCTGTGCTGTAGTTTATATTCATTGCTCCTTGTCCTATCACAGGGTGCAACTGAGAAGAGCCTGTCCCCTCCCTCTTGACACCCAGCCCTCAGATATTTATAAACATTTATTAAATCCCATGACAATCCCCTCTCAGTCTTCTCTTCTCCAGACTAAAAAGCCCCGGATCATGAGAGTCCAATTCCCTGAACTCAGAGGAGAACAGGCCAGGATACATGGGGTTAAGACGACACTTCCCACATGGTCCCCTACATAACCTTGATTCTGCCCCCCTGGGAATGGCAATAGGAACTGGAACAGGATCTTTTTCCTCCTTGGCTCTATGTGTAACATTCCCTCAATATAAACTCCAGATCTCAACACAAAGCCAAGGGATTTGAAGTCTCCACTGTTAAATAAAGGAGAGACACAGATTTATTCATGGCCCTGAGGCAGATGGCCATGAAGGATGGAATCATAGAATCACTTAGGTTGGAAAAGAACTTTAAGATCATCAAATCCAACTGTTAACCAAGCACACCCAAGCCCGACACTAAACCATGTCCCCAAATGCCACATCTACAAGTCTTTAAAATACCTTCAGGGGTGGTGACCCCACCATTTCCATGCTGGAAAACCATTTCAGGGAAGAAATTTTTCCTAATGTCCAACCTAACCCTCCCCTTTTCTCTCGTGGTCAGCCTGAGTTGAGTATCTTTGCAAAGTCCAGAATCATAAAGTTGTTTCAGTTGGAAAAGACTTCTAAGATCATTGAGTCCGATTGTCAACTTAAGGCCACCATGCCTACTAAACCATGTGGTGAACTGCCATGTCCACGTGTTCTTTTACACACTTCTAGGGGCAGTGACTCCACCACCTCCCTGGGCAGCCTGTTCCAATGCCTGACCACTCTTGCAGTAAAGAAATGATGTAAAGTCATGATGTGGGTGGGGACAATCCTCAGAGGTTTCTGGATGGAACTTCCTGGAGGTTATTCACTAAGGGCCCCTCATGGAACGCAGAATTGTCAGGGTCAGAAGGAACCCCAAAGATCATCTAGTTCCAAACCCCTGCCATGGGCAGGGACACCTCACACTAGATTAGGTTGCTCAGAGCCACATCCAGCCTGGCCTTAAAAATATCCAGGGATGAGGCTTCTACCACCTCCCTGGGCAACCAGTGTCTCACCACCCTCATGGGGAAGGAACTTCTTCCTGATGTCTAATCTAAATCTTCCCTCCTCTAGTTTTGCTCCATTCCCCCTAGTCCTATCACTACCTGACATCCTAAAGCCTCCCCAGCTTTCTTGTAGCCCTCTTCAGATACTGGAAGGCCACCATAAGGTCTCCTTGGAGCCTTCTCTTCTCCAAACCAAACAACCCCAACTATCTCAGCCTGTCCTTATAGGAGAGTTGCTCCAGCCTTCTAATCATCCTTGTGGTCCTTCTCTAGACATGTTCCAGAACCTCCAGATCTTTCTTGTAATAAGGAAAGGAGTCTTATTGTTCACAACTTGAAAGCCCAATGTTGCAGCAGGGTGAGCTGAAATGGCTTTGGGACCTCTGGCTCCTGATTCACCCTGCACATACCTTACCCTCACCAGGATTTCTCTCCACTTCAGGCCAATACAAGTGCACAAATGTCTTGACTTTTCCCTTTAGCATGTACAACTCATCAAATACTATTTTTCTGCCTCAATTTGCTTTCTTGCCTCCTTTTCTGCCCCCCAGCAGAACCTATCATCAATGCATGACCCAGACCCTTTTTTCTAGTGCAATAAAAACCCCTCTCACAACATAAAAACTACAGAGCAATCTCGTCAGTCCCCTTCTGCAGCCACAGGATTTATCTTCCCAGCCCTTGGAATCCCCTCCCAGCCCTGTGAAGCAATCCATCTCTCACCTGCTATTACAGAGTTCATCTCACAGACCTAATGGAGTTCCTGAGTCCTGAATTGGCTCCCACTAATGCTCTGGGCGGAGGGGTCTCCGCGAGAAGTGAGCTGGGAATTAATTGTGACAATCAATGCAGACGCCGATGGAGCAGCTTCCCCCAGGGAAGGGACATGATTTTAGCAGGCATTGCCTCCTGCTCCCCTTGGAGCCATGTTTCATGTGGTGGGAGTATCCATGGAGTAGTTCCTCCTGCTTTCAACGAGTGTGTCTTTTGTGCTGGGCTCCACGGTTTTCCCTGAAGCGAACTGATTTTTTGGGAGAACATTAGGAGCTCAGAATCACAGAATCACAGAATCAACCAGGTTGGAAAAGTCCTCCAAGATCATCAAGTCCAACCCATCACCCAACACCATCCAATCAACTAAACCATAACACTAAGTGCCTCACCCAGTCTTTTCTTGAACATCTCCAGGGACGCTGACCCCACCACCTTCCTGGGCAGCACATCCCAATGGCCAATCTCTCTTTCTGGGAAGAATTTCTTCCTCACACCCAGCCTAAACCTCCCCTGGCACAGCTTGAGACTGTGTCATCTCATTCTGTCACTGGCTGCCTGGGAGAAGAGGCCAACCTCCACCTGGCTACAACCTCCCTTCAGGTAGTTGTAGACAGCAATGAGGTCTCCCCTGAGCCTCCTCTTCTCCAGGCTAAACACCCCCAGCTCCCTCAGCCTCTCCTCACAGGGCTGTGCTCCAGACCCCTCACCAGCTTTGCTGCCCTTCTCTGGACACGTTCGAGCAACTCAACATCTTTCCTGAACTGAGGAGCCCAGAACTGGACACAGTACTCAAGGTGTGGCCTAACCAGTGCTGAGTACAGGGCAGAATGAATTCCTTAGTTCTTGAACAGTTCTTCAAAGTGTTTGAGTCATCCTGCAGGCTTTGATAAGTCAGCTTATGCTCTGGACCCCTCACCAGCTTTGTTGCCCTTCTCTGGACACGTTCCACCAACTCAACTCCTGGCATTGTGGGGTGACACACCAGAAGGTTGTGTTGTCGTTCAGCAAGACCTGGACAGAGGTTGGGCAGAGGGGAACCTCATGAAGTTCAACAAGGACAAGTGTAGAGTCCTGAACCTGGGCAAGAATAACCCCCCTGCACCAGTACAGGTTAGGAGTTGACCTTCTGGAAAGAAGCTCTGCAGAGAAGGACCTGGGAGTGCTGATGAACAACAAGTTCACAAAAAGCCAGCAATGTGCCCTCATGGCCAAGAAGGTCAATGGTCTCCTGGGGTGCATTAAGAAGAGTGTGATCAGCAGGTTGAGGGAGGTTCCCCTCCCCTAGTACTCTGCCCTAGTGAGGCCACATCTGGAGCATTGTATCCAGTTCTGGGCTCCCCAGAACTGGGAACAGTCCGACAGGGGACTGTAAAGATGCTGAAGGGACAGGAGCATCTCTCTGATGAGGAAAGGCTGAGAGACCTGGGGCTGTTTAGCCTGGAGAAGACTGAGATGGGATCTTCTCAATGCTTATCAATATCTAGAGGGCAAGTGTCAAGAGGATGTCACCACTCTTTCCAGTGGTGCCCAGTAACAGGGCATGGGGCAACAGGCACAAACTGAAACACAGGATATTCCACCTAATGGAAAAACATCTTCACTTTGAGGGTGACAGAGCCCAGGAACTGGCTGCCCAGAGAGGTTATGGAGACTGCTCTGGAGACTTTCAAAACCCATCTGGACACAATCCTGTGGAACCTGATTTAGGTGAACCTGCTTTAGCAGGGGCATTGGACTAGATGATCTGCAGAGGTCCCTTCCGACCCCTTGCATTCTGTGGGATTCACTGGGCTCCTCAAGCTGTCATGGTTTGGATTTACTGTGCCCTGAGGTGGTACTGGGGACTTTCTCCTCTGTGCAGTCCCACCTCTACCCTTAGGCTGTGTTGGCACAAACAGATTAATGTAATTTCTAAGAGCTGGATGTACTTTGGCTTGCCATGGCTTTTCCACACAATGGCAAGTGCAAAGCCTGCAGAGATACTGTTAGAGGACTGCTCAGGTCAGAGAGACCCCAAGCCAGAGCAGTTCACAGAGTTGGCCCCCCAGAGGTGATCTTCATGATGGGATGGGGACACAACACTAAGCTGCCATCTTCACACCACCCTTGGAAGAGTCATGTTCAAAGCCCAATGTCATGAGCAGTTCCTGACTGTGATTCAGGAGGTAGTAAGACTGGGGGGGATGTCTTTGAGAGACATTTTGGGTGCAGCTCCTCTGTTTTTGATAGTAACAGGAATATGGGGTCTATCACATTGGTTAACCTCAAAGTACCTGATTTGGGACTAGCACCTGGGATTCACAGAGCCCCCAGTACTCCTTTTCCAATGAGTATCAGTCTGCACTGCTACAGGGTAAGTAGCATCATAGAATCATTAAGGTTGCAAAAGACCTTTCAGATCATCAGGTCCAACTGTCAAACCAACTCTACCATGAGCACTAAATCATGTCCTGAAGTACCATGTCTACATGGTTTTATTGACACCTCCAGCATGGTGACTCCACCACGTCCCTGGGCAGCCTGTTGCAATGCTTGACCACTCTTGCAGTAGAGAATTTTTTCTTAATATCCAATCTAAACCTCTCTTGATGCCATTTCCTCTTGTCCTGTCACTTGTTACTTGAGAAAAGAGACCAAGCCCCACCTCATTCCACCTTCCTTTCAGATAGGTATAAATAGCAATGAGGTCTCCCTTCAGCCTCCTTTTCTCCAGACTATCACAGTATATCAGAGGTTGGAAGGGTCCTCAAGAGATCGTCAGGTCCAACCCCCCTGCCAGAGCAGGATCACTTAGGGTAGACTAAACAATCCCAGCTCCCTCAGCCACTCCTCATGAGACTTGTTTAATATTTAATATTTAATAAGCATGGGGCACTCTTCAGTCCAAAGACACCAAGACAGCCATTTAGTCCCATGAAAAGCACCCAGGGATCTTTAATGCCCATGCAAAGAAGACGGGAATCGGAATTTCAAGCTCTCATTCCCTGCCATTAATGTCAATGCTAAATATTGATCCTTTCTGTGTTTAGCACAAACCAAACAACAGAACCTAGCCACGCTCTTTGGCTTTTATTAATGCACTTCTTTTTCCCTGCATCTGGGTGAAGTTTGCAGTAATGCCAGGGAAAAAAAATGTAGCAGCAGTGAACGAGCAGCAGACAGATCGATTTTGTATCTTGACACGATTCAGGAGTCAGTGAAAAATCATCTCTTTGTCCCAGCCACAACAGCCATTTTGCAGAGGACTCATCCCCCTGCACTGTAACACATCCTGCCTGAACTTCTGGTAGGGTCTGGGATTTGAGGAAAAGAATGGGGAAAAAAATGTTGGAAATCTGTAAAATCCCTCTCAGAGCTGGGTTAGAGCAGTTTCCCTTATTGGTGTCTGAAGTGAAACTTTAAAAGCAGGTGGGCACCTAGGAGCAATCCTTATGGACATCATGTTGGGGGGAAACGTGGGAGTAATCCCTATGGACATCACATTTAGGGGGAAAACTGGGAGCAATCTATATGGACATCATGTTGGGGGGAAACCTGGGAGCAATCCCTACATGTATCATGTTGGGGGGAATCCTGGGAGCAATCCCTATGGATATCACATTTAGGGGGAAAACTGGGAGCAATCCCGACGGACATCATGTTGGGGGAAACCTGGGAGCAATCCCTATGGACATCATGTTGGGGGAAACCTGGGAGCAATCCCTATGGATATCATGTTGGGGGAAACCTGGGAGCAATCCCTATGAACATCAATGTGCCCTCGTGGCCAAGAGGGCCAACAGCATCATGGGATGCATTAAGAAAAGTGTGTCCAGCAGGTCTAG
Organism: Indicator indicator; assembly: GCF_027791375.1. NCBI lineage: Eukaryota > Metazoa > Chordata > Aves > Piciformes > Indicatoridae > Indicator > Indicator indicator. The sequence continues at coordinate 3,768,367 of NC_072010.1, read as the reverse complement.
GGAGGTTCTGCTCCCCTTCTACTCTGCCCTGGTGAGACCACACCTGCAATACTGTGTCCAGTTTTGAGCTCCCCAGTTCAAGAGAGGCAGAAAACTGCTGGGGAGAGACCCACAAAGAGCTACAGGGATGACTGTGGGACTTGAACATCTCTCCTATGAAGAGAGACTGAGAGACCTGGGGCTGTTTAGTCTTGAGAAGAGAAGGCTGAGAGGGAATCTGGTCAACATCTATAAATATCTGAGGGGTGGGTTGTCAAGATGAAGGTGCCAGGCTCTTTTGGGTGGTGCCCAGTGATGGGACAAGGGACACCAGGTACAAGCTAGAACACAGAAGGTTCCACCTCAACAAGGAGACACTTCTTTATGGTGAGGGTGATGGAGCACTGGAACAGGTTGCCCAGAGAGTTTGTGGAGTCTCCTTCTCTGGAGACTTTCGAAACCCACCTGGATGCATTCCTGTGTGGCCTGCCCTAGGTAATCCTGCTTTGGCAGGGGGGGCTGAACTCAATGATCTCTGGAGGTCCCTTCCAACCTCTAACATTCTGTGATTGTGTGGTGCTGTGATTCTGTGATCACGCTGGGAGAAATGTGGGAGCAGTCCCTAAATCAGTGGTGACCAAAGAAATGGGTGGATTTATGCAGGGAAAGATCACAGAATCATAGAATCACCTGGTTGGAAAAGACCTTCAGATCATCAAGTCCAGCCATAGCCTAACATCTCCCTGTACACACCTGTTAGACCAAAGATGGTCTTTTTGTTCAAGTTTGTGGGCTTTTTACAATTTGTATCAGCTCCAAATGAATACAAGTCACAGTTATTATAAAGTATGACTTTGGTGAACCACAAGAAGTGGTTTTCACTTGACAGGAGTGCAGGCATGGCAGGGAGACCACACATGTAGACATGGCACTGCATGGCCATGCTGGTGTTAGGTTAGTGGTTGGACTCAAGGTCTTTTCCCACCAATTCTATGGTCTTCTGCAGCCAGAAGTGGATCAGCTTTCCCAAAATATCCTGCAGCTCGTGGGTTTTCTGGGGATTGGGGTTGGGTTTTTTGTAATGAGGGTTTACAGCTTGGCTGTAAAAATTAATCTCTGGTTCAGATTTGTTGACCGCACTGGGTGATTGTTCCTGACCTCTGGGTTATTCTCTGTTGAGATTAATTTCATATTTTAAAGTGTTATTTCTCCTTGAGCAAGGGGAGTGGAAGCTAGGAGTCACACCTCGGGTCTGCATCCCATTTTACAAGCAGAAAACAGCAGGAAATCTTTGGAGGTGACACAATTCATAGAGAATTAAGGAATGTGGGAATATTTTTCATCTCTGCTGTCATTATCTCCATCCATATTCCCACCTCATGCCTCAATTTACCCATCTGTAAAAGGATACTGGTGATGCCCTTACACAGGGATGTGGAGATAACTTAAATCTCAGCTTTAAAGCCATCTGCAAAAGGTCTCTAAGAAAGGACAGGAGCAGAAACTGTGGTGTGAAAGCTCTTCTCTTCCTTTTCCTTTTTAACCTGATTTTAACAACCAACCTATTTCCCCATGAACTGGGCTGACATCTCCCAGACACCCCCACAAGCCACTCAGCATGTGATAAAATATGATAAAATTGTAAAATGTGATCGAATATTTATTTCCCTATGTGGCAGCTATAGCTGATGTGCTGCAAGCAAAGGAGCACCACTTACAGACATAAGCAGACCCCACCAACCTCCATAAATCCAGAGCATTTAAGGAAGGAAAATCCTGGGAACAAGGAATTGTAAAGTCATAGACTCAAAGAACGGTTTGAGTTGGAAGGGACCTTAAAGGTCATCTAATTCCAACCCCACTGCCATGGGCATGGACACCTCCCACTAGACCAGGCTGCTCACATGTGGGGTCGCTGTGTCTGGCCACTCATGAGTGTGTTTTCTCCCTTCACAGACGCCCTGAGGAGCATGGCCTCCATGAACCACGCTCCGCGGTCCTCCCCAGCGGAGCTCAGCGGTGCCAGCCACCACCTGCTACGAGAGCGCAAGTCCTCAGCGCCGTCCCACTCCAGCCAGCCCACCCTCTTCACCTTTGACTCACCTTCCAGCCACCTTCAGAGCACCCTCTCTGCCAGTGCCCCTCAAGACTACCTTTTCCTTCACCAGTGTATGAGCAGAAAGTCAGAAAACGCAAGGTATTGTAGCCCACCTGGAAGCACACCCTGGGAACAGTTGAGGGAGGGCTGTGGGTGAGTGTGGTGGGTTGAAAATTCCCCCCCCAGTATTAAATTTGCCAGACCAGCTCAACTGGAAGCAAATGACAGCTGTATTTACAAGCAAAACTACAATGGAATGCAATGAATATGTACAAAATATAGAGGATTTACAATATTTACAGGTATTTACAATTAATAAACACCACAAGGACGCCCCTCAGCCAAAGATCAGGGGAAGCTAATAGCTTCTCCCTCCCCGCCCTCCCTTACCCCCTTTGTACACAAAAGGGACAAGAGAAAGGAGCAGAGAGAGATTTTGTTAGAATTAGCCAAAGCAATGCAGCCAAGGTCAAGCAGAAGAAAGTGAATCTCTCCCAGGGCAAAGAAACAAGAAGAGAGAGAAATTGTTTTGCACACTAAATCTAATGGTAGATACTTCTCCAATGGGATTGTTTAGAACTACCATTCTTTTCCCTTTTACACCCAATAGTGATTTATTTACATTTTATCACTTTCTGTTTGAGATCTGTAAAAAATGTCTGAAGGCATAGCCTAAAATTACCACAGTGAGTCACTCAACCCACCTTTGTCCTTGGAGGTCTGCAAAAGCCAGCCACAGAAAGTCCTGACTGATGGTCTCACCTCATTGCAGTTGAAGGAGGAGGTTACAATGGTGGGCTCCCAGCTTTCCTGGCTCTCTGGGATTGTATTAAACACTGGTTAAATGGCTGGGCCCAGAGGATGGTGGTCAGTGGCATAAAGTCTACTTGGAGGCTAGTCACTAGCAGTATCCCAGGGGTCAATACTGGGTCCAGTCGTGTTGAGCATCTTGATTAATGTTCTGGATGATGGAGCTGAGTGTACCCTCAGCCAGTTCGCTGGTGACACAAAGCTAGGAGGAGTGGCTGATGTCGAATCATAGAATGCATTGGGTTGGAAGGAGCCTTTGAAGGTCAGCTAGTCCAACCCCTCTGCACTAAGCAGGAACAGCTTTAACTAGATCAGTTTGCTGAACCCCATCAAGCCTGACCTTGAATGTCTCCAGGTGTGGGGCCTCCACCAACTCCCTAAATATATAGCAGAGGGTGATGCTGATACACCAGAGGGGGCTCAACAGGCTGGAGAAATGGGCCAGCAGCAACCTCATGAAGTTCATCATGGAGAATTCTAAAGTGTTGCACCTACAAGGGAACAACCCCAAGCACCAATATAGCTCTGGTGTCCACCTAGATGGAAAGCATCTTGGCAGAGGGGGTCCTGGTGGACAAGAATGGGTCCTTTCAACCACAAAAGCAAATGGTATTAGGCCAAGTATTGCCAGCAGGTCAAGGCAGGTGATCCTTACCTTCTGCTCAGCACTGGTGAAGCCACATCTTGGAGTGCCATGTTCACTTCCAGCTCCTTTGTAGGAGAGACATGGACAGCTTGGAGAGCAAAGGGCCACAAAGATGCTAAATGGACTGGAGCATGTCTCCTCTGAAGAAAGGTTGACATAACTGGGACTGTTCATCCTGAAGAAGAAGTTCAAGAGGATCTCATCAATGTATATAAATACCTACAGGGAGGGTGCAAAGCAGACAGAGTCAAGCTCCTATCAGTGGTGCTCAGTGTCAGAATAGAGGCCAAGAGCACAAAATGAAACACAGAAGGGTCCCCCTGGACATTAGGAAACTTCTCACTTTGAGGGTGACCACTGGCACAGGTTGCCTAGAGAGATTGTAGAGTGTCCATCCTTGGAGACATTCCAAAGCCATCTGGATGCAGTCCTGGGCAACCAGCTCTAGGTTGCCCTGCTTGAACAGGGGAGTTAGACCAGGTGACTCCTAGAGGTCACTTCCAACCTCAACCACTTTAACCAGAAAATTCACAACCATTCTGGTTCTGAGCAAGCAATGGTTCTCTGCCTCCAGACTCACATGGTTGCGTTAAACAGTGAGGAGTCTTTTTGACCTGAACAGTTTTGGCTCTCAGGAGCAGCAAGAAAGGAGGGAGGGGAGGGAGAGGTGATCAGAGCTCAGCTGGTGTGAGGTGAGAGCAGTGCCGGGCTGCAGCCACTGCTGGACTTTCCAGCTGCATCTGCCTTACCCTACCTGAAAAAAACAATAGAAGGCATCTCAGAAAAATTAATTTCAGATTAAGTTAATGGAACAGTGTTTTTAAAAAGGCTCTCTGATGATCCTGCTGTGGGGACAGAATCATGGATGGCTGAAGTTGGAAGGGACCTTAAAGATCATCTATTTCCAACCTCCCAGCCATAGGCAGGGACAACTCCCACTAGATCAGGTTGCTCAAAGCCTCATCCAGCCTGGTCTTAAACACTTCCAGGGATGAGGCATCCACAGCTTTTCTGGACAACCTGTCACAGTGTTCCTTTAGAACTTCTTCCTAATGTCCAGCCTAAATCTATCCTGTTCTGGATTCAAAACATTGCCCCTTGTCCTGTCACCATAGGCCTATATAAATAGTCCCTTCCCACCTTTCCTGAAGCCCCCTTAGGTACTGGAAGGCCTTCTCTTCTCCAGGCTGAACAGACCCTACTGCCTCCTGACCTAAAAGCCACCCTCTGAGAGCCTGAATGTCTGGAAACAAGAGGAGGAGGAGGGAGCAAGCACTGATACTTTGGTGGGCAGACACAAGCCAGCCAGCAGCAGCTTCTGCAGCTGGGCCAGAAATAATCATCCCAATCAATGCCCAGTGCACAGGGCCAGGCTGCAGCACTGCTGGGAATCCCTCCCCTTCCAGCTCCAGAGCTCTTACTTTATTCATCCATAAAATGAGGGTAATAGTAGCTAATTGGTGAGCAATGCTGACTAGTTAACCCATGAGATGCTGCAAGTCCTCAGCCGAAACGACCCTGCCAGAGCCCAAACAATCTCCTGGGTGGACTGAGCTCCACAGAGGGCAGGGATTCGTTTGTCATCTCGCAGCAGCATTCTGTGATTTGTTTTCTCCCCAAACACGCCCGAATTCTGAGCGCCATCTCCTGCTGGCTCCAGGAAACAGAGTCCCTCTTGTCTCTGTAGAGCATCAGCCAGCATCTCCCAGCACTTCCCATACAGCTGGCACTTCCCCAGTGATTTGCTGCAGCTGGAATCTCCCCTCATAGCCATTTCACGTTTTCCCAGCGTGGTGGTGGATACACAGCAGGACACTCTTCCACGGGGAGAGGTTTAAATGAGAGCATGGCTTAAATGAGGTTTAAATGAGAGACTGAGAGCATGGTCCCCAAAAGCCTGATCCACTCGTGATTCCATTTATACTTCTGTGAGCAAAAAGACACAGGCCAAGGCTACTTCTCACCCTCTCCTGGTGCATCTGCATTAGCTCTTCGTGGATGGGGAATCTTGTTCTAGAGCTTTGCTGCATTTTCTTCTTCCATGCTTCCATGCCTCCATACTTCCAACTTGAAGGAAGGCATTGTCATTATCTACATTTGACTCTACTGCATCTCACTCTCCTGTCCTAGTGCTTCCCCAGCAAAGCTCATGTTTCCCCAAGTCATGCAGGGTAAGGAGTTGCTTCATGGTGACAGAGGTTGAGCATGGAGGAGAGGAAAGTTCTACATGGCCACTTCAAGCATCCCCTGACTGGAGAAAATGTCATCTGCTGGAGTTATGGGTGCAGAAAGCCAAGCCTGTGGGGCTCATCCTCTTCTGCAACATTGGAGCATTGAAAGAGGAAGCAGTAGGAGGGATAAAACAGGAGATGAAACACCTTGGAGGGAATCTGCAGAGGAGCAGTGGCTAATGAGCAGTCATTAAAGGACAGAGCTCTCCCCATTGCTCACCCTCCATCCTGGCTGGCATCTTCAGGCATGACTGCAATACAAATCATGGAATCATTAGCAAGGCACAGACCTAACGACCATGCTGCCTTGCTCACCCTGAGGAACTCAAGGGCTTTTATAAACCCGAATTCAGCCATGAGGTTCATCCCTTCTCCTCTCAGGGTTGCAAACTCCAAATCCCAGCTGGGGGCTGTCCTTACCTCCCCAGAACTTGTCCTGCAAGAGGGCAAGGTGGTGGCATGTCTGCAGGCTTTGAAATAATCCCCATCAGGAAGTTTTCCAGTCCTTCTCAAGCACGCTTGCAAGGCAGAGGTGAGAGCAAGCTTCCCTCCTGCACTGCAGAGGGGCAGCCAACATGTGATTGATGATGATGATGATGATGATGATGATGATGATGATGATGATGATGATGATGATGATGATGTGGTGGCTCTTTGCAGCCATGTCTTGGGTTGCTCTCAGCTGCTGTGAAAATTGCCCATTCGGAACAATTTGTGTAGGAATTATTCCTGTCTGTAGCTCCACCATGGGTCAGGATACACATACCTCCTACCCCACGATGAGGTCATTTTGAAGGTGTTTCAGGGCAAAACGGATGGTGAGCACATTTGGAGGGGTCTAAGATGCTTCCATCAGCACAGGTTTGGGCATTATGAGTTGGAAAGGTGGGGGGGAGCAAAGTTTGGTGTGCCCTGGGACTGTCTCTCCCTCCATCTCAACCCTCTTTTCACAGGAATCACAGAATCAGAGACATTCAGGTTGGAAAAGACCCTCAGGATCACCAAGTCCAACCCAGAACCCTAAGCTACAAGGTTCACCCCTAAAACATATCCCCAAGCACCACATCCAAATGACCTTTAAACACATCCAGCGTTGGTGACTGAACCACTTCCCTGGGCAGCCCACTCTGATGCCTGACCACTCTTTCTGTCAAAATTTTTTTCCTAACATCCAGTCTAAACCTACCCTTCACCTTCCTCTTCAGGAGCGCCAGCTTCTCCCAGGCCACGAGGTCTGCCTTCTTCATGCGGAGCGACTCGGCGGTGCAGAAGCTCTCACAGGGCAATGGGCACTGTGTGAACGGGGTTGCTGGGCAGCTCCACGGCTTTTACAGCCTGCCGAAACCCAGCCGCCACAACTCGGAGTTCAGGGACAGTGCCTACGACCTGCCGCGCGCCTTCGGTTCCTACAGCCACCCCAAGTCCAGCCTCACCAGCTCCGAAACGGATAATGAGGAGGTCTACACCTACAAGACTCCCAACAACACCCTGTGTAAGGAGTTTGGGGAGCTCTCCACAGACTCCTACGACGTCCCCGCCACCCCGCACTCCATCTACCAGATCCCCAGGACATTTACACTGGACAAGAACCACAATGCTCTGGCTGTGGCTGCCAGCGACTCACCGACTGCACCACCCCCGCGGCCCCCAAAGCCTGGGCAGACGGAGCCGCGGTGGGGCAGCCCACCCCAGAGACCCCAGCCTGGTGAAAGCTTAGGGCTGGGCCCCATGGCAGCCACCATTCCCCGGAGAAACACACTGCCGGCAGTGGAGAACAGCAGGCTGCACCGAGGTGAATATGGGAATGGGGAGCAGGGAGAGTCTTTGTCCTACCTACAGCCTCTGATGGGGTGGTACTGTTGGGTTGTGGTAGGACTGTGGTAGCTGTTGGCATCAACCAGAAGGTTGAACACAAAGAAGGTCTCCCTGGTGAGGATATGACCCTGCTTTCTGTATGCAGTGGGCATGGAGAGGCATCTTCAGGTCTCTATCCACCCATGCTGCTCAGCTGGCTCTTGGCTGTGTTGTGCCTTCAGCCAAATCCCCAAACCTACTGTGAAGCTCTTCACCAGAGCTTGCTTTTATTTCAATTCATCACCAGGGTTATCAGAGCTCACTTCATCCTGGAGCTACCTTGGTCTTACACATCAGACAGGGACATAATTTTTTACGTCTCCAAGACCAACTGTGCCAAGTGCAGCAGATCTGTCCTTCCCATTGGCCATGGATGGGCCATGAATAAACTCAACCTTTGGAAATCTTGTGCCTAGGATGAAATAGTTGCAAAGCAACTTGAAAGACGTGGTTGGAGAGAAAACATCAGGTAGATGATGCACACAGCCCCCTGAAATGCTTCTTCTGTCTTCTCCTACCTAAATATCAATATTTAGGCTGGGATCAGACCCATGTTCAGCAGCAGATAGACCAGTCTAAGAGTTTAGCACCTCGTTCTCACCCTATCCTCCCCTTACTTGGAGGGTGCCAGGCCTTGCATCTGTCAAGTGAGCTGTAACAACTCTCCCTTAACCCAATTTTGTCACCATGATCTACTTTATCTGATGTCTTCCTCCTGGGATTTTGCAGCACCTTGACAGAACCAGGTTAACTCCATGTGGCACTCGCGCTTGTGTTGACACATCAGAGAGATGCATGACAGAGAGTCTGTGACAGGTTAAAACCCATGTCTTCCCACCAACATCTCAACCATCAAGAGTAGATACCACCTTCCCAGCACCTGGATTTTGTTTTCAGGGCCCCCTTTTGCTAGCAGCTGCAGAGGGACAAGTTGTGCATTTGTGGTTGTGTTGCAGCTTCTTCTTGCGAGACGTACGAATACCCCCAGCATGGAGGAGGCAGCAGCGCTGTGCAGTCAGTCGAGTCCATGAACGATGGGTACAACTCCTACCTGGTGAGTTGGCCTTGGTCTTGGCAATATTTGCACCTTATAGATTCAGAGACAAGTCAGGTCCAGTTCCAGGTGGGACCTCACTGCCCAGTCATGCAGAGCTAAGTTAAGAAATTAAAAGTTCTATTACTGGTTTTCATTAAAAACTTGGTGTCCTCCAAGGGTGGAGATGGAGGGGCAACCACCTAACCCAGCACCACAAGCAGAGCTTTGATTTGGTCCATCCATACAGTGTGTGGGCCTGGAGCTTTGACTCAAAAAAAGTGCCCAGTAGTTTGATTTCTCCAAAGCCTGGGATGCTGCTGAGCTGAATTTTGACACGATGCCAGAACGGCCTCTTTTGTGCACTTTCTGAGATTTCCTGAACTGGAAATGACATTAAGGTAGCCTTTCATAACGCATTTTAGTCAAGGCTAGAGCCCAGCAAAAAAATGGCTTTCCAAGTTGAGCATGCTTCTGCAGGTCATTCAAATCATGAGAAGAAGCTCAAGTCCAGGCAGTTAAGACTTTTCCCTGAATTCAGGGTGTTACAATGTCTTGGACACAGTGGAGGTAGGCCCTCTTAGTGCAAACTGATGGCCACGGAGGGGATAGACATCCCTTCCCTCTGTGCTGAGATTTTAGATCTGGTCCCACCTTAGGTGTGTGTGATGAGATGAAGAGATTTACAGCGGGATGGGGTTGAGCAATGTCTGATGCTCACAGCACATTCTTCTGCTTGTCCCCCAGCAAGCCAAGGCAGTGGTCGCCCGCTCCCACAGCACCGACTCTGAGGACAACTACGTCCCCATGAACCCTGGTTCCTCCCCCCTGATCCACACTGAGAAAGCCAACGACAATGCCCAAAATCTCTACATCCCTATGAGCCCTGGGCCGCATCACTTTGACCTGGTGGGGCTGTCCTCAGCTACTCTCCCTGTGCACAAAGGAGGAGCCATGGCACAGTGCCACAGACGGCTGAGTGAAATCCAGCCCCCACCAGTCAACCGCAACCTCAAACCTGACCGGAAAGGTAAGAACGGTTGCTCGTGGACAAATCTTTCCAGGAATCCTCCCATTCTGGTAGTACTTCGGACTACGTTTGTCATCTCATGACAATGTACATCTCATGAACACTAAAGAGAGTCCAGTATGGGGTGTGTCTCACTGCTGCCAGTAGTCACAGGATCACAGGATGTTAGGGGTTGGAAGGGACCTCTAGAGGTCATCAAGTCCAACCCCCCCTGCCAGAGCAGGACCACAGAATCTAGCACAGGTCACACAAGAAAAAATCCAGATGGGTCTTGAAAATCTCCAGAGAAGGAGACTCCACAACCTCTCTGGGGAGCCTGTTCCAGTGCTCTGTGACCCTCACAGTGAAGAAGTTCCTCCTCCTGTTGAGGTGGAAGCTCCTGCGCTGTAATTTATATCCATTACCCCTTGTCCTATAATTGGGTGCAACAGAGAAGAGCCTGTCCCCTCCTTCTTGACCCCCAGCCCTCAGATATTTATTAAATTTATTAAATCCCCTCTCAGTCTTCTCTTCTCCAGACTAAACAGCCCCAGGTCTCTCAGCCTCTCCTCCTCAGGCAGTGTCACAGTCCCTTAATCACCCTGGTAGCCCCACTTTGGACTCTCAAGTAGATCCCTGTCCCTCTTGAACTGGGGAGCCCAAAACTGGGTAAAATATTCCAGGTGAGGTCTCACTAGAGCAGAGTAGAGGGGGAGGAGGACCTCCCTGGATCTGCTGGACACACTCCTCTTAATGCACCCTGGTTAGACCTTCCTCTCTCAGGAGGACTATGGTGCAAACAGAGCTTTCGTGGTGCTTGAACAGCCCATCTCAAAGCCTTCCTGAACTTCATAGGAAATACATGTCACAGGCAGGATCTCATCCCCCTTACCTTCACTTCTCTCTATGCTCCACTCCAAAATCTCCATGTTGTATCCAGATGACCCTGATTTCTCCTACTGTTTCCTACTGGACAAATATAGACAGCTTTTCCTTTAGGGCTTTGCCTGCATTCTCCAAATCTCTCCCCAGACCATCATTTGGAAGGTCACCAAAGAGATGCTGAACCCTGCTGATCACTAGGACATCAGCACCTAAGCCCATCAACATGCTCAGGGAGGGCTGAAGCTGGAGCACAGCAGTTTTGCCTTCCACCTAATGAACTACCCATCATGATAAGAGCTTTCATGTTACCTTGCCAAATTTCTTTCCCATTCTTTGTGGGGAAATTCCCTGGCTGGAGGTAGCTTAGGACTGGCAAAGACTGGTCCCCAGCTAATGGGTGATCACAACTCCTTAATGAATGGGTTAATCATACTCTCCATTCCCTGGGATGTACATACCTCTTTTGGGGCCACCCATCCACTGTGAGCCAGAGGGAAGATTTGCTGGGTTTCCCAAGTCCTGGCATAAATGAGTGCAGGGATTTTGGTTGAGGGGGTTTTTCATCAGCAAGGAGGACTGGGAAGCGAGCTGATTAACAGAATGGGAACAAAACAACAGTTTGTTGGGGACCCTGTCATGCCAGTCAGGGATGCTGAATTGTAGGAATGTGCTGCCTCTGAATAAAGGCTTTTCTCCTTCCCAGCAAAGCCATCGCCGCTGGACCTGAGGAACAACACTGTCATCGATGAGCTTCCCTTCAAATCACCAGTCACAAAATCCTGGTCCAGGCCAACGTGAGTAATGGTTGGAGTATGAATTCCTGCTCTGCACTGACAGCAGGCCTCTGGTCTTGCACTCACTAGTGTCTATATGCAGCCCTGCTGCCACCTCTGCCATGGGTTAAACATCTCTGGCTGAGTGTAAGGAGATGTTGGCTGCCTTTCTGCTGCTGTTCACTGCAGAGGTCTAGGCTGGATATTAGGAGAAAGTTCTTCACAGAGAGAGAGATTGCCCATTGGAATGGGCTGCCCAGGGAGATAGTGGAGTCACTGTCTCTGGAGATATTCAAGACAAGACTGGCTGAGGCACTTGGTGTCATGGTCTAGTTGATTGGATAGGGCTGGGTGATAGGTTGGACTGGATGATATTGGAGGTCTCTTCCAACCTGGTTGATTCTATGGTTCTATGATTCTAGCCCACCATTTTGCTTTGTTGAAGAGGCACATTTCTTGTGGGCCACCTTGAATCAAACTAGAAGAGAGCCCAGACCCTGGAATGCAGACCCAAATCTCCTCAAAAGCTGGATGATGCCTTCTGCCCTCATTGTGCTCTTTGTCAAGTTTAGAAGCAGGAGTTGCAGAGGTGGGTCATGCCATGCAAACATCTGCATTGGGATGAAAATGCACCTTACCCAACACCCTACCCCATCAGGGACCAACAGGAGCTATCTGAGAAAAGAGTAGTTTACAGAGTAATTCTTTCTCAAAATACACCATGGCAACTGGGGGCTCAGGGATTTCCTTGGTCATATTATGGCCAGACTTGGAATCATATCATAGATCATAAAATCATAGAATGGGTTTGGATTAGAAGGCACCCTTAAAGGTCATTTAGTCCAATTCCCTTGCAGTAAGCAGGGACATATTTGACTCAATCAGGTTGCTCAGAGCCCTGAAATGTTTCCAGGGATGGGACTTCTACCACCTCTCTGGACAACCCAAGCCACTTTCATTGTAAAAACTTCCTTCCTAGTCTAAATCTCCCTCTTCTATCTTAAAACTGTCACCCCTTGTCCTATCAAAGCAGGTCTTGCTAAAAAGATTGTCCCCATCCTGCTTTTAGGTCCCCCCTGTAAGTACTGAAAGACCACAATAAGGTCACAGAATCACAGAAACACAGAATCACAGAATTAACCAGGTTGGAGATCATCATAACCTCAGAGATCATCAAGTCCAATCTATCACCCAACACCATCTAATCAACTAAACTATGGCATAAGTTCCTCATCAAGTCTTATTTTAAACACTTCCAGGGACAGTGACTCTACCACCCCCTGGGGTCTCCCTAGAGCCTTCTCTTCTCAAGGCTGAACAACCCCAACTCTCTCAGCCTGTCCTCACAGCAGAGGTGTTCCAGCCCTCAAATCATTTTTGTGGCCTCCTTTGGACCTGCTCCAACAGGTCCATGTCTTTCCTCTGCTGTGGACTCCAGATGGGTTAGTTGCTGTCAAAACAGAGGAGTTTTTCTCTTGGACCCCTTACTAGCTTAGTCAAGTGTTTTAAGAGACAGAGTCATATTCCCCACATTAGAGGTGCTGGTAGGGAAATAAATTCATATAGATGCAAGATCTGAAAGCCCAGCATGTGGCTGAGCAGCTAATTAAGATCTCTTGAAGACATTTCCTATTTCTGGAATCTGACTACTCCTGAAGAGATGTCTCTGTACAAGACATGTGGCCCACCACAACTCCTGACCCAGCCAAGCCACCCCAACACAGCCATTCTGTGGGCACAGGACATGGTTTCACATCCAATTCTACCCCCCAAAAGACCCCACTATAGTCTCAAAGCACAGGGTGACACTGGCAGGGTCTGCCTGAGCTGTGTTTTGATTGCCTTGAAAGCAAAACCTAGCCTGAAGGAAGCCTGCAAAACGAAACCAAAGCACTTCAGAGCAAAGTCTGCCAGCCAAAAATAACAGGATTCACACAATTCCCATTCTGCTGCTAATTCGTGGTCTGATGCTATCCAATGAAAGGCAGAAGCAAAGCTTGGCTGCTGTGACTCCTCTAATAAATTGGATTGTGTGGAGACTGACTGCAGGGCATGAGGGCTGTGTGCTGAAATCACTGCACCAGGCAACAGCAAGCAGGGTTTGACTGACGTGATGTCCAGCCCTGGAGAAGCTAATGGATTTTTCCCTTATCACCTAATCATATGACCCAGCCTTTACTGCAGGGCTTTTTAATAGCTTTTTAAGATGCAAGCTTTCATGCCAGAGGCTGATTGCATTATGTGTTATTCTGTAGAATTAGATTTGGCCAACTGGAAGCAAGGGGATGCCTCAGAGGTTTTGTTTTCCAGCAAAACATTTGAATAGAGCCCTGCACAGAAAACAAATCCTGGAGCTGCAGTGAGGTTGGAGGTGAGAAGCTCCACCAAGTCTGGCACTGTGTGCTCCAGAGTTAAATACTTCCTGTGAGATAAAAGAATTAGAATCATAGAATCATTTAGATTGGAAAAGACTTTTTCAGAGGGCTGGAGCACTTTTGTGGAAACAGACTGAGAGAGTTGGGGCTGTTCAGTCTGGAGAAGAGAAGACTCCAAGGAGACCTTATTGTGGCCTTCCAGCAACTGAAGGGGGCCTACAAAAAAGCTGGAGAGGGACTTTTTAGGGTGTCAGGTAGTGATAGGACTAGGAGGAATGGAAAACAAAATGGAAATGGGTAGATTCAGGTTGGATGTTAGGAAGAAGTTTTTCACCATGACGGTGGTGAGACACTGGAACAGGTTGCCCAGGGAGGTGGTGGAAGCCTCATCCCTGGAGGTGTTTGCAGCCAGGCTGAATGAGGCTCTGGCCAGCCTGATGTAGTGTGAGGTGTCCCTGCCCATGGCAGGGGGGTTGGAACTTGATGATCCTTGAGGTCCCTTCCAACCCTGACAATTCTATGATTCTATGATCGTGAAGTCCAACCATTAACCCTACTCTACCAAGTCCACCACTAAGCCATATCTCCAAGCACCATATTTACATGGCTTTTAAACACATCCAGAAATAGTCACTCAGCCACTTCCCTGGGCAGCCTGTTCCAATGCCTGATAACCCTGTCAGTGAAAAAATGATTCCTAATGTTCATCCTAAACCTCCCCTGGTGCAGCTTGAATCCATTCCCTCTTGTGCTATCACTATTTTAGCCGAGAGAAGAAGCCAACAGTACCTCACAACAACCCCCCTTCAGGTCATGGAGCCTGGTAGCTGATAGCAAGAGAGTTACGGGTACATAGCAAGGAAGGTGTTATCAAAATGTCCTAGAAAGGCAAAAATGAGAAGACTCAGACAGTGATTTCTGAACCACAGCAAGGTCAGGTTAGCAGAACCTGAACGCCACCTCCTCTCCTTGGTGCTCAGTGTCCAGATCTGAACATGGGTATGATTAGAGGCACCACATGCTGCCTTCTCCCATGCCTCCTTGGCAATGGACAAGCAGCACCTGCAACCATCACGAACACTCTGACCCTTGTCCTTGCAGCCAGACCTTCAACGCCGGCTCTCTGCAGTACTGTCGCCCTGTCTCCTCCCAGAGCATCACCAGCACTGACTCAGGAGACAGCGAGGAGAACTACGTGGCGATGGTAAGGGCCTCACAGCTAAGATATATGGTCCTGGCAGGACGTATACATTCCCCAGCCCTGCAAACACATTCCTAGCTCCTGACATGGAAGTGCTGAGATAGCTCCGAGATGAATGGGGTGCACACCCTGCCGCACATCCCCACATGCGTGCACGAAGCAGTGATGCCTCCCATCGGGGTTTTAGCTGTATGTGAGAGCAGGGACATCTATTGCCTGCCTTGCCAGGATGTAAGAGGGGATAAAAATGTCTCTGGGATGTCACAGTCTCTTTTCCTAATTCAAATTGCTTTTTTTTTGCATGGTTTTTATTCCCCCTCAACAGCTGCTGACATCATGTTTGTGTGAAGGGCAGGGGCTATCGGAGCAGCAGCAGGGAGTGGCACTGCTCACAGGGAGGGGATTTTGGGTCTCTTTGCAAAACTGATGACTTGAAGCATATTTTTCAGGCTGTGTAATTAAAGGGGTAGAGGAAATCTGTGCTCTGTGTAACGTGGCTGTGATTAGTGAAGATCCCAGAGCTGGTCTGGCCTTGCTGAGGTGTGGTTCCTTGGAAATGCTAAAGCCCTTTGCTGATGTCAGGCTTCTGAATAAAAACAGCACAAAGGCAGCAAAACTGGTCCAAAAGATAAAAACAAGAAGATTAGCTTGAAAAAGTCATTAGCACAATATATAATCATTGTCATTATAACCATAGAACTGTTTGGGTTGGAAGAGACCTTAAAGATCACCAAGTTCCAACCCCCCTGCCATGGACAGGGACACTTCCCACTAGAATGGGCTGCTCAAGGCTTCATCCAACCTGGCCTTGAACAATTCCAGGGAGGAGGCATCCACAGCTTCCCAGGGTGTTCTATAATATGATGTATAGATGAAACATAATGTCTATATAAAGTATATAGATCTAGATATATATTCCCTCATTACTTCTGCACACCCTGGTCCCAGAGTGAGCAGATGCCCAAACTGCAACCTCTTTTAAAAGTACCACTGGCATCCTGTTGCCAGAATTGTGTTAATTCCTTTTTTTTTTTTTTCTTTTTGCTTCTTCCCATTTTAATCCTCATTATCTCTCCTGTCTTTTCCCTGCATTAGCAAAACCCCATTTCTGCTTCTCCTGTTCCTAGTGGCACCAACAGCCCAGCACCTAAAAAGAGTTCGGGGAGTGTGGATTATCTGGCCCTGGATTTCCAGCCAAGCTCACCAGGGCCACACAGAAAGGTATGGGACAGGCTTTGACAAACTCCTGGTTAAAAGTGATGCATATTCAAAGGGGGTTTATGCACACAGGCAGCAGCATGGTCCAAAGCCCTGGGCAGGGTTGTTGAATGGTCACTTCACAGGCATGATTTTTCCTGCAGATCTGCTGCTAAGTTTATTTCTAGGTCAAACTCAGTTTCTGTTGCATGTCTGCAGCCTTGTTGGAAGTGTCACCAGAAGCATGGATGTGCAGAGATGCTGCCAAGATCAGAAATTCCACTGGAGATTGTAAATTGTGTGCTGGAACAGGAATTCTGCTAGAGATTTGTATATTCTAAAGCTTTCAGGAGGTATCCCAAGATGTATCAGAATTTTTTTTTTCTTCCTTCAGAGCAATAGGTCCTCCAAAGCCAGATTTGGGGGTTCCACCTGTGATGCTTTCAGGAGCTCATTTATAAAATGCTGGGCACTTGTCCCCTGCCAGTCAGGTACTTTTAAATGGTGCTATTCAGGCAGGAAAAGTACAAACTGCTTTCAAAAAGTGAAACTGATGTTTAAAATCTGGATTATTTTGAGCTGACCAAGACATTGCCCAGTAAGAATGAGCTGTGGGGTGAGGATGGATTGGGAATGGGATGCCTGTGTCAAGTGTTCTGTGGAAAGGTGGAAGGGGAAGCTCCTAAAGACCCAGATGTTGGTGACTTTTCTCCAGGCTCATACACAGGGGAAACAAAGTGAATCACAGGCAAATCAGGCAAGGGAGGACCTCAGGGCATCCCCACATCAAGATCTCTCCTGAAGTAACAGATGAGGCTTTAAAAGTCTCATGTTGATGGAGATTTCACAAGCTCCCCAACAAGAATCAGAAAATTGTTAAGCTTGGAAAAGACATTTCAGATCATCAAGTCCAACCTTCTCCCCAACACCTCCACATGTCCCAGGGCCACATACCAAGATGAAGAAGACACCCAGGAGTGACAGAGTGGACTGGGGTGGGGACCAAAGGCAGGTCCTTCTGAGCAAACTGGTAGGGAGAAGGAAAGCCTGGCTCAAGAAAACAGCACCTGAGCAAGGGGACAGTGAAGGACAAGGCATCATATAAACCTTTTGGGAACCACCTGTAAGTTGACCTCAACTTTCTCAAATACCACATTTTTTGCTAGGCAAAGCAACCCACTGGTTAAGGTCCTTTTATTATTTGACAGCTGTCACTTGATTGTTTCTTCCTGCCCAACAATATTTCCATAGGTATCACCCATTTAAATTGTGCTCCAAGATGGGAAGGTGAGTTTAGACCATCAAAAAACATCATCTGGCTCCACTTGCAAGCAGCTAAGGGTCCTCTGAAACCCTTGTAGAGAATGTTCTGGGACTTGAGAAATGATGGAAAAAAGTTTTCTTCTTCCTCAACAGGTTTCCTGGATGAACTTGCAAACATGTATGCTGGCTTGGGGATGAGAATAATCTAGTGTCCTAGGTGTGTAGGGTCACCACAGCTAAGAGGGATGGAGCTGGGGGAACTTGTGTGTATCTATAAGAATTCTTTACAAGAAAATGAGCAAGATAGAATGGTGAATTTCAAGTATCAACATTTAGATAACACAACTGCAACCAAACCTTCCTGTCCCAAGAGTTGTTGGGACAGTAGAGACCTAGATGGTCACAGAATCACAGGATGTTAGGGGTTGGAAGGGACCTCTGGAGATCATCAAGTCCAACCCCCCTGCCAGAGCACAGGGCCATAGAATCTAGCGCAGGTCACACAAGAACAAATTCAGATGGGTCTTGAAAGTCTCCAGAGAAGGAGACTCCACAACCTCTCTGGGGAGCCTGTCCCAGTGCTCTGTGACCCTGACAGTGAAGAAGTTCCTCCTAATGTGAGGTGGAAGCTCCTGTGCTGTAGCTTATATCCACTGCCCCTCGTCCTACCAGAGGATACACTGAGATAGTATTTCTACACTCTCTCTGCACCCCAGTCTCATGCAAGTAAGATGCAAAGCAGATTGAAATCTCTCATCCAAGGCCCTTTGGGAGGATGGAGGGAGGGTGAGAAGTCTGTAACATAGCAGGGAAGGTGCTGTTAGACTTTCAGCACCCACAGTGCTGCTGCAGGAAGGAGCAAGAGGAGCTGATGAGTGAGCAGGCAGTGACCAGGTTTCTGCTCCCCACAGCCCTCCACCTCCTCGGTCGCCTCGGATGAGAAGGTTGATTACGTGCAGGTGGACAAGGAGAAGACGCAGGCGCTGCAGAGCACCATGCAGGAGTGGACTGACGTGCGGCAGTCCTCGGAGCCCACCAAGAGCACAAAGCAGTAACGCCTGGAGTGGGCAGAGGAACAGGCAAAGGTCCTGGTGGGTTTCCCCCCACCAGGCTGCCAGCTCCAGCTGGGCTGGGTTTCTAAGACTTGTCTGTGGAGGGGAGGGGGGTCTTCATTATGTTTTTTAATTTCAAGACAACAAAAGAAACTTACTTTCAGGGGAAGACTTGGCAGATACTGTTTGCCAGTGATAAAGACCAACTACGTTCAGTGGCTAGGTTTGGGCTTTAGCTGCTGGATGCACTATCCAGGAACTTTGACTTAGCAATACCAGGTTTCACCCTACACACCTTTTGCTTACAGCTATTAAAGCCACCTTGTATGTGCTGACGCTGTATCATCTCTCCCACATCATCTTCCATACCATACCTCTGTGCAGGTTTGCAGCATCTCTCATAGGACATCGTTCCCCAGCTCCTTATGGTGGCCCTCTTCTTTGCTTCCCCTCTGTCCCAAAACTGAGCAAGAACTATTCCTTTTGCAATCACTTTCATTGTCCCATCTCTTGTAAATAATATGTTGGAAACCTCTGAGGGCTATTGTCCTCCTGGTGAGACAGCCCCTGTGTTTTTGGTTGTTAACCTTCAGAAGCTTGAAGAGCATCCAGATGGTCCCACTGAGCTGACTTAGAAGCCCAGGACTTGCTCCATCACACACACACAGATACCTGCCAGCACATGCTGACACATATGCATGTATGTGTGGAACAGCCAAGTTTGTTGGGTGTATTCTGCTGTTGATGCTGTCCAGCATCTTTCAAAGCTGGTGGGTTGGTGATTTGGCTTTGGATGACAGAATTTAAGCCCTGACCCAGCTGCCTGTGAATCTGGCCCTAAGAACCAAAATCTGCCATTTGTGGCACCAAAAGAAGCCCAGAGAATGCGAGTTCTACATCTATGGCCATCATGAGAAGCTCTGTGGTTGAGTACAAGGGGCACAAGGAGGTTCTGGAGATGCTAGGCTCTAATCTGGACTGACACAAGGATGAGTGACAAGGAGGGAGTGGAAGGCTGTTGTGAGAGCTGGTGGATGCTGTACTGCAGAAGTTGGTCTTGGGGAAGGAGGTCTGGTAGGGTGTATCAAAGGAAAGGAGTAGAGTAGTTGAAAGCTGGTTGAATGAGGCCTTAGGTTTGAGTAGAGGCTGGTCAGGAGAGTCAGAGCAAGGTGCTTCAAAATGGATGTAGCATTATGGTTGGTCTGTGGTGGGTACAAAGAGCTGGACTAGGTATTTTCTCCCCATCCTCAGCAATGTTTCTTCAACACAGAACTGAGGCTCGTTGACGTTACCGACCCTAGGCTCTAATTACGGGTGGGAATCTGCCATTGCTTCCTTGACATAGCCAGGCTTTGGGACTGCTCCTCAGACAGCTGCAGGGTGCAGAGAGCCAAGAAGGAAGAGACAATTTATTGCAGAGATAATAATTCATGATCTCACAAAAACAGGAAAGACTAATGATTGCCATGGAGCAGCCTGATTGCCAGACAGCAGGCGCTGACACGAATGAACCGACAGCCAAACGACGGAGACGTTAGAAAGATTAAGTAATAATATTTATTAAAGAGCTGCAGCTATTCCTTCTGCAAGCTGAGCTCCTCCCAGCACCGTGGGTTCTGCCTTCCACCAACACCACCGAGTCATATTGATCATTGATGCTTAAGCATCAGCAAATTTGTTTAAGCTTGGCCTGAGTTTGGAAACAGCCAAACGTCACCCACACCCACATGGGGATAGGATACCAGTCCCTTAAGGGCTGCCTGCTGGTAAAATACGTCTTGAGCTTCCAACACCAGTTTATATTCTCTTCTAATGTGCCATGAAAGGGAAGGATATTAATGGAAAAGCTCTGACAACCCTTTTAAGACATTGAAGTGTTGGCCTTCTGCAGGAATCGTGAAGCAAATACCCTAATGGTAAAAATAATAAATCATCTAGGAGAAAAAGCAAATACCCAAAGGGGAAGATTTAGTACATCCAGATGCTTTCTGAAGGTTGGAGAGTGTGTTACAGCCTGCAAGGGTCTTTGCCTCTCCTTGGGGGCTTGCACTCTTGCGTGGTGAGATAATGAAATGAAGACCAGAGTACAGTGTTTCACGTTTCTATAGCTCCTTTTATCACTGCATCTCTGGGGAGACTAAAGGTTGGGCCTCATCCAGATGGGCTCCCTGTCTCCCACCAACAAGCAGAAGTGACTAAATGGAAGGCTGGTTTATTCTTATTTCATCCTCTAAACTGTTAGGCAGCCACAAAGGAAGATGAGGTTGTGGGATAAGGGTTATGGTGCGTGCTGGATCTATTTCCCTGCCAAATGTGTGCTGCGCTCCTCCTCTCACACTAAAATACAGCCACCTGGATCACAGCAGCAATTTTGGGAATAGCTCCTTTATGCTGCTTTGGGTCTCAGTAAAACGGTGCAGTTATTCTTGAGATGAAACTGAACCCAGCTATAGGCTAAAAAACCTTTAAACTGGACCAAAAGCCTGAAGAAATCAAGTGTTAGCCCAGGCTCAGATTGAGTTTTTTTCTCCTCTTAGGAGATGGGGAGCTCAACAAGTCCCAAAGGTGGGCAAGCAAAGAGGAGGCAGCAGCAGTAGGTCATTGGTGATGGTGCAGTGGCTGGAGTGAGAAGATGATAGGTTGAGATGTGTTTTGCTGAGCCAGTGCCCTGTGCTTCTGCTTTGGGACTAGGTGTATCCAGTGCCAAGTTTAATCCAAACTGTTAATTAAGATTGGAAAAGCCCTTTCTGGGACTGGAGAAATTAGCCCTTTTCCTCCATATCCCACAAATGCCTATCTTTGGGGCAAACGCTGGCATGGGATAACTCTTTTCCCATGCTTTGGGGAGCTTCCATAAGCATACCCAGTCAGTGTCCTTTTGCTTTTGGCAGACCAAGGTCCAAAACAACTCAGAAGCAGCTATTTTGCAACTGCTGGTTGCTGGTCCCCTCTCTGCTTTGCAGTGAGGATGGTGTTTTCCTAGAAACAGATATATTCCTCCTTTTTTTTTTTGTTCCTTCTCAGCACTGAGCAAATGACCTCTCCAACTAAGTAGCAGTCCACGGACTCTGCTCATTGCTGTGTAGCCATAACTCTATCAACCCTTCCTGAAAGCCGTTAAGTAATCAATGGCTGCAGTGGAAATAGTCATTCCTGACAGTTGCTGGAGCTGATTACAGCAGTCCCTGATGATTAATGTTTGTGCAGTATTTAGTCTTGAACCATATTGAAAAGCAGCTGCTTTAATTACAGGGGCTGCCAAGAACTTTGTCCTGAAGGCACTGAGTTTATCACATCCACTCTAGCCTGGGATGCTCAAGTATGACTGACTCTTTTGTTACAAACAGGTATTTTTAGGGTGATGAGAACATTGCAAATAGTTTATTTTAATTGCAATTGCAATGGTTTGGGTCTTTACATCAGCCTGGGGACCTACTCTATGGTCCCATTTAAGAGAAATTATGTGCTTTCATGGGTGCTCATAGAGAAGGGTTGTCTGTGGGACCAGCATCGTGACCTCAATGTTTGCTTTTATGAAGTACCAAGGCTATGGCTCAAAGCTCTTCCCAGGCTTTGAAATGACAAAGCTGGTGGCTTTAAAGGCAGAAGCCTCCCAAAGTGTGTATCCCTTGCTGTGAGTGTGCCACTGCTGCTCATGGTTCCTCTGCCTGGTGAGATGTGTGAGCTGCCTTGGAGGTGATTTGCTCTGAACTGCCATCTGAGTTTGCAGTGAGGAATACAATTCCAGCTCTGAATGGATGCCAGGCTTAGGCTTAGTGTCAAGCTGGAGAAAGAAAATTCCTGAGTGCAGATTGTGCCAGGGCAAAGCTGAGTGTCTGGTAGATAGAACCAAATCTGGAGCTGGAACCAGAAGGTAGCTAAGTCTTGGGTTGACTAAAGGATGGATTTGGACCCCAGGCCACAAGCCACAGGTTATGTAGGAGAGAACATGAAGTTGGGAGGAGAGAAGGAAGGGGAGTTTGCCAGCAAGATTTCAGTCTTGGTCTGCACCATGTGCTCCTTTGGCATGAGTGAATAGTCAGATAGAGAAGAGTTGTGAGCTGTGTAAAAAACGCTCTTGTGGAAAGGCAGCTCCCACCTCTCTCAGGACTTACCCAAGGCACTTCAGTTCCTAGAGGGTCATCCTGCCTGATAATGTGATGCCACAGCACTCTGGTTTTCAAGGACTCCCAGTCCATGAACTCAGCTCTGAGCTGGACATGAGAAACCCTACCAGAAATGTGCTGGGGACCAGGAGATGCTGTTAAAGATGTTGGTCTGGGGCTCCCATGAGCTGGTCATGGGGCAGCAGTGCCATGGCTTCACAGAGTTCTCCTACAAGGTGCCATCTCCAGCCTTGGGAGCTTTTTAAAACCAGGCTGGATCAATCCCATGGCTGACCCTGTGTGGTGCAGAGGTTGGTAATAGAGACATCTCTTACAGTTTGCCCCGAGACACTGTGCTGCTGGGGCTGAGCAGAGAATCCTCCATGTGAGGAAAGGGGCCAAAGGTACTGCCTAGAGCTCTGTAGAATCCAAAGCAGGGCCAGGGCCTCCTCTCTGTCCATGAAGCCAAGTAGCAAGGCACAGCTCAACCTCTAAGGCCATACCGCCCAGCAAGGAGACCTAATCCATACTGGGGCCATTCCTTGCACCTGGAAGAGGGTTGGCTGGTCCACACTAGGTCATCCAGGACACTGACAGAAGGTCCAAGCAACTGGAGCAGAGCTTGAAGCTGTAAATTTGTGAGGATGCACATCAACCCTGATCTCTTTGCAACCCCACGACAGTCCCTACACCCTGATATCCCAGTCCCTTGAGCATACAGGGAAGATCTGTCTCACTTTGGCCACCCATTGAGCATGGCTCCTTGGGAGGGGTAGAGCCATGCCCAGGTCTTATGTGGTGGTGGACCTTGGTAGGAAGAGGTTTAAATAGGTCCCAGGTTCTGTCTGACCTTCCTGGCCAAGGAGGTGAGGAAGAGGACAGTTTTGTCAAGTCATGCTTGCATTGTGTTGATGTTTTCCCACCTGGTGATGTTACCATTCCATGTAAAAGTTGACATTCACCCCCACTGTGTGTCCCATTGGATGAGATGTGTACAGTTGGAAGAAGCCCTACTCGTAATGGGAAGAGCAAAGAGCAGAGTCTAATCCCAGCCTCAGCCAAAGGACATGCATGGCCATCAAAAAGCCCTCTAGACCATCAGAAGAACCAGTCCAGCATCAAATCCCATGGGCCAATACACCAGTTTAGGGCCCCTGGTGAGTCCATATGAATCTCTTCTCTACCCAAAAAGCACCAACCTGCCCACATGCACACAATGATCTTGAAACTATTAATGAGGCTCTTACAGGTAGAGACATGCACCTTTTGGCTGTGATTTCTCCTTGACCTGGAGCAGTTCATCCTGCTGTCAACTTGTCCTTGTAGTCACAATTTTATCTCCCTGTTTCCAGCTCCTAGAGTCTTGCTGTTATTCAGTGCTGCTTCAGAGGCTGCTCTTGAGAAAAGTTGATATGTAGCAAGGTGTCACCAAACAACACTCCCAACCAACCCATGGCCAGCTGGTCCTGGCAAATGGTGTCCAAATTTTAACACCAGCCAGCAACATGTGGAGCAGAAGCTCCATTTCTTGAGCTAGAGGAACTTCCCACTGGGCTTGCTTCCAATCATAGAATTGTCAGGCTTGGAAGGGACCCCAAGGGTCATCCAGTTCCAACCCTCCTGCCATGGGCAGAGACGCTTCACACTAGATTAGGTTACTCAGAACCACATCCAGCCTGGCCTTAAAAACCTCCAGGGATGGGGCTTCTACCACCTCCTTGGGCAACCTGTTCCAATGTCTCACCATCCTCATGGTGAAGAACTTCTTCCTAACATCCAATCTGAATCTATCCACTTCTAATTTTGCTCCATTCCTCTTAGTCCTATCATTACCTGATATCCTTAAAAGTCCCTCACCAACTTTCTTGTAATCCCCCTTCAGATACTGGAAGGCCCCAATAAGGTCTCCTCGGAGCCTTCTCCTCTCCAGACTGAACAGCCCCAACTCTCTCAGTCTGTCCTCATAGGAGAGGTGCTCCAGCCTCCTGATCATCCTCATGGCCCTTCTCTGGACACATTCCAGCAGGCTTTTAATTTTTGATGCAATTCTGTAATGGGTTCATTTGCAGGCCAGTGGGTTGACTGTATGGGAGATGTTTGCCCCAAGGCCAGGAGATAAGACACCATCATTTTTCCTGTTGTTCCTTGGGTGACACTTTCTCTGCAGGTGGGACGAGCTGTGTTCATCTCAACTCTGTATCCCACTTTTATCTCTGGCTTGTAAAATGAAGATTTAATTATTTAATTTTTCTTTAGTACTTATTCCCCCACCTCACAGGTGCACGATGAGGTGTCACTAATCCACACCTAACAATGCAAAAAGCTGGTTGGAGTCTGCATGCAACAGCCGGGCAGCATGCGGTGCTACCCCGTTGTCATGTCCAGCATCGCACACCAACACTGCACAGCCCGCCCTGCAAAACTCATTCAAAACCCCTCATCCTCAATTGCCAAGGTGGAAAACACTTGGCAGGATTTATTCCTGAGCAAGGTAAGGGGGGAGGGGAAAAGCCATTTGCACAGTTTCAGTGTTCTGCTGCCACATCGACCCTGCCAACACCACAGTTCGCTTGAGAGCCCTTCGGACGTGGTGGCTGAAACGCGTCATGGAGAGGGGAAAGAAGCAGGACCCTGGGCTCCACGGCGAGCCCACCGATGAATCCCATAGGGTTAGGACCAAACCTTTAGAGTAGTTACATCCCATTCAGCCCAGCTCATGGTCCCCACTGACTTTGGGCATGGTTGTGTGGGAATGGACCCAGCCAAATTAGGGTAGTTCTCTCCATTCGTTTCCTAACTTGCTGCGAGAGGAGGTCGGAGCTGCGGCTCTGAAGCCGTTGCAGGTCGGCAGCCGATTCGCAGGGATGTTTTGTGTGTTTCAAAGCCTATGACTGTTCCTAAAGAGGAGTATTTTTAACTTCTTTTTTTTTTAACCTTTTTTTTTTTAGTGTTCCATTTGTAGAAGGAAGGACAAGAGTAATCTGTGGCAAACTGTACAGTATGTGTCTTCTTGTGGTGTCACTGTTTGAATGGTTATTAAGTTTTCAAATCACTGTGGACAGCTAATCACTTAAGTTATTAATTTATTCTTGGGGGGGTGGTTTTGTTTTGGTTTTTGGGTTTGGGTTTTTTTTTTTAAGTAATTTGAAACAATTATTTATCCTGTAAATTGGTCTTGAGTGAAGCCTAGATAATACTTTTCTTTTTTGTTCAGGTTTGTTTGTTTTGGTTTTTTTTGCTGTTAATAAACATGGTACCTGCCTGATGTGAAGGTGATCTCATTTTTAAGTACTGTATCTGCATCGGGAAAGCAAGGGGAAAATAAAAGAATGATAATAAAAAGACATCTCCAACTGGTGACTCCCAGCATGGATTCAGAGTGGGGAGAGAAAGGGGAAATTAATAACCTGATCAAGTTGAATTATTTAGTACCTTTAAAGCCTTCAGAGCATCTGCCCAGCATGTCGCCCAGTGTCTCCTACAGCTTCATGTGTCCTGCGTGAGCAGTTTGGGCCGTCAGAAAGCAGTTAGGGTTTTCCCTGATAACAGAACACAAACCATGTGTTTTTCAGCTGCTAAATTGCATTTCACACTCCTGCTCCAAGGATACACTTTAGTATGTGCAGGGGGAGGACAAATCCTGCCTTCCTGTCTTCCTGCCTTCCTTCCATCAGCAGCTCAGCACCTGTGAGCCCCATCTCAGGACACCAAATCACCCATAAAACTTGAGCACAAGAGCAAGTATTTTTCCTCAAAGGTAACAGTTCAAACTCCCCCTCAAGACACTTAAATCTATTTACATCTGGAGAAAGACAACCTTCCTACAGCACAGCCCCTGTAACCTCATTTTTAGACCTCACATCTGCAGCACATCTGGAATCCAGAACCTGGAGCTGAGGATTCCACTGCAGGCTCTCCTCAACAGAGACATGTGTGACACTCTGGGCTATACTACCCTGGTAATTCACAGGATCACAGGATGTTAGGGGTTGGAAGGGACCTCTAGCGATCATTGAGTCCAACCCCCCTGCCAGAGCAGGATCATAGAATCTAGCACAGGTCACACAAGAACAAATCCTGATGGGTCTTGAAAGTCTCCAGAAAGAAAAGGAGACTCCACAACCTCTCTGGGCAGCCTGTTGCAGTACTCTGTGACCCTCACAGTGAAGAAGTTTCTCCTCATGTTGAGGTGGAACCTCCTGTGCTGTAGTTTATATCCATTGCCCCTTGTCCTATCACAGGGTGCAACTGAGCAGATCCTGTCCCCTCCCTTTTGACCCCCAGCCCTCAGATATTTATAAACATTTATTAAATCCTCTCAGTCTTCTCTTCTCCAGACTAAACAGCCCCAGGGCTCTCAGCCTCTCCTCACAGGGCAGTGCTCCAGTCCCTTAATGATTGTCTGTATGTGTGTGTATTCTATAGGTACACCAATACATATTTATACTAGATACATATGCATAGTAATCATAGAATCTTTTCAGTTGGAAAAGACCTGTAAGATCAAGTTCAGCCATCAACCTACCACCACCACAGCCATTAAACCATGTCCCAAAGTGCCATGTCCACACGTTTTGAATGCCTCCAGAGAGAGTGACTCCACCACCTCCCTGGGCAGTGACTCTTTAGGAGCGCTTGAGCAATAGGATGAGGCACCACAATGGTTTGAAACTGGAGCAGGGTAGATTTAGGTTGGGCATGGACATATGGAGGAAGTTCTTTGCAATGAGAGTGGTGAAATACTGAAATAGGTTACCCAGGGATGTGGTTGCAGATCCCTGGAGACATTCAAGTTCAGACTCTATGTGGCCCTGGACGGCCTGATCTAGTTGGAGGTGTCCCTGATCACTGCAGGGGGGTTGGACAAGATGGCCTTTGAGGGTCCCTTCCAAACCAATCCATTCTGTGCATCTGTTCTATCCCTTGGTACCCCAACCTCATTACAACCAGTTATTTTGGGGAGAAGATTATGGAGAAGCTTTGGATAATGCTCTGAAAACGGAGGCCCAGAGAAGCTCAATGTTAAGGATTATAGGAAATTAACTAAAGGAAATTAAACTAAACCAAACCACCTCCTTCCATCACTGAACCTGCCCAGGCTGCCACCCATGCTGAGCACTGCGTGCTGCTTGCCTCTACTCATCTTGGAAAACCTTGGGGAAAAGAACAGGATGTATTTAGAGAAGCATGGAGCTATGAAACAGTCTCTCTGTTTCCCATGTTGTATTGATTATCTGCCTTGATTATTTAAATTAGGATCTCATCAAGGCAGAGACAGTCTCCTGCAAAAGAACCTTGCAGCACGTGGCCCAGAAAATGCCTCCAGGTGACACTCCAGCACAAAGCAAGGGGCTTGCAACACAGCAGTGTGAAAGCTTTTGGTAGCTTCTTTGGACAGGAGGTGCATAAAAGTCTATTAACAATACTAGGAAGCACTGTACTTCTTGTGTGCCTTCAGCTTCGGGGCCATATTTATGTCCTTTGAGCACCACTTTAAGTCTAGTGGCCTTAAAAACAATGAACACACTCCACTGCTCACCTACAGAACCCCTCTGACAGGACTGTGATCTGTATTTAGAGGGCTGGGGGTCCCCATCCCACCTTTGCCCACTCCCCTTTTCCAAGGCACCCCTCTGCAGGGTTGTCTCACATCCCCAAGGGTGGATGATCATCTCCTATCAGCTTTTCCATTCCTTTTTTTCTTTGAGCCATCAGCTCCAAAGCAATCAGTATTGCAAAAAGACACTAAACTTCTATGTTGAATTAATTAATGTCCTTTATTTATATATAGGAAAGGCAATAAAAGAGTATGATAGTACAGACCAGAGATTCGATCCCAAGTGTCCTCTCTGATAAACTTTCTGCTCACATTACCCGTTGTAATGTTTGTGCTTTGCCTTTTCCTTCACAGCAATACACTATTCCCACCCCAACACCCCACAGTCAGGATTAGACCCTGCACCCAGGACTTAAGGCACAAGTCTCTGCCACTTCAGCTGGAGAAATCTCTACTACAGGCATGAGGGAGGAGCAGGCAGGAACAAAAGCTGGGGAGGGATATGGAAGGGAATTACAATCTTGTAAACACACTGTCCATGGCTTGGGTGGCCTCCTGCCACCAAAATCAGTCCCTGTGCTGTTATTGATTGGTATAATACACTGGATTAGTTAGTAGTTATATTGGGGTGATAGAATACATCTGCTTGGGCTACTCTTTTTGCAAATCAGTACTTAGAAAAACTAGCTCGTGGGTTTGGGGAGGTTTCTCATTTACTGCTTGGTTCAAGGTACCTCAAAGGAAAGCCCAAGTTTTAAAGGGCAGATCCAGCCCAGAAAGCCATGAGATGACAGCAGCAGAAAGAGGCTAACCAAGTCCTAAAGACACATCTGGAAAGACAGCTGCATGTCTGGGTCTGCTGTCAACATTAACAGCATCCAGAGGCCACCAGTAACACAATGTGGCTTTGCTGGAGCCCAGAAAACCCCAACTGGACCAGGTCAGTCTCTCTTAGCCAGAGAGGTTTGTTCCCCTCAGTCTCTTCTGGGTGCTTTGCAATGCTGCAGAAAACTCCTCTAGCCAACCTGCCACTGCTCACTGTGACCAAGCAGGCTTGCCAGCTGACCACTGTCAGATCAGTGTTGCCATGTTGGCTGCTCTGCATTTTTCAGCCTTTCAGCCTTTTTCTCCCTTCAGAGATGTGTCAAGGTGGGTTCTCAAAACCACATCAAAAAGAAAAAAGCAACAACCAACCAGAAGTCCCTCCCAAAACCAACTCAGCACCTCAGGAAGTGCTGCAGATGGGATGTGCATGGGACATATTCATCCCTGTCCTTGTCTTTGTCCCCTCCCCAGGCTGGTAGTATGGCTCACAGCAGGCAAGACACAGCTATGCTGAAGCAAAAGGACACTTCTCCAAGGTCAGTAGCTGCTTAACTCTGCATTAGCTTAGTTACATTAAGGCGTGAAGACCAAGTGCATAGGAAGCAGTGAGACCCTCCAGGTGCCTCCAAATAGCCCCTGAGTCTTTTTCCATTGAAATGTTCCCAAATCTTCCTCTGGGATGATTGCTGTCATCAGGGTGAGGAAGAGGAGCCTCTGGCTTCAGGTTGGCCCTGTGGATGATGGCTATCTGGTCTAACCTGTTGGCTAGAAGACAAGCCCATGAAAGGAGCCAGATCCACTCCCACCTGCTGCTGGGCTGCAGCCCCCTGAGGAGTTGTCATCATCCTTGTCCCTGTCAAAGTCTCTCCACCACAGCGGGGATTTTGGCAAGGCAGAAATGTAGGCAGCTCTGTTCCTTGCTTCTTTTTCCTGTTCCTGGGAGATAAAAAAAGGGGGAGAAACAACACATACATATCTACAGCTAAATGACATGGGTGGGAAGATGCTCCCACCTCCCCAAGGAGATAGAAGCCTGTTTGGTTGCCCCTGGAAGCCTCCTCCAAATTAAATTGGGGTGAGAAGGCCATGTGGTCATCTCTAGGGTTCGGTGGGAGGGATGTAGCAAAGCACTGCATCTCTCCAGTGACCAGCTGGGAGAGGAGAGGAAAGACCCCAATACCCTCCAAAAGGGTGCTGCTCAGGTCCTCCAGGATACTGCTGTTTGGCAAGCATGGAACAGGCTGCCAAGGGAGGTGGTGGAGTTGCCATCCCTGGAGGTGTTCAGGAAGCCTGTAGATGTGACACTTCAGGATAGAATTTAGTAGTCATGGTAGTTGGGTTCTGGTTGGGCTTGATGATTTTAAAGATCTTTTCCAACCATGATGATTCTATGATGCTATGAACTCCAGCAGCTGAATGAGATCTATTATACTTTGTGTTTCCAGTTCATCCATCATTCCTAGACATCTAGGAGAAAATTTCAGGCAGAGCTATCTGGGGTAGGCAACAGCAAGTCTTTTTTTTTTTTTTTTTTTTAACCAGGTTGGAAAAGACCTTTGAGATCATCAAGTCCCACTTATCATCCAACACCATCTAATCAACTAAACCATGGCACTAAGTGCCTCATCCAGTCTTATTTTAAACACCTGCAGGGATGGTGACTCCACCACCTCCCCAGGCAGTCCATTCCAATGGCCAATCTCTCTTTCTGGGAAGAATTTCTTCCTCACATCCAGCTTAAACCTCTCCTGGCACAGCTTGAGACTGTGTCCTCTTGTTCTGTCACTGGCTGCCTGGGAGAAGAGACCAAGGCCCACCTGGCTACAACCTCCCTTCAGGTAGTTGTAGACAGCAATGAGGTCTCCCCTGAGCCTCCTTTTCTCCAGGCTAAACACCCCCAGCTCCCTCAGCCTCTCCTCACAGGGTTTGTGCTCCAGGCCCCTCCCCAGCTTTGTTGCCCTTCTCACATTCAAGCATCTCAACATCTTTCTTAAACTGAGGAGCCCAGAACTGGACACAGCACTCAAGGTGTGGTCTAACCAGAGCTGAGCACAGGGCGGAGTGACTTCCCTGCTCCTGCTGGCCACACTATTCCTGATCCAAGCCAGGATACCATTGGCCTTCTTGGCCACCTGTGCATGTTGCTGGCTCATGCTCAGCCTGCTGTCAACCAGTACCCCCTTTCTGCCTGGCTGCTCTCCAGCCACTCTGTCCCCAGCCTGTAGCCCTGCATGAAGTCGACCCCAACCACAGCCACAAGGCATCTTGCACCAACCTCAATGCCCAATATGAGTGGAAAATTGCAACTTGGGCACTAAAAAGGAAATGGGCTTTGGCTTCAGAGAGTGGGTGGGTACCTGCACAAGTATTTATCCTCAGGACATGACCCTGCTGCTGCCCAGATGGGTGGGAAGGTGGCTGGAGAGCCAGGCAGCTATGGGACCACACCCTGCTGTGCACTGCAAGGGGAGTTACCTGCAAGTAGAGGATGTTATCTTTGGAAATGGCTTCCATCAAGTCCTTATGGAGGGAGGGTTCCCCGTGCAGGTGGCCAGCCTCAGCCAGAGCCTCCTGCAGCAGGCAGCTCTGCCTGCCCGCCCGCTGCCTGTAGAAGAGGACGTAGGCAGTGTCCTTGGGGAAGAAAGAGGTGACATTGCTGACCGATTCAAAGGAGGAGAAGGAAACTCTGGTGTCATTGAAGAGGTACCACTGGATTTCAAAGTCCAACTGCTTGTCAGAGGCTGGTTTGGGCACTCTGTCCCGGGGCTGCCCGTGGGGGACGGTGTCGGTGCACTCCCTGGAGTAGCAGTAGTAGTGGCCGCTCTCGGAGGAGATGCCTGAATGCACCACCACGCTGCAGAGGTCATACACAACAGACATGAAGCCACTTCCTGGCCCAGCCCTGTCCTTGCCACGCTGGCAAACCTCCTCAGTTTTCTCAGGAGTGGCAAGGATGGGCAGCTTGAGCACCACGGGGATAGAGACGTTGTCCAGGATCTTCTTCCTCTTCATCGTCCGTGGGTCAAAGGAGAAGCGCAGCAGTGTGAGGATGAGGTAGTGTGGTCCCTCCGTTAGCTCTGCCACCTTCTCAGCATCCTGCAGGGATGCACATTTCTCACAGTGGTACTTGTTCTCTGCTGTCAGTCTCTCTGGGGATAGAAAGTAGTTGATTAAATCTGGGACAGATCTGGAGTCCTTGGGAGCACATGCCTGCTCCCCAAAAGCTGAGAGAGGGTCTTTGGCTGCATCCATGCCGACAGCACTGCCACTTGAGGAACTTGCTGCTTCTCTTGACTCCTGGAAACCCAAAGTTTCCACCAGCACTGGTGGGGCTGGAGGGTCTTCAGCCACGGGGACCTTCCTCTGGATCCAGGGAGACCCTGTTAGCTGGCTTGGGTTTTCAGGAGGCTCAATAAACTGGGGGCCAATTTCTTCCACGGGTAGAACAGACATGCTCCCAGGCACGTGGCTGTCTGGTGGGGGAAAAGCCAGAGACAGGTCTGTGAAGGCTTCTTCTCGGGATGAGACATTCATACACTTCAAGCAGCGGATCTTTGTCGTCATTTTACCCCCAAACATCTTCTCAATCAATGTCTTGTTTAAGTAATGGTGTTCTACTGCCTGAGACATCAAGCTGGACTCCTTGAGTTTCTGGTAGATCCTTTTCCCAGTTTTTTCTTCTTCATGTAATCTTAGGCAGAGGTTAAAAAAAGGCTGAATTACACATCAATACAACACCAGAAGGCAGTTTCTAAAGCAGAGTTTCTGTTCCTCACTCCAAGGGGTTAATACAGGTTTACCTGCCATACCCCAGGGGTCTGGTGCTGTGGGAGGAAGCTAGGGAGGAGCTGGGCAGGATTTAGGAAACGAGATCTCCATGTGCCTTTGAACCCCACCTTCCAGGGGGAACACGTGGACACCAGAGATCTGGGACTTCTAGATAAAATAAAGGCAAAAATCAACATTTTACAGAGGAGGCTGAGTGGGTTATCAGGTAAATCCTTAAATTTGGCACCATTTCCTTTGCCTTCAGAGATAAGGCAGGAATTTTCAAGCTGAACTAAGTTCTGACCTTACCCATAAACCAGCCCAAAGAGAGTTTTAACAAGGAGCCCCAGACCAGTCTCAATATCTAGAGGGGGGACAGACTTTTTATCAGGGCCTGCTGCAACAGGACAAGGAGTAATGGTATTAAACTAAACCAGGGAGATTTAAACCAGCTATAAGAAAGAAATATTTCACACCGAGGGTGGTGAGACACTGATCCAGGTTGCCCAGGGAGGTGGTAGATGCCCCACCCTTGGAAACATTCCAGGCCAGGTTGGATGGGGCTCTGAGCAACCTACTCTAGCTGGGGATGTCCCTGCTCACTGAGGGGGAGTTGGACTAGATGGCCTTTAAATATCCAAACTATGCCACGATTCTACATCTCCACTGTCCCAACTCCTCCAGGTCTCACACTTGTCCCATTTGTACATGGGTCAGCATCAAACATGACATCAGGTCTAAGGATGCTCTTCTCACCAGGCTCCAAAACCATGACACTTGCCACATACCTGTCCAGCAAGTACTTGAGATACTCTGAGCAGTCCTGCTGAGCACCAGGGGTGAACCAGGGTGGCCAGGAGGCAGAGAGGAAACTCTCAGGTGAGATGGCAGGTCGCTAGAAGCAACACAGAAGAAGTGCATTTAATCCTAGGGTTTTGATTCTTACCTCTCATAGGGGGATGGAGAGGGGAGAGGAATGACTTTCTGGCTGCTTCATTGGGAGCAAGGAGTGTTTGTGTACCTGCTAAGGTTCCCTTTGCCACCCCTACAAGGGCAAAGCCCAATGCAGGGGAAGATTTTTCCTGGTTTTCTGCAATCCAGGACTTGAATTTCAGCCCTTATTTTATCACAGTATCACATCAGAGGTTGGAAGGGACCTCAAGAGATCATCAGGTCCAACCCCTCTGCCAGAGCAGGATCACTTAGGGTAGTGCACACAGGAACACATCCAGGTGGGTTTGGAAAGTCTCCAGAGAGACTGCCCCCTGGGCAGCCTCTGTCACCCTCACTGTAAAGAAGTTTCTCCTGATGTTGAGGTGAAATCTTCCATGTTCTAGTTTGAACCCATTGTTTCCTTGTCTCATCACTGTGAACCACTGAAACGAGCCTGGCCCCCTTCACTTGACACCCACCCCTCACATATTGATAGACATTGATCAGATCCCCTCTCAGTCTTCTCCAGACTAAACAGCCCCAGGGCTCTCAGTCTCTCTTCACAGGGGAGATGTTCAAGTCCCCTAAGCATCCTCATGGCTCTCCTTTGGATTCTCTCCAGCAGGTCTCTGTCTCTCTTGAACTGGGGAGCCCAAAACTGGACACAGGATTCCAGGTGTGGTCTCCCCAGGGCAGAGTAGAGAGGTAGAAGAACTTCCCTAGACCAGCTGGACACACCTTTCCTGATGCATCCCAGGATCCCATTGGCTCTCTTGGCCACAAGGGCACATTGTTGTTCCATGGAGAACTTGCTGTCCACCAGCACTCCAAGGTCCTTCTCTGTGGAGCTGCTTTCCAGCAGGGCAGCCTCTAACCTGTCCTGGTGCCTGTTGTTATTTCTCCCCAGATGCAGGACCCTGCACTTGTCCTTATTAAACCTCCTGAGGTTTGCCTGCACACAGCTCTCAGCCTGTCCAGGTCGTGTTGGATGCTGCACAGCCTGACAAGTGTCAGCCAACCCCCCCCCAGTTTATGTGCACTTCCAAAAAATATCCACACATTTATTTCTTCCTTTGATTTTAAAGTGGTTTATTGGCGTGGCCCAGAGACTTCTAATTTAATTCAGCCTGAATTTAATTTGGTGCTATATTTAATTTGATCAGGATGTCTCTCACCAAATCCTTTCATTAAATATCCACTAAAGTTTCACCCACCATTCTGATCACTACAGGCAGGTGATCTGCATTACCAGAGAGTGTAGGTGATCCTGCTTTTGGCAGGGGGGTTGGATTCAGTGATCTCTGGAGGTCTCTTCCAACCTCTGACATTCTGTGATTCTGTAATCACTGCTGTTAGGAAGCTGCTGCTTAATTAACATGGGAAAAAAAAAACTATTTTTGGCAAAGAAGTGACGTAAAAAACAGCCTGAAGAAGAAAAATAACTAGAAGGCTATCAGGAAACTGGTAGGAAACTATTACCCATAAACTGCACATCATAAACTGCACATCATAAACTACACAAGCAAATATGCTTCTATATCTGCTCACCACAGATCACACAAACCCCAACTTGCCATCAAAAACTAGACTTTTCTGTGACCAGCTATTGAATTTAACAGATTATCTGTATTTTTCCCCCAGAAGTCATCAGGGGCTCTTTAGCTGGGAGAAGATCATAGAATCATGGAACTGTCAGGGTTGAAAGGAACCCCAAGGCCAGGGACACCTCACACTACATCAGATTGCTCAGAGCCACATCCAGCCTGGCCTTAAAAAATTCCAGGGACTGGGCTTCCACTACCTCCTTGGACAACCTGTTCCAGTGTCTCACCACCCTCATGGTGAAAAACTTCTTCCTAATATCCAATCTGAATCTACCTACTTCTAGTCTTTCTTCATTCCCCCTAGTCCATCACTACCTGACACCCTAAAAAGTCCCTCCCCAGCTTTCTTGGAATCCCCCTTCAGATACTGGAAGGCCACAAGAAGGTCACCTCAGAGCCTTCTCTTCTCCAGACTGAACAGCCCAACTCTCTCAGTCTGTCCTCATAGGAGAGGTGCTCCAGCCCTCTGATCATCCTTGTGGCCCTTCTCTGGACACATTCCAGCACATCCAGATCTTTCCTGTAACAGGGATTCCAGAACTGGATGCAGTACTCAAGGTGGGGTCTCACCAGAGTGGAGTAGAGACCAGACTGAGAGGGGATTTTCTCAATGCCAATCAATATCTAAAGAATAAAGGTCATGAGGATGGGGCTGGGCTTTTCTCAGTGCTGGCCAGTGATAGGACAAGGGGAAGATGTACAAACTGGATCACAGGAGGTTTCATTTAAACTTAAGGAAAAACATTCTTTACTTTGAGCACTGGACCAGGCTGTCCAGACAGGCTGTGGTGTCTCCTTCTCTGGAGACTCTCAAAATCTGCCTGGATGTGTACCTGTGCAACCTAATCTAGGTGAACCTGAAGGTTGGGGGAGGGTGACTAGATGATGTCCAGAGGTCCCTTCCAACCCCAACCATTCTATGATTGTATCACTCTGTGGTTCTGTGACATAATACCATGATGTTATACACCAGATTTGTGAGTCAAGGCTTGGAAAACAAAGCCCAGATGACTAGTTTCACAGCAAAGGAAATGTCACTGGACTTCCAAAATTATCTCTTTCTGTGGACTGAAAGATGTGTTTTCAAGAGATCTAACTGCATCTCCAGGGGTCACTCATATTCCAGTTCATGTTTGTGAAGAAAGCATTCATGATTAATTTGTTTAAGAGTGTTATTTCTATTTTACCTTCCCTCACGTAGAGATAACTCAAAGCATCTGGAATCTAAAGGGTCTTTTTATTATTATTATTCTTTTAACAAAACCATTTTTAAGGCAATTTGCATCGACTGCTTGTGCTTTGCTGTGAAGCAAGGGGATAAGCAAACTGCTCCAACCTTCTTCCTCGCAGCACAGCAAGGAACACCTGGAGTACTGCATCCAATTCTGGAGCCCCTATTACAAGAAGGAGTTGGACATGCTGGAATGTGTCCCGAGAAGGGCCACAAGGATGATCAGAGGGCTGGAGCTCCTCTCCTATGGAGACAGACTGAAAGAGTTAGGGCTGTTCAGTCTGGAGAAGAGAAGGCTCTGAGGAGACCTTATGGTGGCCTTCCAGTATCTGAAGGGGGCTACAAGAAAGCTGGGGAGGAACTTTTTAGGGTGTCAGGTAGTGATAGAACTAGGGGGAATGGAACAAAATTAGAAGTGGATAGATTCAGATTGGATGTTAGGAAGAAGTTCCTTCACCATGAGGGTGGTGAGACACTGGAACAGGTTGCCCAGGGAGGTGGTAGAAGCCTCATCCCTGAAAGTTTTTAAGGCCAGGCTGGATGTGGCTCTGAGCAACCTGATGTAGTGTGAGGTGTCCCTGGCCATGGCAGGAGGGTTGGAACTAGATGATCCTTGAAGTCCCTTCCAACCCTGACAGTTCTATGATTCTATGCAACAAACCCCTCAGCTTT
Organism: Indicator indicator; assembly: GCF_027791375.1. Lineage (NCBI taxonomy): Eukaryota > Metazoa > Chordata > Aves > Piciformes > Indicatoridae > Indicator > Indicator indicator. Next base: position 3,731,265 of record NC_072010.1, on the reverse strand, counting down.
ATACCAACAGGCTCTTCAGTGGCCACATCTGCAAACTGTCACCAAACAGACGTCACTGTCAAAACCATTAGTTATTGCATCAGGACCACAGGCTGAAGGCAGGCAGCCTTGTGTGAACACAGCTTGCTTTCACGGGTGACAGGAGCCTGCCTCCTCCACCCCCCACCCCCCCCCCACCCCCCCGAAATTAGCCTCTTTCACGTAAACAAAATTCGTCCCTTTACGAAAAGCCACCAAGATCCACAGCTCCTTATCAGCACGCTGGAGTCGGCAGGAAGCAACTTGGAGACGAGCCTTTCCGCAGCCGACAGTCCAAACAAATAACTGGAACATGAAATAATTACCTGACTGTGCTCCAAAAATGCAAAGAGCCACTGGAGCTTTGTCATCAGGGGCTGGGAGTTGCCCTCGGTTAGATTCAGCACCGAATGGCGAAAGCTGCAGGAGAAAAGCAGAGATGCAAACAAGCGGCAGGGGGAAAAAAAATCAGCGTGGGATGCAAGGAGCAAGCCCAGGAGTGGTCCTGAGTGGGAGCAAGGGAGGAAAAACTCACTCTGAAGCCATGAAAAGAGACTGTATGATGCTGTTCATGTAGCAGGTGTTGCCCAAGTTAATTAACCCTATCTTTCCTGTCTCCGATTTGGATGCCAGGCGTGGGTAGAAGCAGGCCAGCTCGTTCTTCTGGGAGGTCCAAGCATTTTGTCCCAGGAGATGTTTAATCCGGTCTTCGTTTGGCACAGGAAGAGCCTTGGAAAGAGAGATCTGTGTTACCTTTCCACGTGATCAGTTACTAACAGGCAACAGGACCTGGTGGACAAAAAGTTATCCATGGGACAGCAATGTGCCCTTGTGGCCAAGAAGGCCAATGGCATCCTGGGGTGCATTCAGAGGAGTGTGTCCAGCAGATCCAGGGAGGTTCTCCTCCCACTCTACTCTGACCTAGTGAGATCTCACATGGAATATTGCATCCAGTTCTGGGCTCCCCAGTTCAGGAGGGACAGGGATTTAGTCAAGAGAGTCTTACAGAGGGCTATGGGGATGGTTAAGAGACTGTAGCACTCCTGATGAGGAAAGGCTGAGAGCCCTGGGGCTGTTTAGTCTGGAGAGGAGAAGACTGAGAGGGGATCTAATAAAAGTGTATAAATATCTGAGGGCTGGGTGCCAAGAAAGAAGGGACAGGCTCTGCTCACTTGTGCCCTGTGAGAGGACAAGGGGCAAAGGATGTAAAGTACAGCACAGGAGGTTCCACCGCAACATGAGGAAGAACTTCTTCACTGTAAGTGTCACAGAGCACTGGAACAGGTGCCCCAGAGAGGTTGTGGAGTCTCCTTCTCTGGAGACTTTCCAGACTCATCTGGATGCATTCCTGTGTGACCTGTGCTAGATTCTATGGTCCTGCTCCGGCAGGGAGTTTGGACTCAATGATCTCAAGAGATCCTCTCCAACCCCTAACATCCTGTGATCCTGTGAACAGCTAAACTCCCCTGCTAGAGGTGTTCACACAACTCATTTCCCTTGTTCTTTGTGTGAACATGCATCCATGCAAGGAAGTGTTTAGCTGTCAGTATTAGTCCTTTAGAGACATTCAAGACTAAAGTTATAGCTAAAACCCAGAGGCACGATCAGGACTTCTGCAGGCTCACCTTTAGAGAAGTGTCTTCCCTCAGTTTGCCTAACTCAGAATATTAAACCCTTTCTTATAGTACAGTTTGAGGTGCTGAGGTTAGGATATGCCTACAGGACAGTGCCTCTGCACTAGCCTGCAAGCTAACATACTATTTCCGTAAGGAAAACGTGCCATGAAGACATGACTCTTTGGGACCTGGTTTAATGGCCATGGTGGTGTTAGGTCAATGGTTGGACTTGCAGATCCTACAGGATTTTTCCAACTGAAACAGTTCTAAACTGGAAAAAGGGCTGAGATGTGTGTGTCTTACTTTGACTGCCTCTAGGACTGGTTCATAGAGATCTGGAAATCCCGAGAAGCGGAAGAACATGCAGTGGATGAGCTCAGCCAGCTGCTCCAGTGAGCTGGTGGCAGAGTTGGAGTCCTCCTTCTTCAGAGAGGCCACCAGCCTGGGGATGTGAGGAAGCAGCTGGAAAAAAGAAAATTCATTGCATCAAAAAAAGGCTTCAAATTACTCACAGAGCTTTAATACACATGCAGGGGAATGAAGTTCACCTCCAGGCAGAAAGCACAGTCAACAGGAGTGGACCTCAGTTCCATTCAGCACTTAATCTTTCACCCTATGAACTCAGCAGCAAGTCTTCTGTTGGCTTTAGTAGCACAAATGCTACAGACCTTCAAGGGTTTCATGTTGTATGACACCTGCAGATTTGTGCTGCTGCTTTGCCATGCTGTGGCCATCATTCTTCCTGCAGATCAATCTCTACTAAATCACACCCCCACGGTGGAAAGCAGTGATACATACTGAAACCAAGTGTAGGGTTTGAAACCTGCAGTGCTGGGATCTCTTTTAATAACTGTGTTCAGTTTTGGGCTCCTGAGTTCAAGAGAGACAGGGACCTGCTGGAGGGAGTCCTATGGAGAGCCACAAGGATGGTTAGGGGACTTGAGCATCTCCCCTGTGAAGAGAGACTGAGAGACCTGGGGCTGTTTAGTCAGGAGACGACTCAAAGACTGATCAATGTCTATAAATAGCTGAGGGGTGGGTGTCAAGTGGAGGAGGCCAAGCCCTTTTTGGTGGTGCACAGTAATAAGACCAGGAACAATGGATACAAACTTGAACATAGAAGATTTCACCTCAACATGAGGAGAAACTTCTTTGCAGTGAGGGTGATGGAGCATTGGAACAGGCTGCCCAGGGGGGTTGTGGAGTCTCCTCTGGAGATTTTCAAAACCCACCTGGACACATTCCTGTGTAGACTACCCTAGGTGAGCCTGCTTTGGCAGGAGGGGTTGGACTCAGTAATCTCTGGAGGTCCCTGTTTTGTGATTCTGTGATCTTTAGCAATGATTGGGATGAGGGGATGCAGTTTGTTTGCAGAGAACACCAAGATGGACAGGAGTGTTCATCTCCTTGAAGGTAGGAAGACTCTGCAGAGGGATCTGGATTAACTGGATCAATGGGCTGAGACCAGTGGTATGAAGTTCAACAAGGCCAAATGCCAGGTCCTGCAGTTCATTCACAACCCCCCCTGCAACACTATATGCATAGGGCTGGAAAGCTGCCTGGCAGAAAAAGACCTGGGGCTATTGTTCAACAGCTGGCCAAGTATTAGCCAGCAGTGTGCCCAGGTGGCCAAGAGGTTGACAGCATCCTGGCTTGTATCCGAAACAGTTCGGCCAGCAGGACTAGGGAAGTGATTGTCCTCCCTGTACTCAGCACTGGTGAAGCCACACCCTGAGCACTGGGTTGTTTTGGGCCCTTCACTACAAGGACATCGAGGTGCTGGAGCATATCCAGAGAAAGGCAACAAAGCTGGTGAAGGGTCTAGAACACAAGTCCTGGGAGAAGCAACTGGGGGAACTGGGATGTTCAGTCTGGAGAAAATGAGGCTCAGGGGAGACCTTCTTGCCATCTCAACTCCCTGAAAGGAAGATGAAGCAAGGTAGATGTTGGTCTCTTCTCCCTAGTAATAAGAGGAAACATCCTCAAATTGCAGCAGGGAAGGTTTAGGTTAGATATAAGGGAAACTTTTTTCACTGAAAGGGTTGTCAAGCCCTGGAACAAGATACCCAGGGAGGTGACAGAGTCACCATCCCTGGAGGATTATAAAAGATGTGCAGATGGGCTGTTGTGGGACCAACATTCCGTGGTGACTTATTGGTGCTGGGTTAACAGTTGGATTTGATGATCTTAAAGTTCTCCTCCAACCAAAACAATTCTATGATTTGTGCTTCTGTGATTCTATAATAGATGAATTAGCCTACAAGAAGAGTCTGGTGTGTTATATTTTATACTTCATAAGCTAAGCTGGCACTGGTATGGTGGGATGGGTGGTGACACCAACAGAACCTTTGTTATTCTGCTTTCACTTAGAAACTTCAACAAGAAAAAGCAGAGGCAAAGACCAATGCTGCATTGCTCACGGGCACCCTCTGCTGACCCTGCAGCTGCACAGAGAATTAGTTACCCATTTCCAACCATCCAGATGTGCTACAGTGACCCTGGACACTTACACAATTTTCTCTATATTTATATTTTATTTTACTTTTACCCCAGAACAATCCTGGATCAAAGTATCAGGATCCCCAGCCTAGCCATTTCCTGGTCCTGTCTTCCTCCCTGCCTCTTTCTCCTTTCTCTCTCTCTTCCCCCCCCCCTCAAAAATGTTGCAAATTTTAACTATTTCCTTTCCCACAAGCAAGTTTTGCTGGGGAAGAAAACAAATCCCAGTACTGCTTACCAGTACTACTCCCCTGTGGGGACAGGCTACAGGAGAAGAAGGCTCTGGGGACACTTTATAGTGGCCTTCCAGTAGCTGAAAGGGTCCTATATGAAAGCTGGGGACTTTTTACAAGGGCTTGTTGTGATAAGGTGAAGGGAAATGGATTAAAGCTGGAAGAGGGGAGATTTAGACTGGAGGTTATGAAGAAGTTCTTTACAGTGAGGGTGGTGAGAGCTGGAAAGGGTTGCCCAGGGAGGCTGTAAATGCAGCCTCCCTGAAGGTATCCAGGGCCAGGCTGGACAAGGCTTTGAGCAACCTGCTCTAGTGGAAAATATCCCTGCCCATGGCAGGGGGATTGGGACTAGCTGATCTTTAAGGTCCTTTCCAACCCAAACCATTCTATGATTTCATTCATCACTGTTTTGCCAAGCTAAGATGGGAACAATACTCAAAACCCTTCCAAAGTGGCAGGGCAAAGGCAAAAACCAAAGGAGCAAGACAGGTTTGAGCCTTTGTGTTTAAAAAATAGGGGAGGAAATTTACGCTCGCTGGGCAGCAGAGAGGAACTTCAAGCCAAGAGCAGCTGACAGCTTTTGAAAAGTGTTTCAAAATTTGGATGCCCAACTGAAGACAGTCCAGTGGAATGGCCCTATTTTTAGAAACCAAAGAGTTTCTCAAGAAATTCAGGCTCTTTTAAAGTGGCTCCAGCTGAGGAATGAAACAAACAAACAACAAAAACTAAGCAGTTGAAAATATTGGCTAGCTTTGCTTTTTTTTTTTCCAGCCTTATCTACTTCTTCTGAGAACTTTAGGTGAAAAGCCAAATGTGAGGGCTGCAGAAAAAAAAAAAAAAAAGCATAAAATCAGACATTAATAGAAGTAATTTTCCATTAGAGCTTTTATCAGCTCAATCACTGCAAGCATGCCTCTGCTTTCAGCCTTGTTTTTTAATTAGAGCATTCCAGGGGCAATGCCAGCCAGAAGCAGAGCTGTGCCTTAGTGTCAACAGCTAGATAAAACAGCAAATACCACTGTGGAAATGGAAAAAGAAGATTCAAGTGCTGCTAAAACTGGGGTTTGCTTGTAACAGTGCAGAATTCATGAAGTGGAAGTGTTTTGATCCAGTCTTCAAGTTCTAATTGTTCTGACACTGTGCAATGCTTTGAAAGATGACCCTTCAAGAAATGGTATTGGATGCCACATGTTGGTGACAGTGTGAAGTCACACATGGAATGCAACCCACTGAGGCCAATGAACAGTCAGGCACCTGCTTAGGAAACAGCAAACAGAGTGTTATCCCTGACCTGAGCAGTCTGAGATGATCTCAATCCAAAGGTTTCATCTAATGCACTCCAAAGCCATAGTGGCAACATCTATCATGCATCAGCTGAAAAGGTGGGGGAAGTGGGGAAGGGAAAGAAGCTGTATCTTCTAAACCTGCCCATGAAACTTCATCCTAAGACAGTTAGAGTCAACACAGACCAGCCCCAGGCCACCTCTTCACCTTTTCTCCTTTCCTTCTCCAGGCAGATGCAATAGTGCAGGTCTGGTTGGCCAAGACCAAGCTGGTTAGGTCTCACCTGTGATCCTTTAACAACCCAGGTCAGCATCAGGCCATACAAATGGCTCAGCACAAGGGAAAGTGATTGGGAGAAGCAAGTGGTCTAACAGCAAGAGCAGGGAAGAGGGGAACCTCCTCTTCCAACTGCAGAACTGGCAAGTTCCAGGTTCAAATGATCTCAAGAGCACCACAGTCACTGCTGATGAGGCACTCAGTGTGGCTTGACAGGCCACCCAGTTTATTTTTATTAACTGCAACCTTGGCTGGTGGAATTTGAGGTTGAGAGAGTACCACAATGATCCACTTGCCCACAGAGATTACTCTTCCAGCAGGTAGAGCACCAGAGAAAAAAAAATGGACCATGCACACATGACTCACATTTCAAATCTGGAAGGGCCAACCCCAATCAGCATTATACTCATTTATCTCTGGACATCCAGCTGGTAAGCTTCAGGAGAAATGGGAGGAAGCACCAGAGGAGAAAGCAAAATCACAGAATCCTCACTTCTCCTCTGCACCTTGCTCTCTGATGTAGGATGGTTTCTCTGCCTGTGGCAACCAAATCCTTTTAGGTTCAGTAGATGAGGGAAATATTCCCCAATATCTCAGCCTCTTCCATTTCCTCCCACCTGTGTTGTCCCATGGAATGGTTACACTCAGGGCAATGTCCTCATCTGAGTGCCAGGTGTAGCCTTACCAAATGAAATGCCTCGTGGGAATGCTGGAAGCTCAGCAGCATGTACTGCAGGACAGACAAAGCCCCCTCTCTCACGATGGGGTACAGCAACTTGGAGAAGACCTGGTGGGGAAGGGAAAAAAAAGCAAAATGAGAAGGCAGGAAGGCACCACAACACACAGGAGAAAAGGCCAGCAGGAAAGAGAGGCACTGGGCATCTACCACAGCTGCTGCTCTGGTCCTACTCCATGCTGAATGTTGAAACAAGCAGCCTGCAGTCAGTTCTCCAGAATCATCTCCTTCATGGCCTCAGGGCATCCTAAAAATGCTGTGTGGTTATCATCACTCTTTCAGGCTTGTACAATGCCTGCTGCAGTGAGGCACAGACCTCTGTAACACCTCTGCATCTCTGTGCCTCGATGGACAAGGCCATGCAAGCACAGAGGGATGAGAGGTTTTCTAAAACATGCCTCTTACAGAATCATAGAATAGTAATCTGGCTTGGGTTGGAGAGGACATTTAAAGGTCACCTAGCCCAACCCCCTGCACTGAGCACCTTCAACTAAATCAGGTTGCTCAGAGCCCTGTCCAACCTCATCTGGAATGCTTCCAGGGATGGAGAATCCACCACCTTTCTGGGCAACCTGGGCCAGTGTTTCACCACTCTCATTGTGAAAAAACTTCTTCCTTCTATCTAGCCTAAATCTCCCCTCTTTTAGTTTAAAACCATCACCCCTTGTCCTGTCACAACAGGCTCTGCTGAAAAGTCTGTCCCCATCTTTCTTTTTATTCTTATTTCCCTCCTCTCTTTTATTGTGATATTTGGAACTTTGTCACCAATCTTTCAGGCAAAGACATAGAAAGCAAAGGCTAAGTAATGTTATTTATCCTACTTTACAAAACATGATGTCAGTTGGCAATGCTCTCTACCCATTTCAGACCATTTTTCCAAGTTTCCAAAAATCCCATGTTATTTTAAGGGCTCTGTCCTTTCCCTATGCATTAACAACAAAAGGAAAGATAAAGAGATGTTTGGCTGCTCTCCCACTGCCCAGTGAATATGGAGGATCACAGAATCACAGAATGGTAGGACTTGGGAGGGACCTCTAAAGATCATCTAGCCCAGCCCCCCTGCTAAAGCAGGGTCACCTAAAGCAAGTTGACCAGGATCAGATCCAGGTGGGTTTGGAAGCAATACACAGAAGGAGTCTGCACAGCTTCTCTGGGCAGCCTGGTCCAGTGTTTTGGCATCCTCACAGGAAAGAATTTTTTCCTTATGTTCAGATCCTGAGTTCAAATTTGTGCCCTTTGCACCACTGAAAAGAGTCTGGCCCCATCCTCTTGCCCCCTTCCCTTTAGCTCTTGCTGATCATTGAGAAGTTCTCCTCTCAGTCTGCTCTTCAGGTTAAACAACTCTAGGTCTCTCAGCCTTTCTTCCTCTCAGAAATGCTCCAGTCCCCTCATCATCTCACAAGGACCAATGTAGTTGTTGATAATGTTCCAATACTGATAATAATGACCTTGATAACTTCTATGGCAATTTCCACTGGAGGCCCAGCCAAGTGTTATTCCTATTATATGAAGGAAAGAACAGCAGGACAGCAGCATGGAAAATAGAACTGAGGCCAGGGCATAGACTCCAAAACCAACCTCTGGCTGTGCAGACTGTTAATATGCTCACTGGTATGTACTTGGCCAAGCAGCACTGATCCAGGCACTGCTGAAGGAGAGCATGCCACATTCCCAAAGAGCTCCATAGCTTGGGAAGAAAATTGTTTGGCTAGCTTGAAAATCCTTGGTTTCATTTATTTCATAATCTTCAAGATATAAGTAACTCTGCATATCTAGACCTAAATAACTGCAGGTTGCTCTGGAAAATATCACTGCTAGCTGCAAAACCAGTACCAACTCCCCACCCCTGTCAAGGGTTACAGATGGGCTGGCCACTAGGCAAATGGCAGATGCTCTCTATTGATCCCTCTTCCTTCACATAAGGGAAAGAGAAAGGGAGTGAGGGAGAAAGATGAATGGGCTGGAAGAGAAAACTAAAACAGCTTTAATGAAACAGTAATAAAAATAAAAGATAGTAAGAAGAAAATACTGAAATATGTACAGATATGTAAAAAACCAGTATGGAACTCCCTCAGAGTCCAGATTGGGCTCAGTGTCAGACAGGAATGGAATTCTGGAACTGGATTTAGGAGCTGGGTTCAGGAGCTCAAGGATTGGGATCAAAGGTAGAACAGACAGAGACCTCCTCGGAAGCCATACATAGAAGAAGAGGCTTTAATCTTTGTGATCCCTCAGCTTTACACTGAGTATGACACCCCTGGGATGGAATACATTGTTAGTCAGGTTTGGGTCACCTGTCCTGTCCTCTCTTGCCTACAAGTGTGACCTTTTCACTCATTTATGACCCTTTAACTCATGGCACCTCCACACGATTTAGCAGTGACCGTGGTCTACCGAGGAGCAAGTCTAGGCAAGAGCCTTTCTGCACCCCAGCCCTTGGCAGTAACTCAGGCCACCAGCATTCTCACTGCTAGAAGCAGCCACTGTGTGGGAATTTCAGAAGGTGCCCTCACTGAGCAGAGAATGAGCTAAAAGGATTAATAACTGAATGGAGAATTGGTCATTCTAGCTGAAACCAGGACAACCCCATACACAGCAATGCAGCACTCACAGAAGGTGCAGGGGACACAACGTTCCTTCAAAACCATTTGGGGCAGCACACTCTCTTCAGCACATCTGAAGTCACATCTTGTCCCCATTCAGTTGAAAGGCAAGGAGACATTTCAGGTGCAGGAAGAAATCTATTGTTCACACTCATGTTTAAAAGAGCCCACTGACCTTTTCAATTTTTGAAAGAGTAACCTCAATCAAGATGCTGAACTTCTTCACTGCAGCCAAACCCTTCAGCAGAGCGATGATCCACTTGTCAATGTTCTTCCCCAGGGGCCAGGACACCCAGTCAATCATCCTGAAATGAAATACAAACTCTGAAAGCGAACTTAACTCACATATTGTGAAAGGCAAGCTCCACTCCGGGTTAAATCTCCTCCAGATTCTTGTGGGATGACCACATAAAAGGGCTCTTCATAAGGCATTTCACAGGATCACAGGATCACAGGATCACAGGATGTTGGGGGTTAGAAGGGACTTCTGGAGGTCTTCAAGACCAACCCCCCTTCCAGAGCAGGACCCTAGAATCCAGCACAGGTCACACAGGAACACATCCAGACAGGTCTTGAAAGTCTCCAGAGAAGAAGACTCTACCACCTCTCTGGGGACATAACATCTCTGGATGTTATTCACAGCACCACAGAGCCTGAAGTGGAATTACCCACACTGTGGTTTCATCAGAGGACCAGATCCAAGGCCACAGAAGAAAGTGGAGATTTCTTCCACTCACTTTAGTCAACCTGAGTTCAAGTTTTTAACACTGGTATGAGGCTCTGTATACCACCTGTGTGAGGAGCTGGTTGAGGTCTCTGCATTTGCACCATCAGAAAACAAGGTGATACTGGTGTGATCTCTGCATTATTACTGGCAAGCAAAAATCACTCTGATTCAGATCCTTTAATTCTTTGTGGGGGAAACGAGGGGAGGGAGAGGAGAGGGAGAGGAGAGGGAGAGGAGAGGGAGAGGAGAGGGAGAGGAGAGGAGAGGAGAGGAGAGGAGAGGAGAGGAGAGGAGAGGAGAGGAGAGGAGAGGAGAGGAGAGGAGAGGAGAGGAGAGGAGAGGAGAGGAGAGGAGAGGAGAGGAGAGGAGAGGAGAGGAGAGGAGAGGAGAGGAGAGGAGAGGAGAGGAGAGGAGAGGAGAGGAGAGGAGAGGAGAGGAGAGGAGAGGAGAGGAGAGGAGAGGAGAGGAGAGGAGAGGAGAGGAGAGGAGAGGAGAGGAGAGGAGAGGAACCAGAAGGCCTATAGAAGCCAAATATGCCTGAATGCCACAGCTAATAAATTTCATCTACAGCTACTCAGCCAATGTGTTGTTGTGTTTCTGCAAGTAACCATCACTTTACAGAAGTCACTCACAAAAAATAACCTCAGACTGAGCAATGAGACATTGTTTCTGTTTAAATGTAATGCTAAATAAAAATGGGAAGTAATTAAGGGCTTGGGATCTCCAGCAGTCAATCTTTGCTAACCATTTCAGTACCTTTGATTTGAAGGGATCCCAGATCTTCAGTCTCCCACCTCAGTTCAGCTGTCTTACCCTTTTGCTTATCAGCCTGTATCTTGTGCAAAATATGTGAAGGGAACATGGATAATTAAGCACCACAAGGCAAAGAGCAGGAAGAAGGGAAGTCTACAAGGAAATGGAAAAACAAAAAGCAAGCCAGGAAAGAAAGCCTGAAGAGCAGAATACAGTGGGATGCTGAGAAATACCAAAAGTCAAGCCGAGTTGGGTAATTAAGCAAATACCAGAAAAGGTTCTGCAGACATTTGCATGAGAAGAAAATAAAGCAAGCCATGCAGTCACTGTATATAGAGGATGGGAGAGTGATCAAAGATAAGATATGGCCTCTAGATGTGATTTCCAAATTAAACACATCCTCTGCCTCCATGCTCAGCAAGAGGAAGGAATTGATCAAGGTGACAAAGAGAAGGCACATAAAAGATGTGAGAATGGAAACAAGAGAAACAACAGCTGATATGAAATTGAAACTTGAAGACTTAGGGACTCCAAACAAAAGGAAGTGGTGACTTCCATCACTTAAAATTCAATTCTGAAGAGTTTTAATATCTCCATTAACTTTGGCAAAGTGCTTTATGTGGGAAGAATAGGTAGACAATGAAGGGATGACTGGCAAGAAGGGATAGCATGCCACAGAGGGTTCCCATAGGTGCCAAAGGAGAAGCTGAGGGAGCTGGGTCTCTTTAGTCTGGAGAGGAGGAGACTAAGAGATGACCTCATTAATGTTTATAAATATGTAAAGGGTGAGTGCCAAGAGGATGCAGCCAGGCTCTGCTTGGTGATGCCCAATGCCAGGACAAGGAGCAATGGGTGGAAGCTGAGGCATAGGAAGTTCCATGGAAACAGGAGGAATTTTTTTTTTCACTCTGAGGATGATGGAACACTGGAAGAGGCTGCCCAGGGGGGTTGTGGAGTTTCCCTCTCTGGAGATACTCAAGACCTGCCTGGATTCATTCCAGTGTGATCTGGTCTAGGTGATCCTGCTCTGGTAGTGGGGTTGAACTGGATGATCTTTTGAAGACCCTTCTAATACCTAACATTCTGTGACTCTGTGATTCCAGCTTCCAGGGCATTCTGGAAGAATGTCAGGATTCTGTGGTTATGTCAGGATATATGAATTTCTAGTCAGAGGACAGAAGCAGATCCTATCTGGCTGGTTATCCTAAAGGATCAAGCAACGTTCTTTAATATCTAATGATGTTAGCACAGACATCCTGAACAGGGCTGTGAAATCTGTGATGATGCACAGCTGGGAGGCATCATCAGCACAAGAGGAGGATGAAGCTACCACGAGGAAGACCTTGAGGATTCAAAGTGTAGAAATGGAAGGAAATGGATTGATTCAAAATGCATGCAAGGCACAAGAAATGGATGTTATGGGATAGGTACTTGTCTGCTTGAAGACGACCAGCCAGACACTGGGTGACTACAAGTTCCCAGTGTAACAGCAGCCATAGAAAAGCCTGGCACCATACTGTGGTGCAGAACAGGAGATGTTCTCTATGGTAAAGCAGTGACCTCTCAAGCTGTTGTTTAAAGCCACACCTGGAACACGGTGCACAAAGTCATCATCCATGTCCAAAACCAATGAATTGGTCTTGGCCAGCAGTGTGCCCAGGTGGCCAAGAAGGCCAATGGCATCCTGGCTTGCATCAGAAATAGTGTGGCCAGCATGAGCAGGGAAGTCATTCTTCCCCTATGCTCAACACTGGTTACACCACACCTTGAGTACTGTGTCCAGTTCTGGGCTCCTCAATTTGAGAAGGACATTGAGACACTTGAACATGTCCAGAGAAGGGCAACGAGGCTGGGGAGAGGTCTGGAGCACAGCCCTGTGAGGAGAGGCTGAGGGAGCTGGGGGTGTTTAGCCTGGAGAAGAGGAGGCTCAGGGGAGACCTCATTGCTCTCTACAATGACCTGGAAGGAGGTTGTAGACAGGTTGGGGTTGGTCTTTTCTCCCAGGCAACCAGTAGGAGAACAAGAGGACACAGTCTCAAGCTGCACCAGGGGAAGTTTAGGCTGGAGGTGAGGAGAAAGTTCTTCCCAGAAAGAGTAATTGGCCAGTGGAATGTGCTGCCCAGGGAGGTGGTGGAGTCACCGTCCCTGGGGGTGTTCAAAACAAGATTGGATGTGGCACTTGAAGCCATGGTTTAGTTGTCAGGAGGTGTTAGGTAATAGGTTGGACTTGGTGATCTCTGAGGTCTTTTCCAACCTGATTGATTCTGTGATTATGTGAATTGAAGTGGGAGCAGGTGTGGAAAAAGCCTGTTAAGGTGGTCAGGGAAAAGAAGAATATTTCCTGCAAGAAAAGCTAAAAAACAACCCAGCTGGTTTAGGAAAGCAGAGATGGGAAGAGGCTGCTCTGCCTGCACACATTGAAGGAATAAATTCCAGAGAGGGAGAAAAGCTATTGCAGATATTTGTGTTGGCATGAGATCACATTAACTAGATGGTGGCCAGAAATAGATCTAGGGTGGCTATTAGAAGAGACATTGCAGCCATTAAAGAAACCCAGTGGTGGAACAGCTATGAAAGAAGAACAGTGGGAACAAAAACCCTTCCTGCTTTGAGGAGTGTAGCTGAACATTCATGAAAGGAGTCTGTAAAGCAGGGAGATGGATTCAGAGATCCAAATCTCCTTCTTCACTCTATCTTCTTTGGTTGGAGGAGACCTTCAAGATCATCAGTTCCAACTATTTAACCCAGCACTGCCAGGTCACCACCAAACCATGTTCCTCGGCATCACACCTACACAGCTTTTAAATCCCCCAGGGATGGTGACTCCACCACTTCCCTGGACAGCCTGTCTCAATGCCTGAGCACTCTCTCAATGAAGAATCTTTTCCTAATATTCAACTTAAACCTCCTCTGGCACAACCTGAGGCCGTTTCCTCTCATCTTGTCACTTGTTACCTGAGAGAAGAGACTGATCCCCACCTCACTCCAACCTCCTTTCAGGGAGCTGTAGAGAATGAGGTCTTCTCTCAGCCTCCTTTACTCCAGGCTAAACAACCCCCATTCCCTCAGCTGCTCCTCACAAGACTTGTTCTCCACACCTTCACCAGCTTCACTGCCCTTCTCTGGACACTCTCCAGCACCTCAATATCCTTCATGTAGTGAGGCACCCAAAACTGAACCCAGTATTCAAGGTGTTGCCTCACCAGTGCTGAGCACAGGGTGACAATCACTTCCCTAATCTTCTGCTACACCTTCAGGAAAAATAAATAATTAACCCCCCCAAATCAGTGAGTACTTCTGACATCATGGATGCACATTAATAGAGTTATCTGAAAAGACGTAAGCTCTAAAAGAAACCCTCTACTAAGGATTGTGATGTACACTTACACCAGCAGGTGCCAGGCTTGCTTTTTTTTTTTTTTACCACTATTTGGTTTTTGCTTGATCAGAAGATCCTCCCCACATCCCTTTCCCCCTCTCCTGCTAACTCCCAAACCAAACTTTGGGGGAAGAAACTTCTGTGTCCAACCAGCACAGCACTGATCCTCAGCTGAAAGATCCTTTCAGCTCATGCATTCTTTGTTGATGTTCTAAATCAACAGAGTTTTTCTTTAGAAGCCCTATTTTACTTAGCCCCAAATTTAGTTGTGATCTGTTGTGACCTATTGTGTCCAGTTCTGGGACCCTCAGTTCAAGAGAGATGTTGAGGTACTGGAACGTGCCCAGAGAAGGGCAAGAAAGCTGGTGAGGGGTCTGGAGCACAAACCCTATGAGGAGAGGCTGAGGGAGCTGGGGGTGTTTAGCCTGGAGAAGAGGAGGCTCAGGAGAGACCTCATTGCTGTCTACAACTACCTGAAGGGAGGTTGTAGCCAGGTGGGGGTTGGTCTCTTCTCCCAGGCAACCTGCAGCAGAAGGAGGGGACACAGCCCCAAGTTGTGCCGGGGGAGGTATAGGCTGGGTATGAAGAGGAAGTTCTTCACAGAGAGAGATTTGCCATTGGAATGGGCTGCCCAGGGAAGTAAGTGGTGGAGTCGCTGTTCCTGGAGATGTTCAAGAGAAGCCTGGATGAGGCACTTAGTGCCATGGTCTGGTTGATTAGATAGGGCTGGGTGATCAGTTGGACTGGATGATCTTGGAGGTCTCTTCCAACCTGGCTGATTCTATGACTCTATGATTTAGTTGTGAACTATTGTTGATGTCCTGCTTTGGCAGGGGGGTTGGACCTGATGATCTCTGGAGGTCCTTTCCAACCTTTGACGTACTGTGATAGGCACAGAGCACACAGTCATCCAAACCTCAGCTGTCATGCAGTTTTCTAGGGCACCCATCTGCTGTAGACACTCCACCAAAATTTCTGCATCTCTCCTAAGAGATCTTAATTACGTTTTGGAGGCTCTGATTACCATTTGGCTAACTCTGAGTAATCATTTACTCATCCTTCAGCATGACAAGGAATGCTTTGGGGACGACGCAATTGATTTTACAACCTCTATGCTTAAGACACTGGTGCTCCTAAAGGATTTCTTGCCTGGAGCTCACAGCAGCAGGTGCCCAGAGGGGGGAAAGAATGGAGAAAATGGCAAAGAGAAGCAACCTCTTTCTGCCTACATAAAATTCCCCATCAGGAAAAATGTGTGTTTCTGTCATGTAACCTTACTGGAGGGGACACAAATCCTTGTAAGAAGAAGAGGAAAAGAGGTGTTCCCAGCCTTGTTTCACAAATCACAGCAGCTGCCTTGGCTTAAGTGTGTGTGCTACTGCCTGTGAACATCACTCATTTAAATGGAGGCCTCTAAGGAAAACGTGAGTTGAAGAAAGAATCATAGAATTATTTAGGTTGGAAAAGACCCTTAAGATCATTAAAGATATGGAAAAGACCCTTAAGATCATTAAAGATATTCCTCAGCAAGTGTGGAGAAAGGCACTGGAGCACAGATGAGCTGTAGGACTTGGACACAAGTATGCAAAGAAGATTTGTTGATGCCAAAGAGGCATCTGGCTCTGCACAGTCTTGCATGCCAGGTAGTATTTCACAGTATCACAGAACATTAGAGGTTGGGAGGGACCTCCAGAGATCATAGAGTCCAAACCACCTGCAGGATCACCTAGGGCAGGCCACACAGGAATGCATCCAGATGGGTTTTGAATGTGTCCAGGGAGGGAGACTCTACAACTTCTCTGGGCAGTCTGTTCCAGTGCTCCATCACCCTCACTGTAAAGAACTTTCTCCTCACGTTGAGGTGAAATCTTCTATGTTCAAGTTTGTATCCATTGTTCCTTGGCTTATTACTGCACACTGAAAAGAGCTTGGCCCCCTCCACTTGACACCCACCCCTCAGCTATTGATAGACATTGATCATATCCCCTCTCAGTCTCTCTTCATAGGGGAGGTGCTCAAGTCCCCTAATCATCCTCGTGGCTCTCCATTGGATGCTCTCCAGCAGGTCTCTGTCTCTCTTGAACTGGGGAGCCCAAAACTGGACACAGGATTCCAGGTGTGGTCTCACCAAGGCCGAGTAGAAGGGGAGCAGAACCTCCCTTGACCTGCTGGCCATACTTTTCTTGATGCACCCCAGGATCCCACTGGCTGTCTTGGCCACAAGGGTACATTGTTGTTCCATGGAGAACTTGCTGTCCACCAGGACTCCAAGATGTTTCTCCATGGAGCTGCTTTCCAGCAGGGAAGCCCCTAACCTACTACTACTTCACCTACTACTTTTCACCATGCCTTGATGTCTCCATTCACTGCCTCCTCAAAAAGCAGGGATAAACACCATCCAGGACTAAGATTCAGATCACCAGCACCACATTTATCTGACAAAGGTCAAGGTGGAATCATTGAAAGTTAGGCAAACCTCCACCTCCAAGATTTTTACTGTGACTGGTGATTTAGGATGATGTCTTTCTGAAGGGAGATGAGGATCAACATGAAATCCTAGAAAGGAGATTTTGGGGAAGAAAAGTCCCTCAGAAGCTTCTGGAAAGAAATTAAAATTCTTCAAGCTATCTTATGTTGGGCATCTCATAACATTATATGAAAAAAAAAATCATCAGAATAAAACAATAACATAATAAATAACAATAACCAAATAAAATAAACTATAGTAACATAATAAATAACAATAACCAAATAGAATAAACAATAATAACATAATAAATGTAAAAATCTTTATTCTAGTTTTCTAGGCCCTCAAAGATGGAACGAAGGATCCAGAAATTCCCTTTTTCTCCAAACACTCTTCATGAGACATCACCAGTCAAACTGGTTGGGACAAAACCACACAAAGGAACTGAGTGAAGCCTCCAGGTGGGTTTTTCACCTCCTGAGAACAGCATTCACTCATGGAGCTTCTCCTACCTGCCAATGGCTGTCATCATTTGCACATCAGTGATGCTGTCATCGTTGGTTAGGTTTCTTATGACGCCATCCATGAGCTCCAGAGGGACAAACTGGACCACGCTGGCCAAAGCGTTGGATGGTGCTTCCTGCTCCTCTGCAAGACATGAATCAGCACCAGCAATCAGGATGTTAGCTGAAAGGCAAACCAGGCACACGAGGACATTTCCCACTTCTAAAAGCCAGATCATTTCTTCCTATGTAAATGAAGCAGATAGTCAGCTGGGTGGAATCCTTACTTAGCTGTGTTAGGAGGACAACTCCTCAAAGCTCACTCATAATGAGGTTGGGTCATAGCAGATGGGCTGCTGCATGAATCACAGAATTGTTATGGTTGGAAGAGACCTTTAAGATCATCAACTGCTAGCACAGCCAAGTCCACCACTAAACCATATCCCTCAGCACCACATCTTCCAAACACCTCCAGGGATGGTGACGGTCCATACACAGCCCAAAGGGAAGAAGAGATCACAGGTGCAAGAACACTCCTCAGCCATCCCTGGCTCCCAGGTTTCTTCTGCATTGCTCTCTTTGTACTAAGTACTGCAGATAATTGCAAGGAGATGCAGCTGTAGGTTTGCATGCCTGGATCAACTTCCAAAGGATGAGGCTTTCATACAGAGAGCACTGAGAAACCCATCTCCTCCGGGGTTTATGAGCAGCTAAAGCAGAACCTCACCTCTCAGGTACTTCAAAAAATCTTCTGAGAACCTCTGCAATAACCTTTATTGGTTAAATATCTTCTGTCCCACCTTAAGATACAATCACCCCCCAGAGAGGGCTTTCTACCTCTAGATCAGTGAGATATAACTCTTTAGCTTTGTCCCTAGTTTCTGATCCTGTTTTCCTAACCTAAAACCCTGGATAACTTTTAGAGATGCTTGTTTATGTATTTCACCTGTGGTTGCATTTCTGGAGAGGATGAGAACCATGCAAGATGTCAAACTAATCAGATTTGGCTTCAGCAGAGCCAACATTTGCATTCTCATTTACAAGGCGATGGGAGATTTTCCTTCCCCACTACTCTGCCCTGGTGAGGCCACATCTGGAGTGTTGTGTCCAGTTCCAATCTCCTCAGTTCAAGAGGAACAGGGATATACTAAAGAGAATCCAACAGAGGCTACAGGATGATTAAGGGACTGTCTCCTGAGGAAAGGCTGAGAGACCTGGGGCTGTTTAGTCTGGAGAGGAGAAGACTGAGGAGATGTTATCAATGTGTACAAACATCTGAAGGGTGGGTGTCAAGAAGAAGGTGCCAGGCTCTTTGTAGTGGTGCCCTGCAATAGGACAAGGGGCAATGGACACAAACTGGAACACAGGAAGTTCCACTTCAACGTGAAGAACAACTTCTTTACTGTGAGGGTGACAGAGCATTGGAACAGGCTGCCAAGAGAGGTTGTGGAGCCTCCTTCTCTGGAGACTTTCAAGACCCATCTGGATGCGCTCCTGTGTGACCTGCCCTAGGTGGCCCTGCTTTGGCAGGGGGGTTGGACTCAGTCATCCCTGGAGGTGCCTTCCAACCCCTACCGCTCTGTGTTTCTGTGATTACCTGTGGAAGAAATGATAGTGAACAGCTCCTTCAAAGAAGGCAGGATGGCTGAGGTCTGAGCCCTCCAGATGCGCTGCAGCAGGCTGCTGACTTTGTTCACCTGCTCCAAGAACTCCATGATGTCCTCTTCCCCCTCGGAGACGCACTGGAAGTGGGCGATGCAGCGGATCAGCTGCTGGCAGAACAAGAGCTGGTGCTTGCCGCCGGGAATGCACTGAGGGTGCTGGATCAAGAGTCTGCTGATCTTCGCACACTGCCTGGGGCTGGGCCTCTCGCAGACTTTCCGCAGCACCTCGATCCTCAGCAGGCTGAAGATGCTGTTTGCTGATGGGCTCTCCAAGATGAACTGCAGGCCTAACTGGATGTAATCGAGGACGTAATGGCTTCTCTTCCCCAGAGGTCCATAACCTTCCTGGAGGAGACTCAGCAGGAAGCGGACGTTGAAGAACTCCTCAAACTCCTCCGGGTGGTAGTGGCCATAAACCTCCAAAACCTCTTTGCCAATCTCTCTTTTGTACTTGGTGTCCCCCGTGAGATAAAGCTTGGTAGACAGCTCCAGCATGGACCAGCATTGTTCACTGTCCATGGGCTGCTTCGCTGCCTCAATGACACGCCTCACCAGCCCTTGCTTCACATTGTTGGGGTATGAGGACATCACCACAGCTTCCAGTATCTTATCCATCTTTGCTCCAAGCAGCTGGAAGGGAAGAACAGAACAGCAAATTAGTTCAAGCAGGGTATGCTGAGCTTTCAAGCCCAGGTCATCAAGGCAGGTCAGTGAAGCAAAGCATGAGAGCTGTGTGGGACCACTATAAAGATGATAATTCTTGTACCCATTTCATGGTGGCATTCACAAATGGTTCCTCTTTGGTGATGTTTGACTGAGACTAAAGCCCCCAAGCTGGTGAATACACAAAAATATAGAACTTGTTCAGGCTAATCACACATCTGAGCATTTTTATCTTGTAAAAACAACACAGCTACAGTCTTACACTTGGCCCTAGGGATGGATGAGCTCACTCTCCTCAGTGGGTTCAGTAACCCAAGAAGGTGCCCTATGTTTCACAAAATCCAATCCCTGCTGGAGACAGTGGGGAATTAGGGGAGTGAAGGTCTTCCACCAGTGTCTTCTGTCTCAGATGCCCCTCACTGTCCAGGGAAGTGGTGGAGTCACCATCCCTGGAGGTCTTCAAAACGTGTGTAGACATGGCACTTCAGGACATGGTTTAGTGGGCATGGTGGTGCTGGTTTGACAGCTGGACTTCATGATCTGAAACAATTCTATGATTCTATGAATCTGTGATTCTATGATCCCATGGTTCTAGTCTAAGAGGCAAATACCACCATATCATAGAATGATTTGGGTTGGAAGGGACCTCCAAAAGTCATCTTAACATTTCTTTTTTTTCCCCAGGACCTGCCTGGAGAATGAGTCAGGGTTTGCAGTGAAGCAGGTCTGTAAGATCACTCTCTCATCTCTTGCAGAAATTGGAAGTGTGTCCAACCTCCCCTGCAGTGAGCAGGGACATCCTCCACTAGATGATTGCCTTCAGATTCAGGGAAGGAGAGAAAAGCTCTGCAAAGCAGAGGTGGGATTGCAGCCTAAGCAGAGATGGGATTGCAGCCTCTCTGAGCAGTAGCAGAGGTGTGCATCTGATGTCTACACCACGCTGCCAGCCACTCCAGCTGAGTGGTGCAGTCTTGGCTGCTCCCCAGGGACCTGCCGCATTTGTATGCAAGACCAAAGATAGAGGAGAGAGAAACTGCAGAGTCAGCCAAAGTTTCCCATTTGTTATGGCCCAGATTCACCAGCAATAAAGCTTTAGAGGAAACAGTGCTTAAAAGAAACCCTAAGGATTTCCCTGGAATTGCTCAGCACAACGTTTAAAACCAGGTGTTGGATGCACTACTGCACAAAAAACCCCACTACAGAGTGATTAGACAGCCAGGATTTCTCAAAAGCTACCACAGGGACTATGTAAAGGCTCATCCTCAGCAGGTCCCTTTGGTCATAGAATCATTTAATCATTTTGCTTGGAAAAGGTGCAATGTGCTGCACAAACACACATTTGGAGAACATCCCTTCCTGCCCACAGCCTGAAATGAGCCATGAGAGAGGGAGGAAGGGAGGCAACATCTTTCTAACCCAAATGAGGGATCAAGGCAGGACAGATCCAGCCACACTCCTATATATCTGGTCAGAACAATAGCCACCACCTTTCTGTTCCTCAATTTCTTGATCTGGGGCATAAGGACAACACTCAGCAGTTCTTATCAGGGTTTGTTGAAAGTCCCTTTGTTAGCACTTGGAAAGTATTTGAAGCTTTTCCAGTGGCTAGTGTTATACTAATGAAAAATTGACATGCAGGTGGCATGTACCCTAGGGTATGGTTTTCACAGATGTCATCCAGAAGGAACCTCACAGGATGCCATTCAAGGACTATCCTGTCCCTGAAGTATGCCTCTAACTGAGCCACAGAGTGCCTTCTCTCCTGGTAGAGAACCCATGCCAGATACAAATCTCAAGCTCTGGCTCACAACTGTTTGGCTGGGAAGCCTTCCTACTTGACCAAGCATCATCTTTTCCCATCATTCCTTCCCTCATAATCTCACATGAAGAAAAAACAAAATCATGATCTATGCACAGCCACCTCCCCATCCAGCAATGACAGCAGCCTACGCTGCAGTGGTTTTCCAGGCACCACCTTGGCCTTTCTGTCCCCTTGCCTGTTGACTCAAACAGTCCTCTGCTCATGTGCTGGACTGATTTTTCCCCTTCAAGCACCACTTCTGCCTTCCCTGCAACAAGCTGGGGCAGAGCTAATGCTCCTCATCTCATTGTTTTCACAGCAGGACTTCTGAGAGACCAGCCTGCAGAATGAATCAGGGTTTGCAGTGAAGCAGACTGTGGTCTGTAAGATCTCATTTGGTGCAGAAATTGGAAGTGTGTCATAGATAACCCAGGGAACTGCAGGACAGGGAAAGACAGTTTCATTGCTGGGCAGCTGAATGCTGCCTTGGAGTTCTGGTTTCTGGTTCTCCTTTGTTTACTACTGAAATAAAGAGATTAAATATTCAGATTATCAGGCTTTTATAAGGAGTGGTCCTGAGGTGGCACAACCTTTCTGCACTTCATCTTCTTTCCTGGCAATAAGAACTCACAGAAAAGTTGGGAGGATTGGCTCATTCCTGCTTGTCAAGAGAACTGAGTTCCTGGAGCACACAAGGATTCTGTAGAAGGTCAACATGTTAATTATTAATCTGCAGAGCAGCTTTGAGGTTCCCATCTGTTATGTAGCTCACATAAAACAGAAAGCACACAATATGTGTAAGGGAAAGGAAAAAAACCCCAGGAAATGGCAAAAAAACTGTTCTGCTCCCCCAGTGAACAACTGATAGGAGCAGCATGGATAAAATCACAGAATCAGGAGGGAAGGAACCTTGGGAGGTCTCTAGTCCAACCCCTGCACAAAGATGAAATCAAGCTGCCCAGGGCTTTGACCTCTATGGCTTTGAGAACATCCCAGGATGGAGAGTACTGGACATCAGGAGAAAGTTCTTTGGATATTAGGAGTAAGTTTTTCACTTAGAGAGTAGTGAAATACTGGAACAGGTTGCCCAGGGATGTGATAGAAGCCCCATCCTTGGAGACATTCAAGGTCAAACTTGATAGGGCCCTGAGCAGCCTGGTCTGGATAAACACATCCCTGCTTACTGCAGTGGGGTTGGACAAGATGACCTTTGAGGGTCCCTTCTATGACTGTGATTCTATGATCACACAACTCCCCTGGCAGCCTGCCCCAGTACCTAACTTGCTCATAGTGGGAAGGGTTTCGTTATTCCCAGCTGGAAACTCTCATTTCAGTTTCAGTTTGTTTTTTCTCATTCTTCTGCCATGCACTGCTGTGGAAAGCCTGGATCCATTTCCTGAACAACCTCCTTGTAGGCACTTGAGGGGATGTTAACATGCAGTCCCCAGCCTTCACCAGTGCAAGGAGTTCGTCCATCCTGGCTTAGTCCATCCCAGCTGAACCCCTGCTGGATGTGCCATAGAATAATAGATTGGTTTAGGTTGAAATGGATCTTTAAAGGCCATCTAGTTCAATCCCCCTGCAGTCAGCAGGGACATCAACTGTGGATGCTCAGAGCCCAATCCAACCTAACCTGAAATGTTTCCAAGAACATGGCATTAACCACTCATCTGGGCAACCTCAGACAGTGTTTCACCACCCTCAGTGTAAAAAGTTTCCTCCTTATATTTAGGCTAAATCTGTCCCCCTTTAGTTTCAAACCATCACCTCTTGTCCTGCCACAACAGGCTCTGCTAAAAAGTCTCTCCCCATCTTTCTTATAGCCTCCTTTAAGTACTGAAAGACCACAAGAAGGTCTCCCTGAGGTATTTTCTTCTCCAGGCACAACTTACCCCTCCATCCCAAGTGCAGGATTTTGCAGTTGTCCTTGTTGAATTCCACAGGGTTCTTGTCAGCCCCAGACTGTCCTGGTTCTCCTGGCAGCTCTGCCCTCAAGCATAATGACTACTCCCTCAAGTCTGGTGTCACTCACCCACTGGGGTCATTTTTGATGAGGCAAATTTCATCTCCTCCAAGCTGCTGATAAAAACACTTAAAGGAAAGGTCCCAGGATAGTTCTGGGCAGCTTCCTACACAACAAGCAGTCCACCTATCTAGACTGCAGCTGCTCTTTGATACAAGGATGCTGCAGGACATCATCTCAAAAGCCTTAATGAAGTCAAAGAAGACATCTCCTGTGTCCAGTTTTGGACTCCCCAGCTCAAGAGAGACAGGGATGTGCTGGAAAGAATCCAACAGAGAGCCATGAGGGTGATCAGGGGACTTGAGCATCTCCCCTATGAAGAGAGACTGAGAGCCCTGGGGCTGTTTAGTGTGGAGAAGAGAAGACTGAGAGGGGATCTGATCAATGTCTATCAATATCTGAGCAGTGGGTGTCAAGTGGATGAGGCCAGGCTCTTTTGGGTAGTGCACAGTGATAAGACAAGGAAGAATGGATACAAACTTGGATGTAGAAGGTTTCATCTCAACATGAAGAGAAACTTCTTTACAGTAAGGGTGACAGAGCCCTGGAACAGGCTGCCCAGAGAGGTTGTGGAGTCTCCTTCTCCGGAGACTTTCCAAACCCACCTGGATGCATTCCTGTGTGGACTACCCTAGGTGATCCTGCTCTGGCAGCGGGGTTGGACTCCATGATCTCTGGAGGTCCCTTCTAACCTCTAACGTTCTGTGATTCTGCTCTATGATTCTGTGATCTGTACTCTCCCCTCACTCACAGACCTACCAGTCCATCCTTGAGTGTCATCATGTAGGTTAATTATGATTCACCCTTGGTAAATGAGTGCTGCTCTTTCCCAGCACACAGCTGCCAAGAGGATGTGCTCTATGATCACCCCCAAAACTGAAGAGAGGCTGACAACTCTCAGGTAGAGAGACTCTCAGGTTAGACTCTCAGGTAATAATTCTTTACTTTTTGAAGATATTCTAGAGAGGAAGATGTGCTTTGGAAGAGGGAAAGGTTGTCTTCCCATCTCATCCTTATCATGCAGTTGTTCAGACCTACAATGCTGAAGACACTCTTTCTTCCACCTGGCACATCAACAAGTGGTGATAGCGTTAGGTACCAAATGCTGCATTCCCAAATACACACCAGGACCCACAGTGCTTTCTCCCATGCCTCCTCAAAATAAAAGAGGTGCTGTAAAAGGCTTAAATTCCATCTAAAGCCACAAATATAATGAAACACATCATCAACACTTGCAACAGGTGTTGCTGCCCAGGAGGAGATGTGTCCCTGAAAGGACAGACACCAAACCATGCTCTAGAAACCAGAGAAGGAAAATTAATTTAAGCA
This sequence comes from Indicator indicator, assembly GCF_027791375.1. Taxonomy (NCBI): domain Eukaryota; kingdom Metazoa; phylum Chordata; class Aves; order Piciformes; family Indicatoridae; genus Indicator; species Indicator indicator. Next base: position 3,706,691 of record NC_072010.1, on the reverse strand, counting down.
AAGGGTAGCATCAACCAGTTTAGCTTTGAGTAAACTGCAAAAATAAAACCCCAAATTCAGTCTCAGGATGAAAAGTCACCTTCAGCTTTGCTTTGGTCTAATCTTCATAATCTATAGGGTTCAGAGGTGCCCTTACATTTCTCCTCAGCCTGTGTTTTTTCTTCTGTCAGGAGCTATTTCAATTGAAAGCAATCCAATTACTTCTAAATTAATTCATCCCCCTCTCCCTGCCAGCAGCAGAACTCCAGTAAAGGCTCCTTAGTATTTTTTAGCAGAATGCAGTATCTGTTCCTGCACCCCAGACCTTATAAAGCTCTGAAAGCATAGATCTAAATCTTACCTTTAGGCAAGCTCAGTAATCAATTCAGCACATTTCCTGCAACAGCATTATAAAGAATTTGAAAGCAGGAAAACAACCCCACCATCCAACCACAGCCTGATAAACAAAGTGATTTGCTTCTTACTTAAAGAGAAGAGGAAGTAATCCTCATCTACTTCCCTGAATTCACTGGAGGTTTGGAAGTAGAGAAATGAGGCTTACCTTTTACTGTCCTTAACTCCTGCTGAAATGGTTTCTTTTATGTCAGCCAACACATTACTGTTATTCTTGCTGCATCCTCCAGGCAGCTTGGCAATTAGGGCTCAATCCTGCAAGCATGCTGAGCTGCTGCAGGATGGAAGGCAGCACACACAGTGCCTTGACAGAGCACAAAGAATCCTGTATTCTATAACATTTCTGCACAATTTGCTGTGACCTGGTATAAAATTTTTTACCAGGACCATCCCCTGTTGTCACACATCCATCTAGGTCTGTTTTCCAAGAACACCAAAGGAGTTGTGTCTCTTTTTTGCAGGGAACAAAAAATCCTCTTTATTTGAGAAGCAAAAGAGTTTGGGGTTTTTTAGTTTTGGTTTGGTTTGGTTTTTAGAATCATAGAATTGTTGTGGTTGGAAGAGAACATTAAGATCATCAAGTCCAGCCATTAACCTAACACTGCCAAGTCCACCACTAAACCATGTTCCAAAGCACCACATCTACAGGTCTTCCAAATACCTCCAGGGACAGGGATTTCACCACATCCTAGGCAGTGAAGAAAGTTTTCCTAATGTCCAACCCAAACCTCCCCTAGTGCAACTTGAGGACATTTCCTCTTACCCTATTGCTTGTCACTTGGGAGAAAAGGCCAGTCCTTACCTTGCTACAACCTCCTTTCAGTGAGCTGCACAGAGGTCTCCCTTAAGCCTTCTTTTCTCCAGGTCAAACAACTCCAATTCCCTCAGCTACACCTCAGAAGACTTGTGCTCTAGATCCTTCCCCAGCTTCATTGCCCTTCTCTGGACACACCTGCACCTCAATGTCCTTCTCGTAGTGAGGGGTCCAAAGCTGACCACAGTATTTGAAGTGTGGACTCACCAGTGCCCAGTACAGTGGGGTAATAACTGCACTACTCCTGCTGACCACACTCTTGCTGGTACAAGCCAGGATACTGTTGGCCACTTGGGCACACATTGTCTCATAATCTGCCAGCTGTTGACCAACACCCCCAGGTCCTTTTTTACCTGGCAGCTTTCAAGTCACTCTTTCCTGGGGTTGTTGTGACCCAAGTGCAGGATCTGGACCTTGGCTTTCTTGAGCTTCATACAACTGACCTTGGCCCTTGATCCAGCCTGTCCACATCCCTATGTAAAGCCTTCCTACCTTCAAGCAGATCCACCCAGCTTGGTGTCATCTGCAGATTTACTGAGGGTGCCCTCCATCCAAATCATTGATGAAGTTATAAAACAGAACTGACCCCTGGGGAAGACCACTGGTGACAAGCAGCCAACTGGATTTCACTTCATTCAGCACCAATTTTTCCCCAGTCATCTAGCCAATTTTTTATCCAGCAAAGAGTCCACCCATCCCAGCCATGAGCAACCAGTTTCTCCAGGAGAACTCTGTGGTCCAAAACACCCACCTGTTTATCCAGCTAAGGAGGGCAAACCACAGCCAGCAACTCATCATTACCACATCCACTAGATACAGCCTGGCCAGCAGGTAAACCACTCACACAGTGATTGTTACCACTTCCCTAAAACTATTCTTCTAAAAGGCCAACATTTCTTCTAAACAAGTAGCAAGAAGTTGCAATTTCCTTACAGAGTTGGAACTCACCAAACAAAAGCCACTGCTGGGTCCTCATCCATGCTCCTGCACCTCCTACTTCTGCTTCCCCATGGTCTACTCTTCATTTAGCTGAGATCTACTTTTTTCTGACTACATAATTTTAATCAGTGTAAGTGATGTGACTCTAATTCAATGATCTTTTGTGTATTCATCAAGCACTGACAGCAACTTAGTGCTGTGGTTTCTACCTCAAGTCTTGCCAATGACACAATTGCTGCTTCTCTCTTTACTGCTTAGTTAATTATTTCACATCCAGCTACTCATTATTGCCTAAAGCCTCAGCCTCCCTCATATATTATTTGTACCATAATTACACCTGAAGGCTTCAATTCCAATAGAGCCCCCTGGCTTACAAATTATCTATAGGATGCACAAAAGAATGTACATCTCATTTAAGCAATGTGGAAACTTCTTCTCCCAAGGAACAAGAGATAGGACAGGAGGAAATGGCCTCAAGATGCATCAGAGGAGGTTTAGGCTGGATATTAGGAAATAATTCTTTACTGAAAGTATGGTCAGGCAATAGAAGAGGCTGCTTAGGGAATGTGGTGGAGTCACCATCCCTGGAGGTGTTCAAAAAACATGCAGGCATGGCACTTCAGGATATGGATAAGTGACCGTGGTAGTGTTGGTTTGACAATTGGACTTGATGACCTCAGAGGCATTTTCCAACCTTAATGATTCTATGATTCTATGAAATAACTCACACTGTTGTAGGAATATGAAATAACAAGGAACATCCAGATCAAACCAGCTGATTCAGTAGGTTGTGGCACAGCCACCAGCCAAACCTCTACAGAGCTACAAATACACTAACAGTGATGCTCCACCTCCCTTTGCTCACATTAGCTGCTTTCCAAGTTGCACCCAATGAGGTGCCATGGCAGAACAGAGGATTAGGGACATTTTATGAGATCTGGAAAGAAGGTCAGAGCTAATAACTACAGGAAAATTGAATTTAATACTCCTTTAGAAACAGAAGTGAAACACTAGCCATCTGCAGTTGTAACAAGCACAAATTGCCAGCAGAGAAGCCTGGCCAAATTTTTTGCACACAATTCTAATCACAGAATCATAGAATCATTTCAGCTGGGAAAGACCTTTAAGATCATCAAGTCCAACCATCATCTAACTCTACCAAGTCCGGTGCTAAGCCATGTGCCTCAGCACCACATCTCTTTGTCTTTTAAGCACTTGTTACCAAAGAGGCTGATAATCTGCCTTTCTGAATTCACCTTCTTTTCAAGGAGATCACATATTCATCACTTCTTGTCCCAAACTGCTTTCCAGTGACAGATTGGACTTGTACTGTATGTCTCCTACTCACCAGAGCTAACTACTTCTGGCCAGCAAGGCTCTTCACGTGTCCCTGTTCCCTGTGGCACTGAATCAGAACCACCCTTTAGCACAGCACTGATGCAGATTGCCCATCAGCCACAAGCAGTAGCAGATTTGGAGCAGGAGATTCTCTCCAGGCTCCAGCAGGATCTTCTGCCCTGCTCAGCAGCTTTCAGACCTCTCCAGTGAGTCAAGATTTGTCCAAGCACTGTCACTCAACTGGACTGCTGCCATCTTGCATGGCTTTGCTCTAGATCAGGAGCTCTACCTTGGGAAGGTTGAATTTCTCTCTTGTGGCCACATATTTTTCCAAGGGGTCCCTAAAAATAAGTAATCAAAAGAAATCTATCTTGCCTACTGGGTACTGGTGGATGAAAAGCTGGAGATGAGCCAAGAATGTGCACTCACAGTCCAGAAGCCAACCATGTTCTGGGCTGCATCCAAAGTAGTGTGGGCAGCAAGTAGAGGGAGGGGATTCTGCCCTTTTGCTCCACTCTGCTGAGATCCCACCTGCAGTGCTGGGTCCAGCTCTGGAGTCCTCAGCACAAGAAGGACATGGACATGCAGGTCCCAGGGAGGACCACAACGATGATCAGGGTTGGAACCCCTCTGCTATGAGGACAGGCTAAGAGAGTTGGGGTTGTTCAGCCTGGAGAAGAGAAGGCTCTGGGGAGACCTTCTTGTGGGCTTTCAGTAGCTAAAGGGGGACTACAGGAAAGCTGGGGACAGACTTCTAATCAGGGCAAGGGGGAATAATTTTAAACTGAAAGAGGGAGATTTAGACTAGATATAAAGAAGACACAAGTTCTAGGCTGACTGCCCTACCTGATCCCAGCTATCTTAGCTACCTTGATCTGTTATTTCTTCAGTGCTTCTTCTTTGATCCCTTTGGTGTACACAGATCACTCCAGTTCTTCTCTTAAGTACTCAGTCATCAAATGAAAGAAAAGGCTTTGGCTGGATGTCAAAGCAATCAGAATGATAATACCAAATAAAGCCTGAGGCCCTAACATTTCATCCTCTTTCTCCAGACTCCACCTCCCAGCTCCATTCCTCCCCTCCAGTCAGCTTCTACCTACACACATCGCTAGAACTCTAGAACCTACTGATACCCTTTTCTAATAAAGCATCTCCAAACCCTCACCACTGTGTTATCATCTCTCCTCATATGGATGCAAAAAGCAAGGAATTAAATTTGCCTTGAAAACCAACAGCAGATAAAAGCACATGAAGCAGGACTCACCCTCACCACTAGACCAGCAGAGCCACACTGGCTCTGTGGCTAAACCCAGCACCCACCACAGACAAAAACAACCCATCTCAGTTGATTTTTAATTTTTAATATATTTGGCATGAGATGCCCAAAAGATTTATCCTGCCTGCACTAGGTAAATTTCTCCCAGGACAGTCACTCCTCCTCACACTCCTTAGATGAACACATCTCCCTTTTCTTCCTCCAAAAGCCTTCAGCTCTCCTCCTTAGCCAGAGCTCCCAGCCAGGGCTGTGCTGCCCTAGTAGGAGTACTCAGATCTGCACTGACCTTCAGACCAATGTCTTTTCTATTATCATCCCTGGAGACTGTAAATACATCTACTCCGGAAAGCTGGTTGGTTTATTGGAGGTATTTATAGCATTAACATCACTCTTCTTTCTTCGGATTTCTGTCTGCTTTTGTCTGTGCATAGAAATTAAACCCCTGGATATAACCCAGGGAAAAACCACGTCCTGTTCACCAGCACATACTGGTCCGGGGGCTGACTCTGCTGACACTGGCTGAGATTTATCAGACACTGCCTCACAGCTTGGAGGTACAGAGATCTCAAATCTCCTGGTGGTGCCTTCAGGAAAAATGGGTTATGATGCTCATTTGAGACCTCAGTTTCCCTCCAGACACCAACATGTCTGGCTTTGCACCAGCCAGTCCAGAAACCAGGAAGGCAAAGTGCTGAAGGCAAATGCCAAAGGCAAAGGCAAAGCAAGTTCTCCATGGAACAACAATGTGCTCTTGTGGCCAAGAGAGCCAATGGGATCCTGGGATGCATCAGGAAAGGTGTGTCCAGCAGGGCTAGGGAAGTTCTTCTACCTCTCTACTCTGCCCTGCTGAGACCACACCTAGAATCCTGTGTCCAGTTTTGGGCTCCCCAGTTCAAGAGAGACAGAAACTTGCTGGAGAGAATCCAAGGGAGAGCCATGAGGATGCTTAGGGGACTTGAGCATCTCCCCTGTGAAGAGAGACTGAGAGCCCTGGGGCTGTTTAGTGTGGAGAAGAGAAGGCTGAGAGGGGATCTGATCAATGTCTATCAATATTTGAGGGGTGGGTGTCAAGTGAAGGGAGCCAGGCTCTTCTCAGTGGTTCACAGTGATAGGACAAGGAAACAATGGGTTCAAATTTGAACATAGAAGATTTCACCTCAACATCAGGAGAAATATCTTTACAGTGAAGGTGACAGAGCCCTGGAACAGGCTGCCCAGGGGGGTTGTGGAGTCTCCTTCTGTGCAGACTTTCCAAACCCACCTGGATGCATTCCTGTGCAGACTACCCTAAGTGATCCTGCTCTGGCAGGGGGGTTGGACCTGATGATCTCTTGAGGTCCCTTCCAACCTCTGTTATGCTGTGATACTGTGATACTGTCAGACGATGACCAACTTTGCAGACTCCACAACAAAAATATCAAAGGCATTTTGAACCCCCTCCCCAGGTGAAACCTCATTCTCTTGCTGCATCCTTTCAGTCTGAGGTAGGCCTACGACACTGTTTCCCATGGAATTCCCATGAAAAAACTGGCTGGCCATAGCTTGGATGAGCATATGACCTGCTGGATAAAACACTGTCTAGACCGCCAGGCCCTAGGAGTGGGGGTCGACGGAGTTAAATCCAGCTGGCAGCTGGTCACAAGTGGTGTTCCTCAAGGCTCAGTGTTAGGAGCACTGCTTTTTAATATCTTTACTAATGGTCTTGATAAGGAGTTAGAGGGCACCATTCATAAGTTTGTAGATCATAGAATCACAGAATCAACCAGGTTGGAAGAGACCTCCAAGGTCATCCAGTCCAACCTATCCAATCAACTAGACCATGGCACTAAGTGTCTCATCCAGGCTTTTCTTGAACATCTCCAGGGAAGGTGACTCCACCACCTCCCTGGGCAGCACATTCCAGTGGCAAATCTCTCTCTCTGTGAAGAACTTCCTCCTAATATCCAGCCTAGACCTCCCCTGGCACAACTTGAGACCGTGTCCCCTCGTTCTGTTGCTGGTTGCTGGTGGGAGTGTTGAGCTGCTTGAGGGTAGGGAGGCTCTGCAGAGAGACTTAGACTGGATCAGTGGGCCCAGGTCAATGGTATGTGCTTCGACAAGGCCAAGTGATGAGTCCTGCACTCAGGCCACAACAACCCCATCCAACGCTACAGGCTTGGGGCAGTTGAGAGGCATCCCTGCTCATGGCAGGGAGGTTGGAGTAGATGATCTCTGGGGTCCCTACCTAATTCAACCTTTCTATGATGATTCTATGATTCTATGAAGCATGGCTGTAAAGTTGCCTGGCAGCAAGGGCCCTGGGGGTTCTAATAGAGAAGTGGCTGAGCATGAGCCAGCAGTGTGCCCAAGTGGCCAAGAAAGCCAATGGCATCCTGGCTTGTATCAGGATAGTGTGACCAGCAGGAGCAGGGAGGTGATTGTCCCCCTGTACTTGGCATAGGTGAGGCCACACCTAGAGTGCTGTGTTCAGTGTTGGGCCAATACAAGAAAGACATTGAGGGGCTGGAGCTGGTGCATAGAGCAACAAAGAGCTGGTGAAGGCCTAGAGAACAATTCTGATGAACAGCAGCTGAGGAAATTGGGACTGTTTAGTTTGAGGAAGAGAGGCTGAGGGGAGACCTTATTGCCCTCTACAACTTCCTGAAAGGACAATATAGAGAGGTAGGTGCTGGTCTCTTCTCACAGGTAATTAGTGATAGAACAGGAAGAATGGCCTCTATCTGCACCAGGGTAGATTTGGGATATATTAGGAAAAAAATTAACTGAAAGAGTGGTCAAACATTGGAATGGACTGCCCAGGGAGGTGGTTGAGTCACCATACCTGGATGTGTTTAAACAATTCTGTCGTGAGTCCTGTGATAAAACCTCACGGAAGTGCCAAATATTCCAACAACTGCTTTTGTCCTTCAGAAACATGCAAAGTCCAAGACAGGGCAGATTTAACCTGAGAGGAGTTTGGATCTGGACTATCAGAGTAGTCTAGACCCTCAGTTTTAGGTTCTTTCAGCTCCCTATGGGATGGAAAGATCCCTAGGTGCCTGTCCCCATATCATCTCCCCTAAGAAAAACCTGAACCCATCTTGGTCAATTTCTCATACCAAGATGCTGCCTTGTAAACAGGTTTGCAAAGCCCTGCAGGTACGAGGGGAATGCTCACACACTCTCTTGCCAACGTTACTCCTGTATCTCTCTCTCCAAGCATCCTCCTGCAGCCTGACATCCAAATCCTTGAGCATTCCTCCTCCACATCCTTCTCTTTGAACATCTCTCTAGGAATCGTGTATTCTGGGTCCCTCTCCTGAACACCTGCCTAAAAGCACCCCTCCCTTGAGCATCCTTCCTGTATCCCAACCTTCCAAGCAGCCCTTCCTCCAACCACCTTTCCTGCATACTTCCCTCCAAGCCATCTTCCACATCCCAGCTCCTAGGTATCCCACCCAAGCATTCCTCCTGCATCCCTTCCCCTGACCATCCCTTCCTCTGAGCACCTCAGTTGCTGAGAATCCTGACTGTACCCTAGGCCCCAAATACTCGTTACTCCCAGCTTCTTTCTGCATCCCAGACCCTTAAAAATCTCCTGCATCCCAGCCACCAAGGATTTTCCCCTTTGAGCATCCTATTTGCACATCCCTTTCCCTGAGATTTCCCTTCTGCATTTCAACCCCTAGGCATCCCTCCTGTATCCCTCACCCCAAGCACCCCTCCTGCACCCTTTTCCCCAACTACCTCTTCTGCATCCCTCAACCCAAGCATCTCTTCTGCATATCTTCCCTTGAGAATCCCCACTTAGAGCTTCCCTTCTGCATCCCTTTCCCTGAGACTTCTCTTCTTCAGTCCTAATCCAGAGCATCCATCTCTTTGAGCACCTTGACCCCTCAAGCACCCCTCCTGCATCCCTCACCCCAAGTATCCCTCCTGAATCCCTTTCCCCAACTACCCCCCTGCACACCTTCTCCTGAGCACCTCTTCTGCATCCCCCCTTTGAGCATTCCTTCTGCACCCCTTTCCTCAAGACTTCTATTCTGCATCCTTTCCCCCAAGCATTCCTCCCTCCAAGCATCCCAACTGGAGCATCTCAACCTCCGAGCATCCTTCCTTCATCTCTTCCTTTGAGCATTCCCCCTTGGAGCATCCCTCTCACACCCCTTTCCCTGAGACTTGCCTTCTGCATCCCTTTCCCTGAGTACCCTTTCTGCATATTTTCCCTTGAGCAACCCTTCTGCGTATCTTCCCTCAAGCACCCCTCTCTTTGAGCGTCTCTCCTGCAGCCCTTTCCCCAAGACTTCCCTTCTGCATCCCACCCCCTGAGCATCCTTCCTTCCAAGCAGCCTGACCCCCTTTTAGCATCCCTCATGCATCCCTTTCCCCAACTACATCTCCTGCATCTCCTGCATCTCCTGAGCCCCATTTCTTCAACCCCTCTTGGAGCACCCCTCTTGCACCTCTTTCCCCTAGGCTTCCCTTCCGCATCCCGATCCCTGAGCATCCTTCCCTCCAGCAGCCTGACCCCCTTTGAGCATCCGTTCTGCATCCCTTTCCCTAAGCCTCTCTTCTGCATCCCTTCTTCTGAGCATCCCTCCTGTACATCCCTTTCCCTGAGACTTCCCTTCTCCATCCCAACCCCTGAGAATCCCTCCTGTACCCCTCACCGCGAGCACCCCCTCCTGCATCTCTTGCCTGGAGTATCCCTCCTGCATCCCTCCCCTTGAGCATCCCTCCTAAATAATTTCCCCTGAGCCCTACTCCTGCATCCCATCCCCTGAGCATCCCTCCCTTTAGCACTCCTCCTGCACTCCTTTCCCCGACTTCCTTTCCTGCATCCCTCACCCTGAGCATCCCTTTCTCCTCCCGACCCCAGACCCCCGCTTCTGCACCCCTTCCCTCCAAATAGCTCCTTCCGAGCACCCCAACCCCTGCCCGTCCCCGCTCCCCGCGTTACCTCCAGCCGTGGCTGTGCCCCGTAACGCTGCGGCGTGGCCGGTTGAGAGCCGCAGTCCTGCGGGCAGCACCGGGGCAGGGCCGAGGACGGCAGCGAACTACAAATCCCAGCGTGGCCGGGCCGGGCCGAGCCACGCCGCTGCTCCCCCCGCCCCAGCCGCTTCCTCCTCCTGCCGCCCGCGCCTCCGCCTCCCGCGGCACCCGGCGAGCGACGGGGCTCGGTGGCTGGAGGGGGGGCAGGTGGGTACCGCCGCGGGGAGGAGAGGAGAAGGGAGGGTAGGGGGGATCCGCCCGACTAGGGGGCGTGGGGAGGGCCGGGGTCACTCCATCGGAACCCAACCGAGGCACCGGGAGGGAGGGGAGCGGTGGCGGGGGAGCCGCGCTGCTGCTCCGCGGAGAATCCCTATGGGATACGGGAAGGACGGGTGAGCTCCCACTCCGGGGGAATTTTGGGCTGATTTTTTAGTATTTTAAGTTAATTGAATAGTGGCAACGCCTGTCGGTGTAGCGAGGAGCTGTACCTATGGTTCCCATTACAGGGTAGGGCTCAGCGCTACTCTGCAAACTTTGCACCCCTTCCCCGCCCCCTCACTCCTACACCCCCACCCCCACCCTCCCACTCTCCCCGCCATAAAACATCTCCGAAATTGAAAAATTTAGAACAATTTAGATAATCCAAGCCCTGGACTCCTATCCTGGGGCTGGCGCTGCCTCCAGTCAGCCCCGGAGGGTGGCTGGGGGGAGGTTCTCATTCTGGATGGCACCTACCTCATCAGTGTTATTAATGAGTGGGGGTTGCCAGTGTCCCGCTGTAGCCGTGCTGGCAATCAGCTGCCCTCTAATTGCAGGGGCATTTTTGAAGTGATGGTGTGAGTGGGAGATGGGCTGGAAGCTGGATTGCTGAACTACCCTGTGAGTGCATCAAGCAGTACGCAGGTGGTGGCTTACCACGTGTGTGGATGAAGTGGTCCAGGAAGGAAACTGAGAGTATCTGGAAGATACTCCAACGGTACCAAGTGATACTCATGTGGATACTTGGACAGGACATTAGGAATCAGTGAAAAACTTTGCATGGGCTGGTGTTAAATTAGTGTATTGGAGCATACAAAGGGTTTACAGCAGCTGCTTGGACGGAAAAGTGATGCTCCTGCTTGCCATGGGACCCCAAACGGGCTCCTTCCTGGCAGCCGGTGGTAGTGCCCTCCTGGCAGTCTGAGTCGCCCACCCGGCAGTCCCTGAGCCCACAGGTGTTGGAGCTTGTGCCAGGCGAGCCACAAGCACCCCAACACTTGGGCTTTTATTCTCCAGACCTCTCTGTAGCCTCATCTCTCTGGCTCTGCACTCCCTCTCCCCCTCCATCTTGTCTTCTGCCATTCACCTTCAGCAGTTAACCTTCATTTCGATCTCCTCCCTGTCGTGCTGCTTTCATTCCTGTTCTCTCAGGAGGAACCTGACCTTTGGTTTATATCACTCCTTCCTCTTATTAACTGGGCAGGCACCCCCCTTGTCTTCTCACTCCTTTTCTTGCTTAAATTCAGCATCTGCAGAGAGCCGGATGCCTGGCCGTTTGCCTTCCCCTGCATCCCTAAGGGAGCAGCCCAGGAGATGCTCAAGGGCATCAAGGAGCAGGTCTGGGAAGGGCTGAACACGCAGCATTGCGTCCACAACAAACCAGGGATGTTATGGAAGTTCCGTTCATGCTTTCCCGTTGCTGCTGCGTCCCGTTGGCAGAGGAACATTTCCGTGTCTAACGAGGCACGGTTAGAAAATTAAATGCAGTAAATATAAATAGCTGGTGGCTAAGCAGCTGCTCCCTGGAGGTAGATAGTCAGCATGTCTGTATCGCAGCTGCTGACAGATCCAACACCGATCCTCATCCTGCTGTGCAGCGAGAGGGGAAGGGTGACACGTCGTTTCCTGCCACATGCCTGCTGGGAGTTTGAGTCTCCTCCTGGAGCATGTCACACTTGTCGACTGTGCCATCCTCAGGGGTGAACGACCTTTCCCCAAGCACCAGGTGGAAATTTCCAGTGGCTCACAGCGTTCCCGAATCAAAACTAGCTTCTTCCCTCCTCCAGGCGCTGCATTTCAGGATATATTGCTCCTGGCAGCCACACCACACTTCACTGACTGAATTTCAAGATTCCAAGTGCTGCCCTGTGTTTATTGGAGGGGATGAGATTAAAGGAGGTGGGTTCATCCTGCAGCAATGGGAAAATATGAGTTTTCCTTTCTAAGATTACTCTAAATAAGCATGTAGGGTATATAAACTGTGTTGCAAATATTTAAGCTTTCATAACTGAGGATGAGCTGAGCCAAGTCAATGTGCATCAGGGGTACAGGACAGGAGGGTGAATCCATCCTTGTGATGGTTTTTGTCCCAGATCCTTCCTTAAATCCAGCTCTCACTTGATGCCTGCTGGTTGCTCCTGGTAGGTCAGTGGTCAGCTGAGTTTTTATGGTTTTGTTTATTCCCTAAATACTATTTCATTGTTCCCTGCTTTGTTGTTCTTTTATTGTTATCTTGCTCCTGTCTTTCATGGGGTCACATCTAGGCTTTAAACTGCATCATCTGCAATCCCCATAACACAGCAGGGCACAAATTCATAGATGAGGGTCTTGATATCCTCTGTGAAATTGTCCTCTTGAGAAGGGACAAGGCAGAAAACTGGTCTGCAGGTAAAGTCACAGCCAGTGCCATGGGACTGAGTGTGCCCAGATCTGGCATTCACAAATTCATGAGGTTCTTACCCTCTGGATTTGGGTGGTTTGTAGAAACTGGCATTTTTATCTCAAAGCAAAATGTGGGTTTCACTAAGATATGACGGAGCAAAGTGATACATGACAGGTGTGGGGGAATCTGGGGCAAAACCCAAAGCAGAACAAGCATTGTGCAGAAAAAAAGTATTTTTGCACAAGAAAGACATGGACTTGTTAGTCCAGAACAGGGCCACAAAGGTGACCACAGGACTGGAGCACCTCTGCTGTGAGGACAAGCTGAGAACATAGGGGTTGTTCATCCTGGAGAAGAAAAGGCTCCAGGGAGACCTTCTTATGGCTTTTCAGTACTTAAAGGGGGCCTATAAGAAGGATGGGGACAGACTTTTTAGCAGGACCTGCTGTGACAGGACAAGAGGTGATGGGTTTAAGCTAAAAGAGGGAAGATTTAGACTAAACAGAAGGAATACATTTTTCACAATGGTGGTGGTGAAACATTGGTCCAGGTTGCCCAGAGAGGTGGTGGATGCCCCATCCCTTGAAACATTCCAGGTCAGGTTGTTTGGGTCTCTGAGTAACTTGATCTAGCTGCAGATGTCCTTGCTCTCGGAAGGGTAGTTGGACTAGATGACCTTTAAAAGTGCCTTCCAACCCAAACCATTCTGTGATTCTGTGTGTTTGCTATTAATGCACTCTGAGGAGCCAGGCTGGAGCCTCATCCTGCAAAAAAACGTCTTCTCCTGCCAAACCACATTTAAAGTCTGCAGCTGCCATACAGGTGCCCAGATAATTTCTTTTTTCATACCTCCTTTTTAGCTGAAATCAATCCTGTCCCTCCCAATGCAGAATTACTTCCTATAATGCATTACCTGATCTGTGTCTCAGAACATTTCTCCATGATTTCTCTCTGATGTAGCTTTCAGCAGCTCTCTTGGGTAACGCTCAAAAAGCCAGAGAGGTTTTTAGTTTGGCTGCTCTTCCTGCTGCTTAGCAGAAATGGTCCCCAGCTTGCTTTAATGCTCTTGCCACTTGGCATCCTTCACTCTGCCAGCCTAAATAATTAATATTTTCTTTTTTTTTTTTTTTCCCTTTTGCTGTGTGTGTATTTTGTAGTTCATTGTTACTCATCAACTATTTCCTAACGTATTTTCACTGTCTTAAACATGGATTTCCAAAGTTTTGGTGGTGGAGGGATGTTTTATGGAAGAGCTGTTAAAGGCTACACCATAAAATTAACCAGCAGTGCAACAACTTGTGTTTAAAATTAAACCCAGGGGCAATTATTGTGTAAATGGCCACATATTACTGCATCTGGTAGCAAAAGACCCTGTTGCTCTCACAGCATCCATTAACTGAGACCCCACCTGCAGTGTTGTGTCCATCTTTGGAGTCCTCAGAACAGCAAAAGACATGGACCTGTTGGAGCAGAGCCAGAGGAGGCAATGAAAGTGATGTGGGGGCTGGAGCTCCTCTGCTGTGAGGTCAGGCTGAGAGAGTTGGGGCTGTTTAGCCTGAAGAAGAGAAGGCTCCAATGACACTTTATGGTGACTTTCCAGTACTTAAAGGGGGTTATCAGAAAGCTGGGGACAGGCTTTTTAGCAGGGCTTGTTGTGCCAGGACAAGGGATGATGTTTTTAAACTAAAAGAGGGAAATTCAGACTAGATATAAGGAAGACATTTTTCCCAGTGAGGGTGGTGAGACACTGGCACAGGTTGCCCAGAGAGGTAGTAGGTGCTCCATCCCTGAAAACATTCCAAATTAGGTTGTTTGAGGCTCTGAGCAACCTGATTTAGGTGAAAATGTCCCTGCACACTGTAAGTGGGTTGGTCTAGATGACCTCTAAAGGTCCTCTTCCAACCCAAACCATTCTATGATTCTATGATTCTATTATTATACAGATACAGATAGAGACAATATAGATATATAGATATAGATGATATAGAGATATAGATGATAGAGATAGAGATAGAGATAGATTAGCTATAGATATATAGATATAGATAGATTAGATATAGATACAGATACAGATATAGATATAGATATAGATATAGATATAGATATAGATATAGATATAGATATAGATATAGATATAGATATAGATATAGATATAGATGTCTTCAGAAAGATCCATGTCTCTGAAAACCATATAACCATATTTTTAACTTCAGACTTTCCATGGTTAAACATGTGGTAATATTTGTTCCATTTCTCTACATTTTATTTATGTCGGCAGATTGTGATTGATCCTTTTTTTTTTTTTTTTTTTTTTGTCTTGGATGATTGCTTGTACATGTGTGGGGTTTTGCCAAGTTGGGCAAAGCAGGCAGTCAGTGAAATTATGTCTGCAGCATTTTATTTATTAGGTAATTAAAGTGCTCTTAAATGGGATGAGTACATAAGAGGGGAAATGAGTCTATCCCGAGCTGTTCCACATTCCAATCTGTTAAGGACAATGAGGGAACTCAATTGATGGTTCTTGTTGGCCACATGGACAATGGGATCAAAGCAAACCCAGCAAGTTTGCTGATGACAACAAGCTGTGTGATGTGATTGACACACTGGAGGGACCTCCCATCCACAGGGACCTTGACAGGCTGGAGAGGTGGGCCAATACCCAACATCATTGAAGTTCAGAAAAGCCAAACACAAGGTCCTGAACCTGGATCAGGGCAATCCTAAGCACAAATACAGTCTGGACAGAGAATGGATGAACAGCAGTCCTGAGCAGAAGGACTTGGGGGTGCTGGTTGATGAGAACATGAGCTGGTAATGTGCATTTGCAGCCCAGAAAGTCAACTGAATCTTGAGCTGCATCAAAAGCAGTATGGCCAGCAGGTCTAGGGAGGTTCTCTTCCCCTTTCACTCTGCCCTTGTGAGGCCACACCTGGAATACGGTGTCCAGTTAAGAGAGACAGGGTTCTGCTGGAGAGAGCTATGAGGATGACTGGGGGACTTGAACATCTCTCCTGTGATGAAAGACTGAGACCTGTGGCCATTTAATATGGAGAAGAGAAGGCTGAGAGGAGATCTTATTAATGTCTGTAAATATCTGAGGGGTGGGTGTCAGGATGAGGGTGACAGTCTCATTTTGGTGGTGCCTAGTGATAGGACAAGGAACAATGGGTACAAGCTATAACACAGGAGGTTCCACGTCAGCATGAGGAGACACTTCTCTACTGTGAGGGTGCCAGAGCACTGGAACAGGGTGCCAGAGCACTGGAACAGGCTGCCCAGAGAGATTGTGGAGTCTCCTTCTCTGGAGACTGTCAAAACCCACCTGGCTGTGTTCCTGTGTGGCCCACCCTAGGTGATCCTGCTTTGGCAGGGGGACTGGACTAAAATGGTCTCTAGAGGTCCTTTCCAACCCCTAGCATTCCGTGATTTTTTCCCCCTCTAATCTGCTCTCATGAGACCCCACTTAGTGTACTGTGTCCAGCTCTGGAATTCCCAGCACAAGGACACGGTCCTGTTGAAGCGGTGCCAGAGGATGACACAAAAATGATCAGAGGTCTGGAACATCTGTGCTATGAGAACAGGCTGAGAGTTGGTGTTTTTCAGCCTGGAGAAGAGAAGGTTCCAGGAAGACCTTATAGCAGCCCTCCAGTATTTGGAGGCGGTCTGCATGGCAGCTGGCAAGGGACTTTGTTTACAAAGGCCGCAGTGATAAGACAAGAGGTTGATAAGACAAGGGGTTGATAAGACAAGGGGTTGATAAGACAAGGGGTAATGCCTTCCGACTGGAAGAAACCAGATTTGAAATAGACATTAGGATCAAATTCTTCACCATGGGGGTGGTGAGACACTGGAACTGTTTGCCCAGAAAAATTGTGGAGGCTCTACCCTGTAAGTGTTCAAAGCCAGGTTGGATGGGGCCTTGAGCAACCTGGTCTAGTACAAGGTGTCCCTGTCCGTGGCAGCGGGGTGGAACTAGAGGAACATCAAGGGCTCCTCCAACCTAAATCATTCTAGGATTCTATGTTTCTAAATGCATTAAGGCATTGATAAGTGAAAACAGGTAGATTTTGTTATTTCACATGCTCTTTCATACCTTCCTGCTGTGTCAACTCCTGTCACTCTCCCAGGTTCCAAACAATTATTTGCTGAATTCCTGGGATAGAAGGTCGTAACAGAAATGTTCTGGATGCATCTGTTGAGGCTGCTAATGTGAGCAAAACCCAAGCTAAAATGTACAAGCTCTGGCTGGTTGAGAGGCTGATAATGCTCAGACAGCAGCTTCTGTTCAGGACTTTGACTTTTGTAAGCAATTCACCACTCCTGGTTTCTCTCAATTTACATCACCTGAAAAGATTATGACATGAAATCAACTGTAGATTTTTTTTTTCCCATGGTGGTAGAAAAATCTGTTTTCAAAAGGAAGATATATTGAAATACAAGTTACTTTAAAAGCACAAAATAAATCCTGTGCTCTGTGGCCAAATTCACATCTTCAGCTCTCACATTAGATCTCTTGCTGATCTAATTTGAATGAATTTTAAGTGCTACCTGGGGAGCAGCTACGCAAAAGGCTTTACTGTAATTCTCTGCTTCCCAGAACTGTAACTCAATCCATACTTGTCCTTGGTCACTGCAGGTTGTAGCCACTCATGTCCAAGATCAGATGCTCTCTTGGTAACTCCTCTTTGAGGAAATGCCACCGAGCAGAAGAGATTTCTGTGCTACACTCTTGGAGAACCTTTATACTGCCTAAGCAAGGAATCCATATGTGATCTGTCAAGGTAGGGACTGCAGATGCTGGTTGGATGAGCAAAGAGAGAAAAGTGACAACCCATTTCATGTGAATTTTTATGAGTTCATGGAAGCCTTATTTTCACAAACAGATTTATAAGGAAAAAAAAAAAAACAACCCAGCAAAATTTGGCTTTCTTTTCCCAGCTACTGTCAAGTCTATCGGTGGTCAGTGCATTAAGTCCAGGCTGATGATGAATCCTTTTATGGGTGCTCATTTGCACTGCAGTTTTGGGTCTTCCAAGGTTGCCAGACTATCATGTTCCTCTTCACACTGTGAAAATATAACCCTGCATGTAGTGGGGTGAATTAGGCAAAAGGAGAGGACTAACTTCTTGTATGTCATATTGTGGGTGACCCCTCCCGGGAGGCATCCAAGGCCAGGCTGGACAGGGTCCTTGAGGATATTGAGGTGCTGGAGTGGGTCCAGAGGAGAGCAACAAGACTGGGGAAGGGACTGGAGGGAAGGTCTTATGAGGAGAGGCTGAGGGAGCTGAGGTTGTTTAGCCTGGAGAAGAGGAGACTCAGGGGGGACTTTATCACACTCTACAACTACCTGAAGGGAAGTTGTAGTAAGGTGGGTGTTGGGCTCTTCTCCCAGGCAACTTATGGCAAGAGGGCATGGCCTGAAGCTGTGCCAGGGGAGGTTTAGATTGGATGTTAGGAAACGATTTCTCATGGAAAGGGTAATTAGACACTGGAATGGACTGCCCAGGGAGGTGGTGAAGTCACAGACCCTGGAGGTGTTTAAGGAAAGATTGGATGTGGCACTTAGTGACGTGGTGTGGTGATGTGGTAGTATTAAGTCATAGGCTGGACTTGATGATCTCAGAGGTCTGTTTCAGTCTCTGATTCTGTGATTCTGTGGACTCATGGAAGATGTCCCTGCCCATGGTGGGTGGCTTGGAGCCAGATGATCTTTAAGGTCCCTTCCAACTCAAACCATTCTGTGATTCTATGTTGATGCCACTGTGTGAATAACAGCTGTGGAACAGTTCTCCTGCAGCCTTATCTGTTGGCCAGACGTTTGCATCATTAAACGTTTGAAGTTCAATCCAGTGCAGGGGCAGTGGGGAGGTCCAGAATAAAAGCTGGTGTCCCTGGAGACTGAAATCCAGCCTGTGTGGGTCTGCAAAATAGCCATGAACAGAACAGGCTGCTCAAGGTGTGTGTCTGAGCAGCATCCAGAGGTGGGAGAGGAGCAGAACCACCATGGGGAGGGGAGTAACACAGTGCCTGCCAATCTCTATGCTACTGCACCCACGACTCTTCCAGTGCCAGAACTAAAGCTTGGTCAAGTTTCTGATGCTGTTGCTGGCAGCATAGATGAGGTCTTCATCTTTGAATAACTCATTTTACTGCCATATTGTGTGGCAGCCTCCTTTTTGAGACTGCTGATAACAGCAGAACATTATCTGCTCAGAATTGACTGAGATGTCTGCCTCTGTATAGCTGGTGAGCCTTTGGATCAGAGTGGAGCTAGGGTGGATGCTGAGTTTGAAATAAAAATCTGTATGTTTGGACCGTCTGGTGGTCTTTAGGTTGTGGCTCATGGCAACAGGCTCTGCCAAGTTGGCAGATACATGAGAGAAACACCTCCTTGTGCAGCTGGCTAGGGCTGGCAGAGAGCATGAGAAGACTCCTCCTGTGGGGTAGATAAGCGGGCTTGGCCTCAAAAAATCTGAAACCATGACCTATGAAGAAAGAGCAGAAAAAATTGGGTTGTTTGGTCTAAAGTGGCCTGAGGGGTGGCAGAAGTGGAAAGCAATGAACATGGCCTTTGAGGTGACTGTCAGTCCTGTTTCTACAGGCTGTGCTATTTGCAGGGAGATGTAGGGGATGCTTCTTTTTGGTGAAACTTGAAAAAAGGACAATCCATTTTAGGCTGGGTTTGTGAAGCTCAGATTGTGCTTGTAGCAGTGTTTTTACAGACACATTGCAAGCCCTCAGGGGAAAAAAATACATGGCAGCCACTCTTACTGCAGAAGGAGAATCATAGAATTATTTTGGCTGGAAAAGAGCTCTAAAATCATTGAGTCCAGCCATCAACCTAAGATCATTATGGCCATTAAACCATGTCCCAAAGTGCCATCTCCTCATGTTTCTTAAACACCTCCAGGGATGTTGACTCCACCACCTCCCTAGGCAACCTATTTCAATGCCTGTCCATCCTTTCAGTAAAGACATTTTTCCTAATATCCATTTTAAACTATCCCTGGCACAATTTCAGGCCATTTCCTCTCATTCCATCACCTGATATGAACTAGACCAGTTGAAGCCTTTGTATGATCAGTTTTAAACAGCTCTCCTGACTCTAAATTGGGCAGAAGTCTTCAGGAGGAATAAGTCCACTGAGACTGCAGTGCTAAGGGGAGTTTAGCACTGTAAGAAATAGATTTTTCTAGGATATATTTGACCAAGGTTAGTGACAAAGATGGGTTTTGGTCATGAGCATAGAAGGGGTGTGGTGTTGATCTTCATATGTGTCTCTTTATTTGCCAGTTTCATTGGATAAATGGGACTGAGGGATACATAGATAAACCCCCCCAGTGATTTTAGATTCTTTCCTTGAATTATTGTGCAGTGAGATTTACACTGTGTGATAAGGGCTGAAGCAGGATAAAGAGCAGAGTGGAATGTTAGTCTGAAACTAGAAGTGAAATGCAGAACTTCCTTTGACTTCTTCATTAGCTACCCTAGTTTGGGCACACTTTCAATAGCAAAACGTGCTGGCTGCCTAAAGATAGATTTGTTTTGGAGTGCCATCAACACTACTGTTTGGGATTTAACACACACACAAAAGAACTGATATTCTAGCACAGGTTGATGTTCTTCTTTATCTGTATTTTGGTGTGATTCCAGAGCTGATAATACAGTTTTAGTGTCTATGATTATTCCATGACTAGTCAGGGAAATGCCTGCACTCCAGTGTAATATTAAGGGAATTGTTTGATAGCTTTCTGTTGAATGACTGTAGTTACTATAGCAAGAGCTACCTCCTGCCTCTGCAATCAAATGCTGATGGGTTTCCTGCTGCTTAAGTCAACAATAAAACTGGGAATGAAGTGGTGATTGATTCCACCACAGCAGGTTGCTCAGAACCCCATCCGACCTGACCTATAATGTTTCCAGGGATGGGGCTTCTGCCACCCCTCTGGGCATCCTGTGCCAGTGTTTCACCACCCTTGCTGTAAACAATTCTTTTCTTTATCTAGTCTGAATCTCCCCTCTTTCAATTTAAAACCCTCCTATCACTACTGCCCCTGATAGAGTTTGTCCCCATCTTCCTAATAGGCCCCTTTAAGCACCAAAAAGCTACTATACATCTCCCCAGAGCCTGCTTTTCTCCAACAACCCCAACTCAGCTTTTCTTCAGACCAGAGGTGTTCCAGTCCTCTGATCATTTTTGTGGCCCTCACCTGGATCTGCTCCCACAGGTCTATATCTATCCTATGCTGAGGTCTCCAGAGTTGTACACAGCACTGTAGGTGGGGTCTCACCAGAGCAGAGAGGCAGACTCACCTGCCTTCATCTGCTGGCCACCTCAGCTAGGAGGAATGAGAGACCATCTTTTCAAGGCAGCTGAGCTGATCTGCAATGGAAAGAGCTACATAGCTCCTTCCCCTTCTTTTGCACCAGCCTTGGCATTCATCTGGTTCCAAGATGCAGCAGAATCACCTCCTGAAGAGAAAATGATGTTTTTCCTCCCTAAAGTGGCTCACTGCAGGGTCAGATGAATGCCAGAGCTGGGCTAAGGGAGGAGGAAGGTAGGGTGAAGGACAAAGTGAGGTATGGCCCTTACAGAGCCAGTGGTGCTTAATTGCACCATAAAAATCACATCCTCCATTCGTCTCAGCTGATTGCAGAGGAGCTGCATGGAAACTACATCAACTGGGATATGGCCCTAATTAATTAGGAAATGTTCTCTAAGGTGAAGCACATTGGAAGGAGAAAGCCTGATGGTTTTTTTACTGAATGGAACTGCAGACTGTCACATGTTTAGGGCAGCACTGCTCTCTGGCTCCCTGCTAAGCTGACTGCACTCCAATGTGTGCCAAGGGGACTCTGCTGGCACAGTCTTGTTGCTTTAATTGTATCTTCAGATGCCATGGAAGATGTTGGGATGTGTCCAGTTCTTGTCCTGTGCTTTTTTCACCCCCTCTAAATTGTGTGTTTGTGAGGGAGATGGGATTGAGTGACCTCAAGGCACATCTCTTGCTCTGAAGTCAGCAGCTCTGTACACATCCATAGGAGAGAGTTTGTGTCTGGTCTGATTGTAAAGCTCTGGAAGACTCATGATTTCTGGCACTAAACTCAACTAAACAAGTCCTGACCAAGTTTGTTGGGAGAAAAAAAATTCTGTAATTCTTTACACTTGTTCTTAAGATACAGCCTCCAAAAGTAATTCCTCACTTCTCATTTCTATGATCATAGAATCATAGAACAGTCTGGGCTGGAAGGGACCTCCAAAGGTCATCCAGTCCAATCCCCTCTGTAGTCAACAGGGACATTCTCAACTAGATCAGGTTGCCCAGAACCCTGTCGAGCCTCACTTTTAATATCTCCAGGGATGGAGACCCAGCCACCTCCCTGAGCAACCTGTTCCAGTGTTCCACCACCCTCATAGTAAAGAACTTGTTCCTAACATCCACTCTAAATCTGTTCTTCTCTAGTTTGAAGCCATTGCCACTTGTCCTATCACCACAGGCCTTTGTAAACAGTGATGAATTCTTGCCATGTAGTTACCTTTACTCTTTATCTCTGTAGCTTAACCTTCCAAACATGTAAATGCAACTAAATGTGTGGTGTTGGATTTTTATTTTTTTAGACTTAGTCCCAGCATCGTGACTCTTCCATCATGTCTGAACCCATCACACTCAATGTTGGAGGAAAGCTCTATACCACTTCTCTGTCCACCCTGACTAGCTTTCCAGACTCCATGCTGGGGGCCATGTTTAGTGGGAAGATCCCAACCAAGAAGGACAGCCAAGGCAACTGTTTTATTGACAGAGATGGTAAAATCTTCCGCTATATCCTGAACTTCTTACGAACTTCCCACTTGGACCTCCCTGAAGACTTTCAGGAAATGGGCTTGCTTCGAAGGGAGGTAGATTTTTATCAAATCCAGCCACTCATTGAGGCCTTGCAGGAGAAGGAGGTGGAGCTTTCTAAAGCAGAGAAGAATGCCATGCTCAACATCACCCTCGATCAGAAGACCCAGACTGTTCACTTCACTGTCCGAGAAGCACCCCAGATCTACAGCCTGTCTTCCTCCAACATGGAAGTGTTCAGTGCTCACATCTTCTCCACGTCCTGTCTGTTCCTGAAGCTTCTGGGTTCCAAACTCTATTACTGCTTCAATGGAAACCTCTCTTCAATATCCAGCTACCTGAAAGACCCCAACCATTTGACCTTAGATTGGGTTGCAAGTGTGGAAGGTCTTCCCGAAGAGGAGTACACCAGGCAGAACTTAAAGAGACTCTGGGTGGTGCCAGATAATAAGCAAATCAATAGTTTCCAGGTGTTTGTGGAAGAAGTGATAAAAATAGCCATGAGTGATGGTTTCTGCATAGATTCTTCTCATCCACATACTTCGGATTTCATGAATAATAAGATAATTCGCCTAATTCGGTACAAGTAGGAATGGCTGATTATTATGGAGCCAGCATGGAGATAACACAGGTTAAGTGTTTACACTTACAGCCTAATTCAGAATCATGCTTATCTGGATTAAGAGTCACTAACAAGGAGATGATTTTCCTTTAATGTATTTACCAATCTGACCTTTCAGAAGACGTCTGTATTCTAGACAGAAGGAATTGTCTAGCGCCTGAATTAAAGACTGGTTCCGTTCCTGCCTCCTCCTCTGACCTGCTCTACAATTGTTGGGAGAATCACTTAACTTCTTTCCAGTTGGAAAATGGGAGTGATCCTTAATTGCAAGGGGATGTGAGGGTTCAGTAATCAAGGTTTGGAAGGTACTTGGAGAACAGATGCGGTGAAAGATGCCATGGAGCTGCAGTGCAGCAGATAGCCCTGGGGGCACATTTTCCATGCCTTGCCATGTCACCTGTGCAGAGCATCCAAGAAGCTTGGATAGATCTGCAGAGAAGAAGCCTTTCCCCATGCAGGCACTCAAGAGAGCTGTAAAGGAGGGTGCAAACTGCAAATGATAAAGACATCCTGTCTTTTGGGGCTCAGCAAAGGATTTCTGTCACCATCTGAAACTGGCTTGGGGTTTTTTCTGAACCCTGTGAAGAAGCCCAACATGTACTTTGAAGGAAGCTACATTGGAATGATGTGACTGGGACAGGGAATTACCAAGGAAGTCATAGTAGAGAGAATGGTGGTGTTACAAACTGGGAAAACTGTGATTGGTGGGGGAACTTTGCTTTGGATGCTCTTACAACTTTACTTTTACATTCCAAAGGCATCCTTTTGTCCTTTTCTTTCTTTTACAATGTTGTATTTGTCTGGAGGATGCTGCTGAAACTTTCTGAGTTGGAAACAGATATGGTGGCATAGACACTCATCTTCTATTTGAGACACTTCTGCCTGGGCATCGCATGTTTCCCATCAGCAGTGCTTGGAGTGCGTGGGATGCTCCCTGAAAAGACAATACATGCATCAGGTTACACCTGGATTTAATGCAAACTCAGAGGCTCACTTTTCCTATGCCTGTACACTGAGCCATTTTTTAGGTATTGTGAAATGGTCAGGTCACTAAGGTAGGTCTTTACCCACTTGCTTGGCTTCGGTGGCAGGTTGTTGGAGGTAAGGCAGTGGGAAACCAGAGGTGATGACAACGGTCAAGCTCTTTCCCTCACACCCAGTCTGTGCTATAATGAAGATCATAGTCCACTAGCTGCATATTAGCTCTAAACATCATTTGTGCCACTTTCAAGGTGGTTCCTTCTCAGCTAATCCTGTTTAAAAATGTCTTGGCTGTCTTTCTCTAACCAGAATGCTTACATGTGCATGAGACACCTGCTGGAACATCTTCCATTCTCTCCAGTGGGAGATACATGAAAATGCAATAACCAAGTTTAGCACTTAGCATTTTAGTGCTTCCAAAAGTTCTTAGCACAGGGCTGCAAAGCTCAGTAGTGCTCATGTTTTGTTTCACTAAGTCTGTCATTACATTCAGCTGACCTGGGAACAGGCATAAAGAAGGGGTTTGCTACTGTTGTAAAAAATCAGTGAGACCAATATAGTTCTACTGTCCCAAGCTGTAATCGCATGAACACCACAAATCAACCTGCTGAGGGTAAAAATGCCCATTCTGCAGCTATTGGCAGCCCCTGACTTGGTGCTGAACCAGCATGATATACCTGGGACCATGTTAGGAAGCACTGACTGGGCTTGAAGCCTTCAGAACCATTAAACCTAGCAAGTTTTGTGAATTTCCAGGATTGCTACCAGGATTTTGTGGCCAAATTCCAGATTGAGTCACCATATTCTTCTAGATTTAGTTGCTTCAGGAAGAACTGTTTTTTCTCCCATCCCTAAGCTGAATTATAAAGCAGGAATAATCTGTCCCAAGAGTTGTTCATAGAATCATAGAATCAGTCAGGGTTGGAAGGGACCACAAGGATCATCTAGTTCCAACCCCCCTGCCATGGGCAGGGACACCTCACACTACATCAGGCTGGCCACAGCCTCATCCAGCCTGGCCTGCAAACACCTCCAGGGATGGAGCCTCAACCACCTCCCTGGACAACCCATTCCAGGCTCTCACCACTCTCATGGTGAAGAACTTCTTCCTCACATCCAGCCTGAATCTCCCCACTTCCAGCTTTGTTCCATTCCCCCTAGTCCTGTCACTGCCTGATGTTCTGTGCTGCTGACAAAGCAAAGCAACTCCTTTGTGAATCTTACTTCTGACATGAGTTTGCCAGGCAGTTGAAACATTCACTGCATCAGTTGGTCATGATCTATGCAGGCAATATGATTAGGATCTGTAAAATACCATACATGAACCCTCTTTCATCAAGTCTGTGCCTTGAAGCAGATACACCACTGCTGAATTGATGATAACAGAACTTCTGGGGACCATTGACAGTATTTCCTTTTAATCCAAACCCTTGGCAGTAGAATTTATGTGGTCTGGAAGAGGAGTTGTTGTATGTCAGGATTAAAATAATACTTACTTGTAGTAATTTGTTTCCTGTCAGCTTGAGTTTATTCAAAGATAAGAGCAGTGGGTTTTAATCTCATTTGGAAGCAGGGAAAAAGATTGATCTGTCCTTTGGAGCTCCAGATCAGCACTGCTCCATTCTGTTTCAGCAAAATAAAAATATTTCCTGGGAGAATTGAATCATTATGACATTTTCTGCTGAAAGGCAACTAAGAAGAGTCTGTAAAAGCACTTTGCATAGGTTAACCTGGAGCATTTACTCCTCCCCTTTGCTCTCATTCCCTTTTTTTCAGATAATATCAACACCCACACTAAGAGCAGTTACACAGTTTCTTAAGTCTAAACAAGAAACAAAGAGTGCCCCTCCCTGGCCTAGACAGAACTGGAGTTCAATATGGGTTTCAATCCCTACAGACTGAGGAAAGCACTAAACCCAGGTCTTCTCCTGGAGTGCTTTAACCCTTTGGTCTATTACAAGAATGCTGAGCAACTTGAACACACATTTATCTGTCCTCATGTAACTATATCTGGCAAAGGTACTGCTGGCCACACAGGGAGATGCAAAATCTCTTTTATAATGCAAAGTGATGCAAAATGACTCATGAATAGGTTGTCCAGAATGGTTGTGAATGCCCCCTCCCTGGAGCTGTTTAAGGCTAGATTGGATGAGACCTTGGGCAAGCAAGTCTAGTTGAGAGGCATCTCTGCCTATTGCAGGGAGGTTGGAGTAGATGATCTCTTGAGGTCCCCTCCAAACTAAGCCATTCTATGATTCTATGACATGAGTGGAGGCTTCAGGAGGAACCAAAAAACTTGAAATGGAGCAGGTCCAGATCAGGGGATTGGAGCACCTCTGCTATGGGGAGAGGCTGAGGGAGCTGGGGTTGTTTAGCCCAGAGGAGACTCCTGGGAGACCTAACAGTAGCCTTCCAGTACCTGAAGGGGGCCTACATGAAGGATGGAGAGACACTGCAGTGACAGGGTGAGGGGCAATGGCTTCAAACTAGGGAAGAGCAGATTTAGACTGGGTGTTAGGAACAGGTTCTTTCCTATGAGGGTACTGGATCACTGGAACAGGTTGCCCAGGGAGGTGGTTGAGGACCATCCCTGGAGATATTCAAGGTGAGGCTCAACAGGGCTCTGGGCAACCTGATCCAGTTGAGGATGCCTCTGCTGACTGCAGGGGGTGTTTGACTAGATGAACTTTGAAGGTCCCTTCCAGCCCAGACTATTCTATGATTCTATGAAATAACCTCTGAATGGCTGAGCAGAATAAACATCTTGAAGCACGAGGTGCTATTTATGATGGCACTGTTGTTCTGCATGCTTACAGTGTACGTGAAACGAGTGGTAAGTGAATCACTGGTGACTGCAGGCAGACATATGTTACACACACGCAGCTGCTATTTCAAACCTCACACTGAGCTAAATTTGTAGCTGCTCCCTAATTTTCCAGTCTGTGGCTTACGTTGTAATGACTGTTTATAGGAATGCTCTCCCTCCTAAACATTTGTTCCTTTTTTGTCTAGGTAGCTGGCTTTTGTTTCCCTCTTTTTCCTGAGCCCTGCAGGTGTAACTTGCTTTGGTTTACCAGCCAACAGCATTGGTGATTCTTCTTCTCAAGAGTTCCCCTGAATTAGAGAAAAGTGAACATGCACAAAGTCATATTAAGCACAGTGCAACCCCACTGCTGGCCAGGGAGAGCACTTGGCGTTTATTAGTAGCTAACATCTAAACATTATTTCACTGCTGAGTGGAATATTAACTCTCAGAATAAACTAATTTTTGTCCTCTGAGGCCTGAGAGCAAGGAAACTGCCTAGTCAGGTTTTTTCCTCTAAACTTTGAACATCTCAGTGCGTAACTCCTGTTCAGATTCTGCCATATGCCTGACTCCCACAACACCTTCATGCACAAAATGAGAGTATCTGAGTCCTGCACTTCTTTTTTTAAATGGCCTACATGCTGAGAGAGCCACCGAGCAGCAGTGCTGGAGCAGAAAAATAACAGATTTGGGGCAGATGAGAAGTTATTAGCTGTAGTCTTGTGGCATTTTCAGTGGGATAGCACAGTGGGATTTCTTAAATGACAGAGAATTGTGAACATCATAGTGGAGTCCAGAAAGAATCACTCATGGATTTCTCTGTGTTTTTAGGCTTCAGAGTTCTTAAATATCTAACAACATCCAATTATAATGAAGGGACTGAAACCATGCATAAATATTAAGACCTCTTTGGTTAAGGATTGGTAGGTGGTGGGAGGAGTGTTTGTTGCTACAGGTGATGGTAGGGCAATGAAAGAAATAGGTGTAAAAAGTTAGGCCTGAAAAAAAATAATCATGTTAACAAAAAATCCAGGATGTAGAAGGGAGAGAATAAAAAAAATCTTGATGTGTTGAGAGGAAAAAAAAAACTCAGCAAGATAACAATAGAGACAAAGATTTTGCTAAGGAAGGAGGTTGTGATGAGAATGACTCACTGGGCCTTTCCAGTTTTAATCTCCTGTTATGCAACTTAAATATTGGTCATGCCAAGAGTTATGCTGGTAACTTGTCAAGAGCAGGCAGCTTGGCTTCATCTTGCATGTGCTTTAAATCACTGAACATATGCACTGCTGTAGCTACCATACTGCAGCTGGGTTGCTGAGCAGAAACTGCTGCTTGAGTTCACTGGCAGTAAGTATCAATTATATAAATCAATATATAATTGATAGGTAGAAATCAATCAGACTTACTCCCACTCTAGGAAAGGCTGGTGGGGTCCATATATAATGTTGATGAGAGTGTCAATGTTGTCTTCAGCCATAGGCTGTGGAAAATAAATCTAGGATCTTCTGATACTTCACAGATAAATGGAGAAGTTATGAAGAAGACTCCTGTGGGGAATTTCTTTTTTACCCCATCCCTTTAAATTTGGTGTCACTGCTCTGAATTTCAATTATTTGGGGATATTTAACTGCCATTCTAGAATGACTCCCTTCTCCACAGACTGATGGGCACAAACTGGGTACAAGCAGTGCTGATGTGGCCCTCCCAGAAAAGACTTGGTGTGTGAATTAGCACAGCCAGTCATGCAGATACTGTGTGTGAGAAGGGCTGGATTGAGCAGCTCATGCTCTGAGATTCACTTGGGAATAACATCAGGGATGGTTTCCCTATGAATTCAGAAAAAAAAAAAAAAAAAAAAAAGGGGAGCTATATAGAATAACTCCCTTTCTCTTCCTCCTCTTGTTATTCCACTCCCTTTCTCTTGTTCCTACTCCTAACTGCAGGATTTTTCTGTTGATCAGAATTTGGTCCCTAATTCACTGAAAGCCAGGCTTTTGGAGTGTCAAAAGATGGGGTTTATTTGTTACCACTTTCACAGAGAGCCTTAGGGATATCACAGTGAAAAATCTGCTTGAATTTCTCTGCCTGTAACTCTCCTGTGAACCATGACTAAACTGTATTTTAGAGAACAGTAAATAAAATGTGAATGAAGCAGGAGATGCTTGGCCTGACATGCGTGTCTTGAGGAACGAGCATGTGGTGGTGACACTTGCTCAATCTGTCCCTTTTCCTCTGCAAGGATTTTACACAGTGCATCAGTGCAATGCTTACCTGGACATCTCCCTGGCTGAAAATTGTAGGAAGCTCCCCAAAACTTAAAGCAGTTGTAGGCTGAGCCCCTCTACTCTCCTCTGGTGACACCCCTACCTGCAGTGCTGTGTCCAGCTCTGGAGTCCTCAGCACAGGAGAGACATGGACCTGTTGGAGCAGGTCCAGAGGAGGGCCACAAAAATGCTAACAGGGCTGGAACACTTCTGCTAAGAAGAAAGGCTAAGCTGAGGTTGTTCAGCCTGGAAAGGAGAAGGTTCCAGGGAGACCTTATAGCAGGTTTTGGTGCTTAAAGGGGCCTATTAGGAAGATGGGGACATGCTCTACCGGGGGCAGTGGTGATAGGACAGTTTAAAGAGGGGAGATTCAGACTAGATAGAAGGAAGAAACTTTTTACAGTGAGGGTAGTGAAACACTGGTCAGTGAGGTGGATTGCAAACTGGCTTCACAACAGAGTTCAGAAGGTCGTCATCAATGGCACAGAGTCAACTTGGAGGCCTGTGGCCAGTGGTGTCCCCCAGGGATTGGTACTGGGTGCAGTTTTGTTCAGTATCTTTATCAACAACCTGGATGAGGGCATTGAGAGGACCCTCAGCAAGTTCCTGATGCTACAAAACTGGGGGGGAAGGGGGGCTGGCTGACACCTGTCAGGCTGTGCAGCATCCAACATGACCTGGACAGGCTGAGAGCTGGGTGCAGGCAAACCTCAGGAAGTTTAATAAGGACAAGTGCAGGGTCCTGCATCTGCGGAGAAATAACAACAGGCACCAGGACAGGTTAGAGGCTGCCCTGCTGGAAAGCAGCTCCACAGAGAAGGACCTTGGAGTGCTGGTGGACAGCAAGTTCTGCATGGAACAACAATGTGCCCTTGTGGCCAAGAGAGCCAATGGGATCCTGGGATGCATCAAGAAAGGTGTGTCCAGGAAGTTTAGGGAAGTTCTTCTACCTCTCTACTAAGTTGGGGTGAGACCACACCTGGAATCCTGTGTCCAGTTTTGGGCTCCACATTTCAAGAGAGGCAGACCTGCTGGAGAGAATCCAAGGGAGAGCCAGAAGGATGCTTAGGGGACTTGAGCATCTCCCCTGTGAAGAGAGACTGAGAGCCCTGGGGCTGTTTAGTGTGGAGAAGAGAAGACTGAGAGGGGATCTGATCAATGTCTATCAATATGTGAGGGGTGGGTGTCAAGTGGAGGGGGCCAGGCTCTTTTGGGTGGTTCACAGTGATAAGCCAAGGAACAATGGGTTCAAACTAGAAGATTTCACCTCAACATAAGGAGAAACTCTTTCCAGTGAGGGTGACAGAGCCCTGGAACAGGCTGCCCAGGGGGGTTGTGGAGTGTCCTTCTCTGGAGTCTTTCCAAGCCCACCTGGATGCATTCCTGTGCAGACTACCCTAAGTGATCCTGATCTGGCAGGGGGGTTGGACCTGGTGCTCTCGAGGTCGCTTCCAACCTCTCATATACTGTGATACTGGCACAGGTTGCCCAGAAAGGTGGTAGATGCCCCACCCCTGGAAAAATTCCAGGTCAGGTTGGATGGGGTGCTGAGCCACCTGATCTAGTGGAAGATGTCCCTGCCAACTGCAGAAGGATTGGACTAGGTGAACTTTAAAGGTCTCTTCCAACCCACATCATGCTATGATTCTATGATATTGCTGCCGTACAGGAAAAACTAAGTTTAACATATTATCCATATGCTTTCATGCAACACCTGCAAGGTGCCGTTCCTTGCTATAAGGAAACTACCCAACCCAAATGCTGGTCCCACACCATGCAACCCCGCATCACTCAGGGTCAACACCACTCAACTCCATACCACCCAACCCCCCAGCCTGTGGTCCCACACGACCTAGCTCCACTGCCAGTCCCGCACTACCCAACCCCACACCACCGATCCGCAGCCACACGCAGCCCTCTCCCACACGCAGACCTCTCGCAAACGCCCCCGCGCATGCGCGTTCCCGCTCGGGGGGCGGTGGCCGAAACCCGTGCACGCTGCGCCGCGGGAGGAGCCGCGCTCTTTAAACGCCTGCGGCGGGCCCTGGCCCCGCTCCTGCGCATGCGCGGCGGCTCCCGCAGCGCTGCTCTGCCATGGCGGCGGGCGGCCGTAGGTGGTTCCGTACTCTGGCGCTCGGCGTTTCCTTCCTTAAGTGCCTCCTCATCCCCGCCTAGTAAGGAGCTGCCCCGCGGCTGGGACTGAGGCGGGGCGACTCGGTCTGTCTGTTCCCCCTCAGGGGAATGGGGATGGGGGCATGGGCTGGCGTGGTGCGGTGGTTCTGAGCGGCCGTGGTCTCCTCAAGGTCTTTATTTCCGTGGTGTGGTTATGGGCAGCGGAGGGGTCCTGCCTTCTCCGCCTCTCGACGATGTGAAATACGTTTCGTGTTTGAAGGGGTTTGCAGCTCGTTCTGCTGGGCTGTTGTTCGGGGATGGGGAGCGGGGAGGGCTTTAAAACATGAACGCTCTGTAGTTTTGAAAGGAACTCTATAGAGTTTTTTCCTCGATTACTTTTTTAAAAATCAGTCAAAACCCGGGGATTTTGAATTAAGCGTCAGAAAATGTCGAACTAAAAAAAAAATTCTTGTCTTATGTGTCCTTGGCATGAAGTTCTTAGAATCCTAGAGTAGTTTGGGTTGGAAGGAGCCTTTAAAGGTCCACTTAGCCCAGTTCCTCTGCAATGAGCAGGGGCATCCACAACGACCTGTAAGGTTGGAGCCAGGGGGGTGTTGGTCTCTTCTCTTTAGTAAAAAATGACGAGAGGAAATGGTGCACCAGGGCAGTGTAAGATTGGACATTAGAAGAGACTTCTTCACTGAAAAGGTTCTTAAACACTGGAATAGACTCCCTGGGGAGGTGGTGGAAACCCCATCCCTAGAGATGTTTAAAAGCCACAGAGATGTGGTGCTGGGAGATACGGTAGCATTACGGTTGGACTTGAGGGCCTTAAAGGTCTTTTGCAGCCATACTGATGCTATAACTCTAGATCAGGTTGCTCAGATCCCCACCCAGCCTGATCTTGAATGTTTGTACAGATACGGTATCATGCAGCATCTTCGTTACTGGTCGGCTTCCTTGAGGAAAGTCTTGCGTTAGAGCTGATCATTATAGGCTTCCTTTTTATCTACCTGTGGTGGTATGCTCGGAAACGTTTCTCCTTTGTGACTCTTAATATACACCTTCTGTAGTTATTCCACAGATTTTGAAGTACATAGGAACTGGCTCGCCATCACTTACAACTTACCCATCTCTCAGTGGTACTATGAAGTAAGTATCTGGGTTTTTAGCTGCATATGAATTCTAGGTATGTTGGGTATGTCAGTCTGTGTGACTGCTAAAGGCTTTTCTGCACAGAAAATGTGTGCCATAAATATTGATGGTTGGCAGCTCTGTAACAGTAGTACAAAAACATAACCAATCATCATTTGTTGGCTCTGTGAAGCATTTAGTTTAAAAAGAAATGAGAGAATTGTTTAGGGAAGCTGCTAGAGTTTAGGAAGGTAAAATGAAAAAGGCAATTAAAGCACACAGGTTATTAGGCAGTGTGACATGGGAGAGAGTTGCATGGCAGTCTTAAATTGCAGCTCTCTTCATTCCTGTCATTAGTGCTATCATTATTATCATCAGCTACCGTGCTAAAGAATGAATCCTATAAATGGGTGTATACATTAAGAAATCAATCACTATTAAGGTTTTGAGCCTCTGCTGGCACTACTAGCATGCACAGATTTAATGTGGGTGAATCACCTTTAAGTTGATAATAGACTCATTCTACAATTGGGTTTTAATCTGTCTCACAATATCTTCTTGAGTTCTGGAATGAGTATTAGGGTCTGCCATCTTCCTCCTCATAAGTAATTGATTGTTGTGGCTCAGAACTTTCTGACAGGCTGATCCAATTGTAAAACAAATTCCTGTAAAGCTGGTATGATCTCAGTGATAATGTCTTGATGCCAAAGCCCAGGATGTCTTTCAGCAGCATAAAATAAGCATTTGGGAACACACACACTTAACAAGTCTATCCCAACTTGCTGTTTCTCCTTTCTCTTCTCTAATTTCCACATCTTGTTGGTCAGGACATAAAGACCTTATGAAAAACAAAACAAAACCACCGACAACAAAAAGCTATTTGCTCTTGATGAAGTCATATTATATGAATAAATGTTCTTGATTAATGAGTAAAAATAACTTTTAGACTGTTACAAGGCTGATTGGGCTGATGGTTTCTCTAATGTAGAGAAATAGTCTGTGAGCTCTTTTACTGAGTTTTTTAATGTTGTCCTAAGGTTATTTGTAAAGAACAGACAATTATACTGGTTAAGTGCAGATGCACAAAATGCTGTTTAATCTTTTTCTACTAATCAAGAGATTTCCTGCCCCTCTCTAGGACTACAGAACAACAGCTCAAATCACGTTCAGCGTCATACGGCTGGCTCCTTCATTGTGTAGCAGTTTCTGTTAGACAGAGGCAACTGAGTTAAAATACATCATCTGATTTGCTGTGGTGAACTGTACCTGAGGGAAAGTAAACAGCATGGATTGTGTTAAACTATTGTGCGGGAAAACTTAACAAGGCCGAGTGCTGGGGTCCTGCACTTGGGTCACAACAACCCCATGAAACGTTCCAGGCTTGGGGCAGAGTGGCTGAAAAACTGCAGAGTGATGAAGGACCTGGGGGTGCTTGATGGCAGGTAGCTGAACATGAGCTAGCAGTGTGCTCAGGTGGCCAAGAAGGCCAACAGCATCCTGGCCTGTATCAGAAATAGTGTGGCCAGCTGGACCAGGAAAGCAATCTTGCCCCTGTACTGATGAGGGGACTCATCAGTACCTTGAGTACTGGGTTTGGTTTTAGGCCCTCAATATTAGACAGACATTGAGGTGCTGGAATGTGTCCAGAGATGGGCAACAATGCTGGTTAGGACTCTGGAGAATAAGTCTTATGAGGAGCAGCTGATGGAACTGGGATTGTTTAGCCTGCAGAACAGTAGGCTCAGGGGAGACATTCTTGCTGTCTACAACTACTTGAGAGGAGGTTGGAGCCAGGTGGTTGTTGGTCTCTTCACCCTAGTAACAAGTGTTAGGCTGAGAGGGAATGGGCTCAAGTTGCACCAGGGGAGGTTTGGATTGGATGTTTTAATAGAAACTTCTTCACTGAAATTGTTCTTGAACATTGGAATGAGCTGCCCAGGGAGGTGGTTGAATCCCTGGAGGTATTTAAAAGCCACAGAGATGTGATACTGAAGCACCTTGTTTAGCATCAGATTTGGTACATTTAGATACTGGTTGGACTTGCTGATCTTATAGGTCTTTTCCAACCAAAAACATTCTATTGTTCCAAACTATGTATTCTTATTTTCCCTTTAGGCAACTTCAGAATGGACCCTGGATTATCCACCTTTTTTTGCTTGGTTTGAATATGCACTTTCCCATGTTGCCCAGTACTTTGACCCCAAGATGTTGGTTATTGAAAATCTAAACTACACCAGCCAGGCAACCATCCTCTTCCAAAGGTTCTCTGTCATCTTTACAGATCTCGTGTTCATATATGCAGTTCGTGAGTAAGTCTTCATGTTCTCATTTTAGGTACAATGGGTAGTTGTTGTTCATGTTCTTTCTAGGTACAATGGGGCTTTTTCTAGAGTAAGAACAAGTAATTTTTTTGTACAAATAAGCTCATAACTGCATGGAAATACCAAAGCTGGGAGAAGTTAGGAAGAAGTTGCTAAATACAAGATAATTTTTTGTTGTCTTTGGAGACACTATTGCTGTCTGTGCCATCAGATTTGTACCTGTTCAGATATTAGGTGCCATTTTACACATTAGAGATGATTTGTTTCTGTCTCTGTTCGTTTTGTAGGAGTTGCAGGACAGTTTGGGTGCACCCAACTGTTTTTTCCTGTTACTTACTGTTCTTATGAGGAGAGAATGAGGGAGCTGGGTCTTTTAGTTTGGAGAGGAGGAGACTGAGGGGTGACCTCATTAATGCTTGTGAATATGTAAAAGATGAGTGCCAGGCTCTGCTCAGTGATGCCCAATGACAGGACAAGGGGGTGGAAGCCGAGGCACAGCAAGTTCCATGTAAATATGAGGAAAAAAATTTTTCACTGTGTGGGTGATGGAGCACTGGAAGAGGCTGCCCAGGGGGGTTGTGGAGTCTCCCTCTCAGAACCCACCTGGATGTGTTCCTGTGTGATCTGGTCTACGTGATCCTGCTCTGGCAGCAGGGTTGGACTGGATCATCTTTCAAGGGCCCTTCCAGCCCTTAACATTCTGTGATTCTGTTCTTCTAAAGCAGAAGCATAAAGGAGACCTGTGATAACATGCCAGTGTCATCTAATATGTGAAATTACTCCAGTGGTTGTGGTACTCTTGATGCTAAAATGATTATTCAAAGTCTAATTCAACAATATTAAGATTGTGTATTTTCAGTGTACTGTGTCTTTGTGAAGAAGTGTATATCCTGCACATAGAGTAGAAGGGGGAAAGTGTTTTAAGAATTGTCTGCCTTAATCTGTAAAGGTCTTACCTCATTCTGTCTGCTCAAAGTCTGGGCTGGAAGTTCTCTGTTGCACTGGAGCTCTGCTTGAGCCCCTTCAGTTAGTTTATTTGAATCAGGCTGGCTTTGCATTATGACTTTCCTTTTGTTTTGACTTGGATGTTTGAATAAGCTGACTTTCTGGAAATGGCTCTACTAATAGCAATTCAACTCATTTCTTTGGGTTGCAAGAGACCTTTAAAGCTCACCTACTCCCACCTCCTACCTCCCTGCAGTGTACAGGGACCTCTTCAATTAGATCAGGTTGCTCAGAGCCCTAGATAAGCTGACCTGTAATGGTTGCAGGGATGGAGCACCTAAACCACCTTTCTGGTCAACCTGTGCCAGTGTTTCTTCACCTACAGTGGAAAAAAACCTCTTCATCCACAACTTTTTAATCTGATCTAACCTTGCCTTCAGAAATAATACAGACCACAGAGCTTCATACTCAGAAGTAATAAGATATTTTTTAACAAAAAAAAAATAGCTCAGGGAGGCAGGGAAAGGTTAATGTCCCACTCAGGACCTTAAATACAACTTGGTATGCCATCTCCAGATGTAGCAATATGTTGTTAATTCAAGATAAATGGATAAAAAAATCACTTTGACAACTTTACAGTTGTTGGTGAGCATGAGGGGGCTGAGGGCTGTTCAGCCTGGATAAGAGAAAGCTCTTGGGAAGACCTAATAACAGCCTTCCAGTACCTGAAGGGGGGCTGCAAGAAGGATGGAGAGAGACTGCTTACAAAGGCCTGGAGTGATAGGACAAGGGGCAATGGCTTCAAACTAGAGAAGAGCAGATTTAGGTTGGATGGTGCGAGCAAGCTCTTTACCATGAGGATAGTGGAACTCTGGAACACGTTCCCCAGAGAGGTGGTTGGGGCTCTATGCCTGGAGATACTCAAAGTGAAGCTTGATAAGGCTCTGGGCAACCTGATGTAGTTGAGGATGTGCCTGTTGACTGCAGAAGGGGTTGGACTAGATGACCTTTAGAGGTCCCTTCCAACCCAAATCATTGTATGAATGCGAGACATGAGCCTGAGATAAAATTACTTAACATAAGTTTTAGCATGTGGAACACACTACAGCTATTGAAATTGAAGATCCTGTTTTTGTTAAACTTCATTCATGACACTGTTCTCTTGAGCAAGAATCTTACCATTGCCTTCCATCCTATTAAAGTAGTTAACTTCAGGTTTAAAGCACTTCTCAACTTCAAAAAGCAACAATGGTTTTGTGTGTTTCAGTTAACTCTCCCTTTTTCTTCTGCTCTTCTTCAGGTGCTGCAAGTGCATGAATGGGAAGCGAGCTGTAAAGAATACCCTGGAAAAGCCAGCATTTATTCTTGCTGTTCTGCTGTTGTGGAATTTTGGGTTGTTAATTGTGGATCGTATCCTTCCAAACTGGTGTGGGCTGTTGGTGTTTTGCTCTGTTTGTTTCTTTCACAACCTGTTACAGCATGCCCTACAAACCTGTGAATGTTTTTGTTTCTATCCCAGCAAGAGATGCTACTGTTTGCTTGTGGGGTTAGTTGAGTAACTTCATGTTTTCATTACTATTATTATTTGGCAAAATGGAAATTGCTCTGTTTTTGCTGTGGTTTGCCAGAACTGCAGGATGAGGCTGGCAGCAACATGCCTGTTGCTGCTGACTGCTCCTCCTCCAGCTGCCTTCACAAGCGTTAGCAAAGAGCCTCTTTAGTGAATGTGGTTCTAGGTTTGTCCCATGGCAAAGAAAATCTCTGCAAGTGCTTTATGCTCAGGCTGGCTTCAATTGGTTAATGTTACAGGAGAATTGGCAAGGGTTTTCTTAAAGAGGATGCTCTGTAAAACAAGTTCACCATGACCCAGCAGTGTGCTCCTGTGGCCAAGAAGGCCAGTGGTATCTTGGGGTGCATTAAGACTGTTGCCAGCAGGTTGAAGGAGGCTCTTCTCCCTCTTCTACTCTGCTTTAGGCCACATCTGGAGTACTGTGTCCAGTTCTGGGCTTCCCTAATACAGAGACAAGGAACTGCTAGAGAGTCCAACAGAGGGCTCCAAGGATGAGAAGGGAATTGGAGCATGTCTAGGCTGAGAGACTTAGAGAAGGCAAGACTGAGGGGATCTTCACAGTACTTACCAATATCTAAAGGCTAGGGGTCAAGAGGATGGGGCCACGCTCTTTTCAGTGATGCCCAGCAGCAGGACAAGGGGCAACAGGCACAAACTGGAACACAGGAAGTTCCACTTGAACATGAGGAAAAAATAGTTTCCTTTGAGGGTGCCAGAGCACTGGAACAGGCTGCCCGGAGAGGTCATGAAGTCTGCTTCTCTGGAGAGATTGAAAACCTGTCTGGACATTGCAATCCTGGGCATCCTGCTCTGAGAGACCCTGCTTTAGCAAGTGGGATGTGCTAGATAATGTCCAGAGGTCCCTTCCAAACCACAGCATTCTGTGGTATAAACATACCTCTGGAAAGTCCAATTATTCTGAGTCAGTCTTGACACAACATCCATTGATCTAGCTGAGGAGAGAACAAGAAAACAACAGGAGTTTTTACAGGAAGGACCAGTTTTGTCTCAGTCCTCTGTTTCCTGCTTACAGGTGATAAATGAGGGCTGCCATCTGCACCCATTAACTAATGTGAGGCAGAATCTAATATAAAAAAATTCAGAAAGTGCAGAATTAAGCTTTTATTTCTTTTGATTTATATCCTCTAAGTTGCCTGATACAAGTCATCAGGTTATTATGCTTCATTTCATCTCTACAACTACCTGAAAGGAGGTTATAAACAGGTTGGGGTTGGTCTCTTCTTCCAGGCAACCAGCACCAGAACAAGAGGACACAGTCTCAAGCTGCACCAGGGGAAATTTAGGCTGGATGTGAGGAGAAAGTTCTTCACAGAAAGAGTGATCTGCCATTGGAATGTGCTGCCCAGGGAGGTGGTAGAGTCACTGTCCCTGGAGGTGTTCAAAAAAGGATTGGATGTGGCACTTGAAGCCATGGTTTAGTTAGTCATGAGGTGCTGGGTGATAGGTTGGACTTGGTGATCTCTCTCTGAGGTTTTTTCCAACCATGCTGATTCTATGATTCTAAGGCAGTGTACTAGTTTTAGCAGATTTTGTCTGTGCTTTGCAGGGATGGTTAATTAACAACTTCATGTCTATGGAATGAATTTAAGGTTACTTTCTTGATTTAAGTTCCATTGTAATTTGCATTTATTGTTGATAAGCTCAAGTCTTCCCCAGAAAACTGGCAGTGGTCAAAAAGAAAGCTTGCTTTGTTCCTTCCTTGACCTGAGCTCAGATATTCACTTCCAGTACAATGGCTTTCTCTCTGGGCTGATGCTCCTTTCTGTTGCCCGAATATGTCAGGTAAGCTTGAATGGCTCTTTTCTGTTTGTCACTATATGTATTTTAGTGCATTAATTAGCTTCAATGAGCTGCTCAGATTTAAAAGTCTTGATAGCAGCTTGAAATTGAGGGGGTGCTAAACTGGATGTCTAATTATCTGTTTAGTTTAGGTAGAAGAGGAGGACTTGAAACTCATTCTGATTCCTTAGCAATGCTGCAGTTCCTCATGAGAAACCTAAATTCTGTTAGACCTTAGCACTGTGACATTTCCAGCTTGTCTTCCAAGTCACTTCTAAGTTCTTCCCTCTGTGCTTAGCACTGCTGAGGCCACACCATGAGTACTGGGGTCAGTCTTGGGCCACTCACTACAAGGACATTTTGGTGCTGGAGTGTGTCCAGAGAAGGGCAGCAAAGCTGGTGAAGGGTTTAGAGAAGAGCTCTTGTGAGGAGTGGCTGAGGGAACTGGGCTGTTAAGCCTGGAGAAAAGGAGGCTGAGGGGAGACCACCTCTACAACTACCTGAAAGGAGGTTGTGGCCAGATAGATGTTGGTCTCTTCTCCCTAATATTAAGTGATAGGACAAGAGGAAACAGCCTCAAGTTGCACCATGGGAAGTTTAGGTTGGATATTTGAAGAAACTTCTTCAGTGAAGGGGTTCTCCAACACTGGAACAGGCTCCCCAGGGAAGTGGTTGAATTCCCATTCCTGGAGGCATTTAAAAGCTGCAGAGATGTTCTGAGGGACATGATTTCACATCAGACTTGGTAGAGTTAGATAGTATTTGGACTTGCTGATCTTAAAGATCTCTTCCAACCAAACTGATTCTGCAAAGCTGTGAGGAGGTGAACACTGCCCTAGTTTTCTAAGCATCATGTGATGATGTAACCTCCATACCTGCTGTCTGTAACACTACAGAGTTTGTAATTTGAAGGAGATACTCATTTTTTTCTGCCTATGATAAATGCTCTGTCACCTTACAAGTACCACAGAGGACCAATAAACCTTACTACCAAGGGAGAACAAGTAGAAGAGCTTAGATGTTGTTTTTCTCTTTTAGAAAAGATACTTGGAGGGTGCCTTTTTTTTTGCCCTCCTTCTGCATTTAAAGCACATCTACATGTACGTGGCCCCAGCATATGGCATTTACTTGCTGCGATCCTATTGCTTTACTGCAAACAACGCAGGTAAGGTGGACAATTCCTTGCTCACTTTTGGGAGATTGTGTTCATTAGTGGAGTCTTGATAACACCAAAAGCTATTTCAAAATCTTCCTTTGAGTTTTCTCTCCACTCCTCAGCGCTGATAATCATGGTTGATGCTCTTCATATTAACAGAGAAGATGTTTCTCTGGACAGAGAAAATACTGAAAGTTCCTGTAATGGAGGAACTTCAGTGTGGAAGAAGTAAATGCAAACTAACAGTTGAAGCCTGGGGAAGACTGAGGGGGGATCTTCTCAGTGCTTGTCAGTATCAAAAGGGTGGGGAGCAAGAGAATGAGGCTGGACTCTTTTCATTGTTGCCCAGTGATGGGACAAGAGGTGACAAGCACAAACTGCAATGAAGGAAGTTCCACCTGAATATGAGGGAAAACTTCTTTCCTTTGAGGGTGCCAGAGCATTGGAACTGGCTGCCCAGAGAGGTTGTGGAGTCTTCTCTGGAGACTTTCAAAACCTACCTGCACATGATCCTGTGCAACCTGCTTTAGTTGAAACTGCTTCAGCAGGGGGGTTAGACTAGGTGATCTCCAGAAATTCTACCTGACCCCCACCATTCTGTGATCCTGCAAAGGAAATAACTGAATGTAATGTAAAAGGTTATGTGCTGCTCTTAGGTGCTGGCCATTCACTGTTAATGTGGAATGCTTTTAGCTCCCTCTCCACTTGCCATAGAAATTGATTTCATCATCTCTTTGCTTCTTGTAGATGGATCCCTGAAGTGGAGAAGTTTCAGCTTTCTTCATGTGTCTCTTCTGGGATTGATTGTCAGTCTCATTTCTGCTCTTTCATTGGGCCCCTTCATAGTACTGGTAATAACCTGTTCAGGGGAATAACAGGTGAAAAACTGTCAGAAAATGGTTTTAGGGAAATATAAACCATGTTTCTCTTAAAGCAGCCATTTTTCTTTTGTGGTTTCTGTAGGGCCAGCTGCCTCAAGTCCTTCACCGGCTTTT
Organism: Indicator indicator; assembly: GCF_027791375.1. Taxonomy (NCBI): domain Eukaryota; kingdom Metazoa; phylum Chordata; class Aves; order Piciformes; family Indicatoridae; genus Indicator; species Indicator indicator. The sequence goes on along the minus strand of NC_072010.1, from coordinate 3,665,768 downwards.
TCCTTTCAAGAGAGGTCTCTGCCATGCTTACTGGGCCCCCAACTTCTGGGCTTTGTACAACGCTGTGGATAAAGCACTAACCATTGTTGGTACAGTATGCTAATCTGCTATTTGGTGCCATGCATCAGTACAGGGCTGATCTGCTGGAGAGCAGCTCAGGGGAAAAGGATCTGGGAGTCCTGGTAGGAAACAGGATGTCCATGAGCCAGCAATGTGCTCTTGTGGCCAAGGAGAGCATCCCGGGGTGCATCAAATAGAGAGTGGCAAGCAGGTTGAGGGAGGTTCTCTTGCCCTTCTACTGTGCCCTGATGAGCCACATCTGGAGTACTGTGTCCAGTTCTGAGCTCCCTGGATCAAGAGGGACAAGGATTTGGTGGAGAGGGTACAGAAGAGCAGTACAGAGATGAGTGGACTAGAACATCTCTCTTGGGAGGAAACACTGAGAAAATTGTCTTTTTAGTCTGGAAAAGAGAAGACTGAGTGAGGGATCTCCTAAATGCCTACAAATACTTAAAGGTTTGGTGTCAGAAGGATGGAGTCAGTCTTTTTTCAGTGATGCCCAGTAACAGTACGAAGGGTAACAGACACAAAGGTAAGAAGTTTCATCTAAACATGGGGAGGAGTCTCTTTGTAAGGGTGATGGAGCACTGGACCAGGCTGCCCAGAGAGGTGGTGGAGTCTCCATGTCTGGAGACATTCAAAACCTGCTGGACACATTCCTGTGTGACCTTCACTAAGTGAACCTGCCTTGGCAGTGGGGTTGAAATCAATCTGTCTATTCAAAGATAGAGAGTACCTCTGAAGAAAGAGACTTGGGTGTATTGATTGATGAGAAGCTCAACATGAGCTGGCACTGTGCTCATGCAGCCCAGAAAGCAAATCATATCCTAGGCTGCATCAAGAGGAGTGTGGCCAACAGGTCAAGAGAGATGATTTTGCCCCTTTACTCTGCTCTTGTGAGACACCTTCTGGAATACTGCATTCAGTTCTGGTGTCCCCATCATGAGAAGGACACAGAGCAGTTGAGTGAGTCCAGAGGAGGGCCACAAAGATGATCCAAGGGCTGGAACACCTCTGAAACAAGGATAGGCTGAGGGAGCTGGGGATGTTCAGCCTCAAGAGGAGAATACTCTAGGAGGGTACCTTATAGCTGCCTTCCAATCCTGAAGGGATCCTGCAGGAAGGTTGGGGAGGCCCTTTCCATAAAGGGTGTCTAGCAACAGGACAAGAGGGAATGGTTTTAAGCTGAGGGAGTGTAGGGTTAGACTGGATCTAAGGAAGAAGTTATTTAGTACGAGGGTGGTGAGAGTTTGGAGTAGGATGCTCAGGGAGGTTGTGGATGTCTCCTCTCTGGCTCCCTCCTGAAGGCTAGATTGGATGAGGCCTTGAGCAGCTGAGTCTAGTTGAGAGGCATCCCTGCTTATGGCAGGGGGGTTGGACTAGATGATCTGTAAGGTCTCTTCCAACCTAAGCCATTCTATGAAAAAAAAAAAATCTTGGCCATGTACCTAGTTCAGCTACTTGGTTTGCTTCGTTAACACTTAACCAGTTTGTGCTTTTTTTATGCTTTGTTTTCAGGTTTAAAGTGTAATGTGCTTGATCCCACACAAATTCCTAAAGCCTCAATGACAGGAGGGCTGGTTCAAGAATTTGAACATACTGTCCTCCCTTCTGTGACTCCACTGGCAACATTAATCTGTACTTTCTTATCTATATTGGTAAGAACAAAGAATATTTTGGGAAGTTTGATGTGTTTTGTTGCCCATAGATTTTATTTAACATGCACTTCACATGAATTTTAACCCTAGTCCAACCCTGACTGATTCTGTGATTCTATGAAAGAGGTTTTCTTTAAAACCTAATATAGTCAAAACAATTATTAGGATAAATGTGGATTTAACCTTTCTTCATGCACAGTAGTACTTTCTTCAATTATGGTTAAAATTGTGACTTCTGTCAACTCAATGGTTAGAAGATTGCTAAAAGCAATCTTGGATCAAAACCACTCTGCATGCTGAGCTGGAATTAACCTGTTCTGATAGAAGGTAATTGAACTGGGACGTGAGAAGAGATATGAATGGAATTTTAGACAGCTTATGGTGCCTAACAACACAAGTGACATGGAAGTGTGGTGTTCTTCATATGGCAAGCAAAGAGTGAAGGCTCAATAAGTAATTACCTGGGTACACAGAGACTTTTTCACTCTAATGAGCCTTTAACTGGAAATCTGTTTCTACACTTCTGTGTAGTAACTTTGATAAAATGAGTTTAATAGTTTAGATTCAAAGACAGTTTATGCAAGACAAGTAACAGGGAGTCAGCTGTGGTCTTTCAGTCTGTTTTCCCCTCCTGTTATGCTGATGAAGTCCTTAGGAAGACTGTATTCATACATCCAGATAGATACAGAGCTGTACAACACCTGTGCCACACGAGCACAACCTGGGTGCTGTGGTGTTTATTAACATTGACAAAAATCTCATTGGACAATGGCTTGTGTTCAGGATTGCCAAACTTTTGACTAAGTCCTGTTTTTACCTGTTGTTTCTAGCCCTCTGTTTTCTGTCTTTGGTTTAAACCTCAAGGGCCCAGAGGCTTTCTGCAGTGCCTTGTTCTTTGTGCATTGAGCTCCTTCATGTTTGGCTGGCACGTGCATGAAAAAGCAATACTGCTTGCTATTCTGCCCCTAAGGTGAGTGACTTTTGTACATAGCAGCTGGCCAAAGTGAACCTGCAGCCACTTGTTGAGGAAGCTTCAAAGAGGATTGCTTAGTTTTCAGGGTGTTTCAGAAAATGAGCCTGGTTATAGAGTGCCTTAAGCTGCCAAATTTTAGCACGCTTCAAGTAAATTAATTTCAGGAAGGTTAAAATGTGGCTGCCTTTGCAGCAGAGAGAGCTGAAGATGGTATAACATGGTGTTAAACAGTGTCTTTTATGATGTACTAACACTGGCTTGGGGTCAGTTTTGGGTCCCTCACTACAATAAAGACATTGAGGTGCTGAAGCAGGTTCAGAGGAGGGCAACAAAGCTGGTGAAGGATTTGGAGAACAGCTCTGGTAAGGAGGAGTAACTGAGGGAGGTTGGCTTTAGTCTGGAGAAAAGGAGGCTGAGGGCAGACCTTCTCATTCTGACTCCCTGAAAAGAGGTAGTGAGGTGGGTGTTGGTCTCTTCTCTCTAGTAACAAGTGATAGGAGGAGGGGAAACGGTCTCAAGTTGCACCAGGGGAGGTTTAGGCTGGCTATTAGAAGAAGCTTCCCTGAAAGGTTTCTCAAACACTGGAATAGGCTCCCCAGGGGAGATGGTTGAATCTCCATCCCTGGAGGTCTTTAAAAGACACAGATTTGGTGCTGAGGGATATGGTTTAGCATCAGATAGTGGTTGGACTTGCTGATCTTAAAGGTCTTTTCCCACCCAAATGATTCTGTGATTATACGTTACAATAGTTTTCATTGACAGAATCTTTAAGCAGAGCTTTATTGGGAGTAGCTGATCCCCATATCAGCTCTGTGGGGCACAGCAAAGCTTTGTACTGACTTACAGATGAGCAGAACAGAAGCATATGGTGTTAAGATGAATAAGCAATTAATTTTGGAGAAGGACACACAGGCCTGTGCACAACACACAATTCTTTGTGTCCCTCTGAATGCTGACTTGTTTCAAGATGCATAGCATAACAGAACAATCAGTGTTTGGATACAGATGATTGATTGTGGCTAGAATAATGCAAGAAAAAAAACAAACTCATGCTCATAAAAAGGATTCAGGCTATATGTGGACACACAGCTTCCAGTGGAAGTGAAGCTTCCTTTTCTTAGTGACAACCTGTAAGCAGGCTTGATAAAACTCACTTACATGGCATGGTGGATGAGAGCAGGCTGCTTTCCTCCTATCTTTTGTCCTCCCTACTGTTACTACTGCAGTTGGGCAGTGCATTCATTGCATCTGAAAAGTCAAAGATTATTTGTTGTGTGTCTGGTGGCTTTGCCTTTTGAAGAGTAAAACAAATTGGCTTGCCTGTCTTGAAGCATTAGACACTGCTGCCATACTCACGGAATCCCAGAATGGTTTGAGTTGGAAAGGACCTTAAAGATTATCCAGTTCCAACCCCACTGCCATGGAGGAGTTCCAAATTCAAGTTTGGCAAGCATGCATAGATGATGAAGTTTAAGAAGCTTTACCTGTCAGGGACCAATGTACAAATATTGTACTTCACTGGCTGCCAGGCAGCTGAGGCCTCAATGAGTGCTGGGGTTCATATTTAAAATGCAGGGTAGATTGTTCATGTGCCAGCTGAGGACATGGACCTTCTGCACTGTGCTTGACAAGACCAGCACGTAGCTTCTACCAAAGGAACTTTGTGCCTCTTTAGGGTAGAAGTGAGGCAGTAGCTCATCAGCTGCCTGACCAGTATTGCTGCAAACTGTGTTTTCCCTCTTCAGAGCTTTAGTGATGCTTCAACTGTTGAAGCTGGAATTGTGGGGGGGAGAGAATCAACACAATGGAAAAATCAAGGGAAGGAGAAAAAGTAAGGATGATAGTGTTGGCAGTCAGACGGTAAAGGAAAAATACTGTGTAGAAAACTTTCAGGCCTTTCTGATGTTTGTGTTCAGTGGGTCTGTGGCTTTCTGGAGAAAGGTTTCTTGACTAATTAGTAAATTTTGGGGTTTTTTTCTCCTGCATTTGCTTGCTTTGGAAGCACAACATTTCATCACAGGTCCAGTGTTTGGGACTGGGGTACCACACAACTGTTTGTCATGTTCTTCATTCTCTTAGGAATTACATAGTTCTGCTGAAATTATCTTCACTTTAAGACAAAAGCATAACATTCTTGTCATTTTTAGCTTGTTGTCTGTCCAGAGAGCAAAGGATGCTGGCATCTACTTGATTCTGACAACCACAGGGCACTTCTCACTTTTTCCATTGTTGTTCACAGCAGCAGGTAACTGTTTTGCTTGTTTCTGTGCTCTCACCTTACTGCTTTGGGGTGGGTTGGTTTAGTTTTTTTAGGGATGACATGCAGATTTGGGATTGGTTTATGAAATGAGATGAAAGTTGCAGGAGGCTGTATGTTAGCCTGCTTCCATAAATACAAACTCTCCAGCCAGTGAAATGTTGGTTTAAAAAGCTGTGGAAGAGCTGTAGGCTTTAAGTTCAAGTAGAGAAGGGAAATTATCATAGCCCATATTTGTTATCCCTCATTCTGCCACAGTTCTAGAAACTTCCTCTTGTTTAAGGATGAAGAAAAAGTGTTAAAGGCAGCTTGAAACAACAAACCTGGCAGGCTGATTCCCAGCTGATTGCTGCTTCATGCTCTCAGTAATGTGCTTAAACTGAAATACCATGCAGCAGCTCAGTTAAATCAGTACATGCAGGGACAGATTTGTCTTTGTGACCAAAAGCTGTTCCTTCCTTTCTTCCCTTCCTCCCCTGTTTGCTTCACTTAAACCCTAGACCATTACAGTTCCAACAGCACTAACACTGTGTTGATTGTCATCCTCTGGGAGACCTCAAATCCAGACACTGTCTTTTGGTCTGATGCTGCTTATTTGCAACAGTAAAGTTGCTCTTGAGAAAGGAAAACTTCCTCGGTTACTTAATTTTTATCCACCACATAACCTAGAACTAGAAGGCATTGATTTGGCTGTCACATTTATGCTTTAAGCTTTTCCATCCCAGTAATTTCCCATTTATTTTTGTGATAGGAAAATCTTACCTGCAGTGCTATCATATTGTACTTATAATTAGTGAGTGCAGTGTGTTTATGGGTAACTGAAGTAAGTGTATTGCAAATGCTTTAGTAAATATCTGTGTGTATTTTTAGGTGTCCTAAGCTATAAAACATTTTGTTCTGTTTGGAGGAAAAAAATAGACAGTGCAAGTGTGACTAATAGGATTTAAAGACACTGCAATTTATATAGCAAAAGGGTTTAATAACTAATGTTTAAAGCATGTTGTGTTTCTTTTATTTCAGAACTTCCAATTAAAATACTGCTTATGCTGCTGTTTACTGTTTATAGCTTCTCTTCGTTGAAATCTCTGTTCAGGTAATTCAAGAAAGTTGTTTCCCCACACCAAAACCAAACCTATTTATTCTGTCATTTGCCACGGTGCTGTCATAGGGGGCAAACAGCACAGAAAACTGATGCTGTGGAGTATCAAACCAAGGTGTTGCAAGTCAGAAAATGCTGCTGCTTCTGCTCTCCTCTTGGAGGCAAGGATTAAGTTAGGATTATTATAGCACATTCTTGTTGTGTTTGAGCTGTGCCATCTGGCCAGTTAGTCCCTGCAGGCTGTAATTCACCACCTGCTGGATGTGCTGTTCAAGCACAAAGTTGTGATGCCTGTGAGGATTTCAGTGCTGCAGGACTTGCTACAGTGAGTTACCTGCTACAGTGAGCTTGTTTGTGTCAGCAGTTGCAACCACTGCTGAGTTTTTCTGCAGTAGTACTTCGTATTTTCACACATGGAAGGGACAGGTTATAAAGAACTTAAATTTACAAGCATAATTTGTCAACAAACCTCCTGCAAACACTTGATTGTCAGAACTTGCAATTGCCCAGGTCATCCTGTGTGATTTTAACAGGCTGTTGTTCTCTTACCCACCTGACCAAAGACAATCCTTATCCTTGCAATCCCTGAAGTCTCCACTTTCCTATTTCTCAAACATTCCATGGCAAAACCTAACTGTAATGGAGGGTGTGGAAAGGCTATAGACCTGTTCAGCACTTCAGTCACCTGGTTTTATAGATGATCCTCTTTCATCCAGGCTGCTCTTTACTCCTTAGTATTTCAGAATTCATGGAATTGTGGAATGGTGGGGGTGGGAAGGAACCTCTGGAGATCTAGTCCAACCTCCCCTGCTAAAGCAGGACCACCTGGAGCAGGTTCCACAGGATCATGTCCAAGCAGGTTTAGAATTTCTCTAAACAAGGAGATTTCCCAACCTCTCTGGACAGACTGTTCTTGTGCTCTGGAAAGAAGTTCTTTATGTTCCGATGGAACGTCCTGTGTTCCAGTTTGTACCCATTGTGCCTTGTCCTATCACTGGGCACCACTGAAATGAATCTGGCCCCATCCTCTTGCTCCCCACCCTTTAGATTATTGATAAGCATGAGAAGATCCCCTCTCAGACTTTTCCAGGCTTAACAGCCACAGGTATCTCAGCCTCTCCTCAGCAGAAAGATGCTCCAGTCCCTTCAGCATCTTTGTAGCCTCTGCTGATCTCTCTCCAGTAGTTTCCTGTCTCTCTTCAGCTGGGGAGCCCAGAATTGGACCCTGTATTCCAGATGTGGCATCACTAGGACAGAGTAGAGGAGGGGGAAAACCTCCCTTGACCTTTCTTCTGTTTCAAGAACTAAAGAGAGATTGTCTAACTAAAAACCTCTGCAGAAGCTTAGTTCCTGTCTAGAGATGGAGCTTTTGCACATTTTTTTGTTCCTAACTTTCCAAACCAAAACAGTTCCTTCCAGAAGAGCAGGAATTCCCTTGTGAACTACATGCAGTCAAAATCCTACCACCAGTGTCCTTAGCAAGAGAGCTTGACTCGGTGCATTGTACAGGACGCTTTGGTGAAGTGGGCAGAGGTTAAGATCTGACATTCCTGTCTTTGGACACAGAACAGCTTTGGTGGAACAAATGTGTGTATGAAGGTCTGTGCTTCATTGTTCACTGAAGTGATGTGAGGTGAAGCAGAGCAGTTGCTGAGATTTCTGCTTAGATTCCAAGTCATCTTGGGACTTGGTGTCAAAGCCACATGACAAGGAAATTAGCTGTGCTCTGTTATTAAGCTCTTTTGTTGGTGTTTTTTTTTTTTTTCCCCCCTACTGAAGCTCTATATTGTTATTTAAAGCCTTATTATGAACTAATGGAGAATATCCTTTGCACTGGTCAAAAGCAGAATAGTTATTTTTAGATGTTATTTAAGATGTCATTTAGATGTTGTTTTAATTCATCATCATGCATTTTAACACCATCTGTTTTTTAATTCCTCTGACAGGAGAGAGAGGCCTCTCCTTAACTGGCTTGAAACAATCTACCTCATCCAACTAGTGCCTTTGGAAATCTTCTGTGAAATTATATTCCCTCTGACCCCCTGGAAACAGCATTTTCCTTTTGTCCCTCTGTTGCTGACCTCTGTGTACTGTGCTCTGGGTGTCACCTACGCTTGGCTGAAACTCTACATCTCAGTCCTGACTGAGAGAGTTTCGCTGAAACACAAGGTTGAGTAAAACTGCAGCGTTGGGACCAGTCCCAGATTTATCCCTTTTGAGGGGATTATCTGGCACAGTGAGGGGCATCCAGCTTTTTATAGGACACAATCTACTTGTACCATCACCATCAGGGGAGCTTTCCTTCCAACACTTCTATACTGCCTAACAAGGATACCTCTGATCAGAAGTGCTCCACATAATACCGTGGGGCATGGCGAGATGCAGTCTGCCATGGATAAAACTGTGAAGCTTAACAAGGTCCAGACTTCCGTCCCTAGGAAAACCTGCCCAGCTTTCCCATTATTGTTTGTATTTGAATAAAACTCACTGTGGCAAATGACCAGGGATCATTGCAGTGTAAAAGAGAGCATTGCAACTGCTTTCTGTGGAACATGTAAATTAAAAACTTGGTATTTTTGTTCGGCAATTTCTTGTGTTTCTACTCAGCTCGTGTCTATGTCTAGCTGGAAACTTGTCCTGAGGTGCTTTAAGGTTCAAATCTCAGTCTATACATAGGTTCTTTAATAAGATTGTTCCCATTTGATTTCATTTAATAGATTCTTTGCAAAGACATTTAATGTTATAGTAATTTTTGTAGATTACCAAATTGAGGCAGCTTCTGAAATGAGGAATTTTTTTTAATCCCATTAAAGATGTCAGATAATGTGGCTGGATAATTATCTTTATTTGCAGTTCAAGTAAAACTCTGCAACCCTGACAAAAGACCAAATGTCCACAGTTGCTCTGCTAAACTGAGGAAGAGGTATGTCATGTTATGCCTCTGCAGAATCACATCCCTTAAAGGATGAGTAGCACCCAGGGTGGTGGAACTTCATCCCTGTACCTTTTTTTTTAATCCTTCCTAACTCTCCCTGGAAGACTTTGGGACTGCTTTGGAGCCCATCACATGAAACTGGGAGTGAAGAAAGGATGTTGTTCGGTGTGTTGTGTGAGTGTTGTCTGTGTTTTTCCCAGCAGTTCTTGAACTGTCTTCCATGTTACTTAAAGAACATGATCTCCTTCAGAGGAGGTAGCCTATGGAATGGTTGCAGTCTTTGTGGTCTTCGAGTATTTTGGATTTTAAAATTGTGTGGCTCTTGTTAGTACAGTGGACAAGCAGTAGAGTAGTCTGTGTCATTTGTGTAACCAAATAGCTTGTACATTTAAACTTTGTGCAGCCAGGTCCTTCACTTGGGTCACAACAACTCCACAGCAATGTTACAGTCTGGGAAGAGACTGGCTGGAAAGCTGCCCAGCAGAAAATTAACTTGGATGTTGGTTGATAGCTGTCTGAAGATGAGCCAGCAATCTGCCCAGGTGGCCAAGAAGGCACACAGTGTTCTGGCTTGTATCAGGAATAGTGTGGCTAGCAAGACTAGAGCAGTGATTGCCATTCTATGCTCAGCACTGGTATGGCTAAACCTCAAATACTGTGCTCAGTTTTGGACCCCTCACTGTAAGAAGACTGAGATGTTGGAACATGATCGAAGAAGAACAATGAAGCTGGTGAAGGATCTGGAGAACAAGTCTCTTGAGGAGCAGCTGAGGGACCTGGAGTTCTTCAGTCTGGAGAAAAGGAGACTGAGGGGAGAGCACATTGCTCTCTATGACTCCCTGAAAGGAGGCTGAAGTGAGGTGGGGGTTGATTTCTTCTCCCAAATAACAAGTGACAGGAGAGGAGGAAATGGCCTCAAGTTGTGCCAAGGTATATATTAGGAAAAGCTTATTGAAAGGGTTGTCAGGCCCTGAAACAGGCTGCCCAGGGAAGTGGTGGGGTCACCACCCCTGGGGGTATTTAAAAGGTGCAGAGATGGAGCTTAGAGACATGGTCTAGTGGTGACCTGGCAGTGCTAGGCTAACCTTTGGACTTGATGACCGTAAAGGTCTTTTCCAACCTCAATGATTCTATGATCTCCAGCAGCACCTTGGTGAGTCAAGCTCACATCCTCCAGGCATGACTGCCCCAACTTTGGCATCTCTCATTAAGGAGTGGTGAAAGGAAAAAGGCTGGGAATTCTTTAGGATACCTTCAAAAGCTGGGTTGTTTTTTAATGATTATGTCAGTCGTGGTACTGTTGCAGCTGGCTGAATGTGATTTTATAGTCATTATCGCAATCACATGATCACAAAATCACAAATAAAATTATATTCATTATAAAAGAAAAAAAGTAACGCCACAGTAAGTCTCAATCTTTAATCTGTTGGCAGGAAGAGCTCTGAAAAAGAATTGGGTTTAATTTTAGGGTTTCATTAAATCCCTAATTTAATTACAGGCTGGTACGGCACAGGCAGTGGGGGCCGAGCCGCTTCACTCAGAAGGCTCAGAACCGCGGGAACCCCATCCGATCTCCAGTGAAGCCGCCCCATTTGGTGGAGTGGATTTGTACGCTGGCCATTTGGAGGTTTTTTGGCTAAAAAAGCAGGGTTTCGGTTAAAAGCGGGGAAGGGCGGCGGAACGCGGGAGGCCGGCGGCGGGCGCGGCGGAGGGGAGCGCTCTGCTGCACCGCTCCTCAGGGTCACCTTCGGCGGGCCGGCCGCCATCATGGCGTTCCTTCCGGACGAGGCGCGGTCGCTGCCGCCGCCTCCCCTCGTCAACAAGGGCTCCGTCTGGCTGGGTCTGTGCGGCTGGGTGGCGGCATTGCTGGACAACGGCTTCAACCATCGCCCCGTTATCCGAGCCGGTGCGGCGGGCATGGGGAGGCGGGAAATGGGAAGGAGAGGCCTGAGGTGCGGGGCTGGGGGTGTGTGGGATTTGGGGTTGCTCTGAGGGATAGAGGGGCAGGGGAAGAGGAGACAGCCCTGGGGTGAGGGGCTGGGGGTGTGTGGGATTTGGGGTTGCTCTGAGGGATAGAGGGGCAGGGGGAAGAGGAGACGGCTCTGAGGTGAGGGGCTGGGGGTGTGTGGGATTTGGGGTTGCTCCGAGGGATACTCAGAGCAGGGGGAAGAGGAGACGGCCCTGGGGTGAGGGGCTGGGGGTGTGTGGGATTTGGGGTTGTTCTGAGGGATAGAGGGGCAGGGGAGGCAGAGAGGACTGGGGGGACTGGGGAAGGGGGTGTGTGAGATTTGGGGTGACTGTGATGGATATAGGGCCTCTGAAGTGAGAGACTGGAAGGGATGAGAGGGGAGAGGGATGCGTTATGGGACTAGGGGTGACTGTGAGGGGTTTAGGGGCAGGGTTGGATGGGAGGGAGCCCTGAGGTGAGGGGTTTGTTGTCAGGGGTGGTTGGAGGTAAGCTGAGGGGCTGGGGAAGGCTGCATTGCATGGGGGTGGAGGGCACTTGGGGTGACTCTCTGAGGAACGTGGTGGGGTGAGAAGGGGGAGGGAGCCCTGAAGTGAGGGGCTAAGGAAAGGGGTATGTGGTATTTGGGGTCACCTTGAGGGAATTAGGGGTGGGGCGAAGAAGAGGCAGTCCTGAGATAGGAGGAGGGTGGGAAGGGGCTGGGGAAGGTGGTATCTGACCTTTGGGGTCAGTGTGAGGGTTATAGATGCAAGGGAAAGGGTAGGGAGCCCTAAAATGAGGGGGTGGGAGAGTCAGAGGGGGCTGTTGGAAGCAGTATGTAGGATGTGGGGTCATACTGAGGGATGTTGGGGCAGGGGGAAGGGGAGACAGCCCTGAGGTGAGGGGCTTGGGAGGCAGAGAAGATTTGGGAGGTCTGGGGAAGGGAGTATGTAGGATTTGGGGTGACTGTGAGGTATATAGGAGTGAGAGAGGGAACAGGAGGTGGCCCTGAGGCGAGGCTGGAGGTGGGGATAAGCAGGTTTTGGGGTAACCTCGATGAATATAGGGACAGGGGGGTGAGGAGGGGTCCTTAAGGTGAGGGGCTGGGGTTGGGTAGAGGGGACTAAGGGGTCTGGTAAAGGAGGTATGTGGGATTTGGGGTAGATGTGAGGCAGGGGGGAAGATGAGTGGCCTCAGCGGTGAGAGGCTGGAAGGGATAAGGGAGGAGAGGGATGCTCCGTGGGATTCAGGGTGACTCTGTGAGAGTTGTAGGGATGGAAACAAATGGGAGGGAGTCCTGAGGTGAGGGGTTTACAGATGGTAGGGTTGGAGGTAATCCGAGGGAGCTGGGAAAGGAGCATTGTATGGAGATAGAGGGAATTTGGGGTGACTCTCTGAGGAATATGCATGACAGAAAGGGAAGGGACCCCCAAGGAAAGGAGAGGCCTTTCTGGCAGGACCATGGGAGGTCTGCAGGTGAGGGTGCTGTAGGATGGTGGCAGGGGGACAACCATGGGGGCAAAGCAGGGAGAGAGGAGCTGGGGTGGGGTATGTGGGGTCAAAGTGTCTGAGATGGGCTGGGGAAAGCGAGGGGCCCGCCTGAGGCCAGGAGATGGGCTGTGGCAGGGGACATTCCTCCTTCTGCTGCAGGTGTTCACCGCCAGGTCCTGTTCACTACCGTGGGGTGGTTCGCTGGCTATTTCCTTGTTAAACGTGCAGAGTACATGTATGCCAAAGTGGACAGAGAACTTTTTGAGTACATGAGGCAGCACCCGGAAGACTTCAAAATAGGAGGTATTATAAACTGATGTGTTAAGAAACACCTCAGCCCACCAGCATGTACCCAGCAGTAAGTGCTAATGTATGTCAAGATGCTTCTGGGCTGCTTTCAGAATCTCTTCTTTTCTAATGAGTCTCACTGGCTGCTTAGACTTTTCCTGCTTATTCACAATCTAAATTGTATTTGGAATTTTATGATATGAAAATAGGTATTTTTACTGAGCTGATCAGCTGCTGTTTTCATGACCAACACTTCAGCCAAAACGATCATTTAATATAAACATGGCAGAGCCAAATAAGTGTAGATCAAACTTGTGCTACCGAAGAAGGAATAATGAAAATTAGAAGTGGCAGGATTTATTCCTGTAAAATCACAATTTTCCTGTTTATTCTTGTAGATTGTAGAATCATTTGGATTGGGAAAGACCTTTAAGACCATCGAGTCCAACCATTAACCCATCACTGCCAGGTCACCACTAAACCATGTTCCTCAGCACCACATCTACACGTTTTTTAAGTCCCTCCAGAGATGGTAACTCCACCACTACCCTGGGCAGCCTCTTCCAGAGTTTTACAACCCTTTCAAGAAATAAATTTTTCCTAATGTCTGAAACCTTTCCTGGCACAACCTGAGGCCCTTTCCTCTTGAGCTATCACATGTTACTTGAGAGAAGAGACCAGCCCACCTCACTCTAACCTCCTTTGCACTGCTAAAGCTGCAGTGCTGCTTGTTTCAAGAACCATGTGATAAATATTCAGCAAATAAGCAGATCAGGTGAAAGTAGAATAAACAGAAATGTGAGGAAACCTCACTTGGCTCTTGCTGACTTAGAACCTTGGTAAAGAACAGCATTGTGCTTAGCATAGTCACTAAGTCCAGAAATGCAATGGCAAATTTGGGTGAAAATGGTCTATTTTCTAATAAAATCCAGTTAGGTGACTTTGGCTGTTGGGTTGCAAACCATGTTATGCCATTTTGGAAGGAATCACTGGAAGTAAAGAACTGTTAGTACAGAGATCTCTTCACAGGGACCTGCAGTTCAGCCCTAGGGAAGAGAAGCTGCATATTAGGTGACTGAAGCACCTCTGCAAAGGGCACTGGTGGTAGGGTTTTGACTGTAGGTAGTTTACAAGAGAAGTAATGCTCTTCTGGAAGGATTTTCTTTGGTTTGGAAAGTTAGGAACAAGGATCTTGCAAATGATCCATCTCTAGACAGTAACTAAGCTGCTGCAGGGAGTTTTAATTAGACAGAATGTTTGTCTAGTTCTTGAGGCAGAAAGATTGAAGACAAGCATGACCTTGTTCTTCACCTCCTCTGTCCTAGTGATGCCACATATGGAGTGTAGGGTCCAGTTCTGGGCTCCCCAGTTCAAGAGAGACAGGAGATAGTTTAATGGAGGGCTATGAAGATGATGAAGGAACTGGAGCATCTATTATGAGGAGATACTGAGAGACCTGGAGGTGTTTAGCCTGGGGCAGAGCAGACTAAGAGGGGATCTTATCAGTGCTTATCAACACCTAAAGGGTGGGGAGCAAGAGGATGGGGCCAGCCAGACCTTTCAGTGGTGCCCAGTGATAGGACAAGGGGCAATGGACACAAACTGGAACACAGAAAATTCCATCTGAACATAAGGAAAAACTTGTCTCATGCGAAGGTGCAGAGCACTGGACCAGGCTGCCCAGGAGTTCTCCTTTTCTGGAGAGATTCCAAACCGTGGATGTGATCCTGTGGAGCCTGCTCTGGGTGACCCTGCTTTAGCAGGAGAGTTGGACTAGGTCTCCCACAGAGGTCCTTTCTGTTCTGTGATCTAATTTATGCAGCAAGCAAATAGTTTGCTGTTGATAATAGAGGCCTCATTTTCAATTATTTCATTAACTTTAGAATACTAAATACCCTAAACTAAACACCCTAGAAAACTAAATATCCTAAATACCCTAAACTTTAGTGTTCTTAGTACTAAACCCTGAAGTTAACGAACCCACCAAAAAATCAAAGCCCCCAAAAGCTCTTTGAAATCTCAAATACTGATGAGGTTTCCCCAACTCCTTGCCTCTTGCAGAAAAGAAGAGAATAGGAGAGCTGTGGGACGGTTTCCACCCAGTTCGCTGAGGGTTTCTCCAGCAGTGATGTGTCACAGGAGGATCTGCTGAACCAATTCCATACTGAGAGCTTCAGCGGGGTGGCTGTAGCTGCTCAACCCTCCGTGGCTTGGAAAATGAACCATTACTGGCTTTCATGTAATAAAAGCTATGAATAACTACTTCATGTGGAATGCTTTGTTCTTCTGCTCCATCTGGCTGATCAATATATAGGTGACTGAGACTTGGAACGCTTGGTGCCCCCTCCGTGGAGATGTCCAAGGCCAGGTTGGGTGGGGGCTTGAATAACCTGGCCTAGTTGAGAGGTCCATGGCAGGGAGGTTGGATTAGATGGCCTCTAAGGTCTCTTCCAACCTAGGTCATTCCATGGTGATCCTATGATTCGCCCCTTTCTCAGATTTTATTTTCAGGGTGAAAAAGGAATATTGCTCACATAGGACAGATCTTACCAACCCCAGAAAATGTTTGTGTAAATTCCTCCTTTTTCTTTCTCGCTGATGTTTCTCCTAACCCTTGGATGTGCTCTGGATCAACTTCTGTAGACCCAAGCTGTGTGTCAAGGATTGAGGCTGGGCTGGTCAGTAGCCAAGTGCCAGATGCTCTCTATGTACCTACCCCTCTGCCTTCCCAAAGGGAAGACACAGGGCATAAGGGAGAGAGACTGATGGGTTGGGAAAGAAATCAGAGTCTTTAGTGAAACAGTAGCAATAGAAAGAAAAGATAATAATAGTAATTAAAAAGTAATGAAATACAGACAAATACACACAAAACCAACATCCACCTGCCCCAGGGTCCAGGCTGGACTGAGTGGCAGATGGGAACTGGATTCTGGAACTGGATTCAGAGGCACATGGGTTGGGATCAAAGTACAGAGAAAGTCCTTTTTGAACACCAGCCATAGAACAAGAGAGCTTGACCCTCATGATCCCTAAGCTTTATACCGAATATGATGGCCATGGGATGGAATCCCTTGTTGGTCAGTTTAGGGTCACCTGTCCTGTCTGCTCCTGCTCCCCACAGGTACCAACTCTTAACTGCATCCCAAGGTGGCACATAAGGTTTGGCAGCAGCAAGTATGTTCCCTCTCCATATTTTGCATTCTCATGTTGCTTTGTTTTTGCTGGGGATCAGGATCCAACCTTTGTCATGCTGAGCCCACGTGTTCCAGACACACTGAGCATCAGAATTACAGAATGGTCTGGGGTTGGAAGAGGCCTTTAAAGGTCATCTAGTCCCTCTCCCCTGCAGCAACATCTTCAACTAGAGCAGGTTGCTCAGAGCTCCATCCAACCTGAGCCAGAATGGTTCCAGGGATGGGGCTTCTCTGGGCTACCTGTGCCAGTGTTTTACCATCCTCAGGGTAAAAAATTTCTTCCTTGGATCTGCAGCTTTTCTGAAGTTCACTGCAGGGTGCCCAGCACTTCTGAAACAGGAAACACTTCCAGATAAGGCTGCTCCAGCTGTGGAAATTTTTTGTTGAATTAACAATCTCCCATGCTGGCATCAGGCCTGGCGTCCTCCTGTGCTGCCATGTTCCTCGTGCACTTGGGGTGACTTTCTGCTGTGTGTAGCATCTCAAAACACCTTCTAAAGCACCTCTTCCCTAGGGAAGCTTCTCACTGTGCTCTGGGTGCTGTTGTCTCACCCCTACTTCAGTCCTGTGCAGAGGTGTGGGACAGTTGAGCTCCTCTCCTTGCCTCATCACCAGGGTCTGGTTCTCCTCCCAGGAGATGTTGAAGCAGAACTTCTGAGATCCTTGGATCTGCTGGTGAAAGTGGTTATGCCAGCAGAGCTCCATTTGCAGCCACTGCTTTGGCTCTGTGCCCATCCCTTGTGGGCCCTCCTCTCTGCTAGAGGGACAGGGATGAGTGTCCCCCAAATGAGCCACATACGTGGGCTGTGCATTCAGCACATCCACAGCTCTTCCTGCCCAGAAAATAGGGATTAGCTTTTGCACCACTGCTGCCAGCATAAGGAAGAAATTCTTTACAGTGAGGGTGCCAAGATCCTGGTAGAGGTTGCCCAGAGAAGTTGTGGATACCCTGAAGTGTTTAAGGTCATGTTGGATGGGGCTTTGATCACCTTTATCTAGTGGAAGAAGCACCTGCCCAAAGCTGGTTAACAAGGGAGATGTCCATCTGCTACATTAAATAGTGGCCAGTGGTTAGCACTTCTTGGGACTGGGTAGAGAAAGGTGTTTAGAACTTCTCATTTATTTAATATTTGGCTTCCAAAGTGAGTTTTCTCTCATGTTTCCCAAACAGCCTTGTGCCCAGGTCACAGCTTCTGCTTCAGCCAGTGTTGTTAGGCAGAAATCCTCCCGGGCTCCTGATTTGCTTCCACGGCAAAGTTCACATCCCCATGGTGTCTGGAAACAGTGCTGGTGTCCCAGGAGCCTCATCTGCCTGTCTGCCCTCATCCTGCCAGGGACCAGCACTGGGTTTTTCAAGGACAAAGACCTCCTCTGTGACCATCTCAAGTCTCTTATCAGCCATGCCCAAAGGCTGTGGCCAGCAGCCATGTCCAACAGCAGGGATGCGTCAGGCACCATCAGGGCACTGACACATGCCTGGGGCCAGTGTGATGCAATGTCCTGCAATCAGAGTAGGCAAAAGTTTCCTGTGAAACAGAGGAGTCAGGGCCAGCTGGCAAGGCAGCAGCTCACAGAGAGGGATCTGAGGGATTGCAAGTGGCCCATAAGTCATCAGCAAGTCCTTCCAGCCACCCTGCATCACAGACATGTTCTGGGAGCATCTTGTGTCTCTGGTCATGTTCAACAGTGATGGTGAGCACTTCCCTGGATGTCCCACAGTGCCCCTGGCCTGGAGCACCACCAGCCTCTCCAGCTGCCCAACACACAGCCTGGGCCAAAAGCTATTGATGGAGGTGCCTGCAGGCCTTCCTCACTGTGACCACCATCTTCTTCAGGGGACATGGGCTCCATCTTTCAGTTCCAGCTAGGCAGACCACCAGATGGACATCACTTCCTCCATGGTCCTCACCTCACAGGGATCCAATGTCCCTCCATTCCTCATTGTTCAACATAGGCAGAGAAGCTCTAAAGGTGGTTTGGAGTTCTCATGTCCATCTTTTAGTTCCCTAGCCTATGCCACTGCACTTCCACTTGAGGTGACATTGCATTGGGGACAGCTTAGATGTCTCCCACTATCTCCATCATGCTCCATTTTCTCTGGATAAGACAGAAGGCTGCAACCTTGCCAGGGCTGAGGAGCAACATGGGGCCCACATTTGCTCTGAAGTCCCCATGCTGGATTTATGGAGTGCTGTTTGCCCAGATTTTGGAGAGCTTGGTCTTTGACATCTGGTTTCATAGAAAAACAAGAGGGTGGTGGTGCAATGAGATCCTCAGGCTGCTGCACCCCAGCCCCAGTGTTAGGGCAAATCTCCCTCTGATCTACTGTTCTCTTGGGGAGATCTTCCACAGCCATGGGGTGGAAAGATGAAAAATCCCATGTCCCCAGTCATCCCTGGCACCTCCTCCTGTCAGATCCTCCAGTACCTCTGCTTACCCCCTCCAATCCCCCAGGATTCTCTTTGTCCTAGCTCAGACCTGCCTAGCACTTTTTCAGGTGTAAGAAGGCTTCAGATTCTGCTCCCAGCTGCCATCTCCTCCCAGAAGATTCCCAGCCATCCTTCTCACAGCTGTGGAGTGGCCAGACCCCTCTCCAGAGTCCCCACCCACCACAGTAGCTACTTGGCCATAACCTTGCTGTGGGAAGGATAAGGAAAACCAGCATGGTCTTGAGAGCTGGAACAGAAGTCATCAACAGGCAAAAGGAGATGAGAGTTTCCATCATAACCCAAACCTGGATATGGGGCTGGGGTCCTGCCGGTATTTGCTTCCCACAGAGGCTGAGTTCTGACAATATGCTGACCCCAGGCTCAGAACCTGCTTGAGACAGCTCCAGGGCACAAATCCTGATGAACAGGAGAAGGGCATTGAAAGCTGTGGGGCAAAGAGCATCACCATCAGTGGTGGGACATCCATGAGGAGATTTCTGAAGAGAACCTTGAACTTGGTAATTCTTTACTGCATGAGCTCATGACTTCCTGATTCTCTTCAGAGTGCATATCAGTCAGCTCAGGAAGAAATTCTTTATGAGGGCAGAGAACAGGTTGCCAAAATGGATGACCCACCCTGGGACATGTTCAAGATCAGGGGGCTCTCAGCAACATGATGTAGTGCAAGATGCCCTTGCCAAGGACAAGGTGGTCTCTGAAGGTCCCTTCCAACCCAAACCCTCCCCTGACTCTGATTCTTTGTCCCTTTGAATTCCCCATCACTGCACGGGAAAGTTCCCTCACGGCAGAGCCAGCATCCCCCTGCCCCACGCTGGCACACTCCCCGGGGGCTGCAGGCAGCACAAAGCAGCAGACCAGCAGCGTTTTACAGAAGTTGTTTTATTAGCAAAGGCTGGGGAAGGTGTCCCTTCGAGTCCAGGTACCAGCTGGACAAGGGCTTGGCAGTCGCAGGGGACCAGGGGAGTTCAGGGCCACCACACAACGGCGCCGCCTTCAGTGCTGCTCTTTGAAAATAAAGAAGATGGCACAGGGCATGTGGCTCTCCTGAGGGACCTCAGCATGACCAGATGCTTCTTCCTGTGAGCATAAGGCACCACCTGGTTCTCTGGTGGCTGCGACTGTCGCTGCTGTGCGGTGCCAGCGCAGGACATCAGCTGCCATGGCCCCAGGAGGGTGAGTGGAGCTGGGGAAGAGCCTGCGATGGTCAGTCACGGGGATGTCCTCTTCTGCATGCCACCAGCACCCATCCTGCAACGGCAGATGTCCTTAAGCCCAAAAGCCTTTCCAGGGACAGACCTGGTCCAGCAACCCCAGACCCACTGAGCCCAAACCCCCAGAGTTTCTGCACAGAGGGATGGGATGAGTCCCATCCTTCAGCATGGAGATGGAATCCTGCCAGCATTTGAGAGGAAAGCCTTGATTTCAAGGCACTTCTCAAGAGCTTCCCATCCCTGCCTTGTCAGGGACCTCTCCAGGACATTGGGCACCCCTTGCCCCAGTGCACCTGGGCTCCACATGCCCCCAGCTCTTACCTGGTTGCCAGGGCAGGGTCACCAGCTGGGCTGCCCCTCGCTGGGGCTGATCTGCTCCAGGATCTGGCTGTACCTCCGGGTGAGGGCATTGGTGTCCCTGGTGAGGTGGGTGAGGACCTGCTGCAAGCCGGCCAAGTGGTGGGACAGGCGCTCCTCCAGCTCAGCATCCATAGTGTCACTGTCATCTGAGGAGGTGTTGGTGTCAGCGTCAGCACTGCTCTGGCTCTGGTCGGTGACAGAGGCCAGGCCCTTCTCCACCATGGGCTTGATGGCTTTGAGCTGCTGGTAGCGCTCATACAGGTCTGTGTTGCCTTCTGGGGCTGAGGCCGAGCCCTTCTCCTGCGGGAAGACTCCTCGGAGCAGGCTGGGGAACATCACCTCCTGCTCCATCTTCTGGGTGGCTGAGAAGTACTGTTCCATGGCCCTGCTCCCACAGCTCCAACGGTGCTGCTCTGGGCTCTTCTCGGGGTGCTGCCTGCTCCCCCTCCCCACCGAGGGCTTTTTATGCAGCACCAGGCACGTCCCTCCTCTGCTCTCCTCGGCCCTCCTCTCCTGCCAGCCCTGGGGTGGACTGGGTGGCCACGGGGCTGGGCTTGGCTCCAGCCCAGCTGGGCCCTGGCCATGTGTGCCCTTGGCTCTGTGCAATGTGCCCTGGCCCAGCCTCCCCGTGGCCTTCAGCCAAGCTGGCCGCAGGTCCCACTCTGTCCACAGGACCGGAGTGGGGTGGTGAGGAGGAGGGTCCCAGGGCCTCTCCTGTCCTTTTGCAGGTCCCCCCAGTACAACCACTTCTGGGGCTCCAGGAGACTGGGGCCAGCTCTTGCTCCCCAGTGCAGGCAGCAGTGCTGCCAGGGGGGCGTCCCCTCTGCCCCCTCCTTGCTGCCACACGCTCTGGATGTGAACCCTGCAGGGACATTGAGCAACCACCTGCTGCAGACCTATGGAAAATGCCACTGGGGATGTGCTGCAACGCAGAGTCCCACGTGGAGGCCTGAGCACAGAGGAGACAACTGGTGCCCAGCCATGGGGGTTCCCAGACACATCCCTTCCTCCCTGCATTTCCCTCAGCCTGGCAGGGACAGGGACAGGCACCTGAAGCCACTCTCTGAAACTCTTGTGGCAGCAGCAGAGATTTGCTGCTGCCCATGGGGCAGTGTGGGTGATGGCAGCTCCCCACTCCCCCCGTCCTGGGGCAGAGGCCATAGCTGGGGCAATGACCATCCCTGCCTGTCCACGCATGTCCCCATGGTGTGTGGCAATCAGGGAAGGTTGTTCTATTTTGGGAAAGGCTGCAGGGTCTCACATCCTTTTTGCAGTCTCAGCAGTGGTATCTCTGTCACCCCTGCCAAGTGTCCAACCCATGTGTCCACGCTGCTGCCCACTTTTCCTCCAGACCTGTCCCCGCTGCTCCTCTTATCCCTTTCCAAGTGCCTCTGGCATCTCTGGGTATCCTGCCATGAGGCCCAGCACTGCACTGAGGTGCTGCCAGCCCTATGAAAGTGCCACACGGGAGCTTGGCCTTGTCCAGCTGTGTTGATTGGTCTCTGCAGAATTGCTTGGAGGTGCAGGAACATCACCAGGTCTGGGGACAGAGGGACACAGGGGCTGCAACTGCCATCCTGCTTCTCTGTTTTGGTTTCAGCACTGCCTTCCCAAGCTGCTTGTAGTGCTCAGAGCAGTCGGTTGGGGGGTGACCAGGGCTCTGCAGCTCCAGGTCTCTCCCCAGCTTCCCACCCGTGGGACACAAATCATTCCCAAAGCCTCTCCTTGTCTTCAGGGACCTTATCAGCCAAAAGCAGGCCCTCCACAGCCCCCTGGAAGAGCTTAGGTGGAGCTGCTGCTGCTGGCAGCGATGGCAGGAGGAGGGGGAGAGGGGCTGGAGCCCAGCACAACCACCGTGGCTTTTAAACCACTGTGGCTTTAAAACACAAGTTGGAGATTCCACCACCTCCCTGGGGAGCCTGTTCCAGTGTTTGAGAACCCTTTGAGTGAAGAAGTTTCTTCTAATATCCAGTCTAAACCTCCCCTGGCACAACTTGAGGACATTTTCTCTTGTCCTTGCCCTCATTACTAGGAAGAAAAGACCAACTTCCACCTCGTTGTAAACTCCTTTCAGGGAGATGTAGAGAATGTAAATGTCTCCCCTTAGCCTCCTTTCTCCAGACTTAACAACTCCAGTTTTCTCAGCCACACTTCACCAGACCTGTTCTCCAGACCCTTCACCAGCTTTGCTGCCCTTCTCTGAACCCATTCCAGGACCTCAACGTCCATCTTGTACTGAGGACTGTACTCAAAGTGTGGCCTCACCAATGGTGTGTACAGGGGGCAATCACTTCTCTGGTCCTGCTGGTCACACTGTTCCTGATATAGGCCAGGATGTTGTTGGCCTTCTTGGGCACCTGAACACACTGCTGGCTCATATTCAGCTAGCCTTCAACCTCTGCTGCCATAGTTTGGGCAAGCCTCACACTGACCAACCATTCTTCTGGGGATCACATCCTTAGCCACACCTCAGAGTGGGGAAAATGCCACCACACGTGTCCCCAAGTGTCCCTGTGTTATCTCTGGCACCTCCTGCTGTTGAGTTCCCCCACAGCACCACTGAGACTGTGGGGGATGAAGAAGTCACAGCCCCAGGGTGCTGAGTGCCCCATCTCAGGCTGTGGGCAGAAGTGAAGGTGCTGGGTCAGAGGTCCCAGTGGGATGAAGACATGCCTGGGGAGAGACCACATGTCCTGGAGGGTTGTGGAATGGAGCCCCCTCCCAGGTGCTGGCTGCCATGACTCCTGCTCACTTGTGCCAGGGGGAAGGAAATAACCCAGCAGAACCTGATGGCTGTCACCAGAGGCTGCAGACAAATGTATTCTCCATAAACCCCGTGGTGAAGCTTCAGGCCCAGAGCAGATGCAGCCCCCCATGCCCAATGGGAGGGGACACTAGGACAACATTGCACCTCCCAGCAGTGCCATGGTGGCCCAGAGCCTGGATGTGGCCAAGCTCCTAGTGAGTGCCTGCACGGGGCCAACAGTACCCACACACCTCAGTGCAGTGCTGTGCCCCATGGCAGGACACTCCAAACCCCTGGGGACACCTGGAAAAGGACAGCAGGATCGGTGGGGAGAGGCCTGCTGGGGAGAGGACAGGCAGCAGTGTGGGCACGTGGCTTGGACAAGTGGCAGGGGTGGGAGAGATGCCCCTGCTGAGGTTGCAAAAAGGACAAGGACCCCTGCAACCTTTCCACAAATAGAACAATCCTCCCTGATTGCCACATGCCACAGGGACACACAGGGACAGGCAGTGCTGGCCATTGACCAGCTATGGCCTCTGTCCAGGTGGATCCAACCTGGGGCTAGACACCCTCTCCCCAGCCAGTAAGAAGGCATTGGACAAGAGGAAATGGCCTGAAGTTGTGCCAGGGGAGGTTTAGACTGGATATTAGAAGAAACTTCTTCACTCAAAGGGTTCTCAAACACTGGAACAGGCTCCCCAGGGAGGTGGTGGAATCTCCAACTTGTGTTTTAAAGCCACAGTGGTTTAAAAGCCACGGTGGTTGTGCTGGGCTCCAGCCCCTCTCCCCCTCCTCCTGCCATCGCTGCCAGCAGCAGCAGCTCCACCTAAGCTCTTCCAGGGGGCTGTGGAGGGCCTGCTTTTGGCTGATAAGGTCCCTGAAGACAAGGAGAGGCTTTGGGAATGATTTGTGTCCCACGGGTGGGAAGCTGGGGAGAGACCTGGAGCTGCAGAGCCCTGGTCACCCCCCAACCGACTGCTCTGAGCACTACAAGCAGCTTGGGAAGGCAGTGCTGAAACCAAAACAGAGAAGCAGGATGGCAGTTGCAGCCCCTGTGTCCCTCTGTCCCCAGACCTGGTGATGTTCCTGCACCTCCAAGCAATTCTGCAGAGACCAATCAACACAGCTGGACAAGGCCAAGCTCCCGTGTGGCACTTTCATAGGGCTGGCAGCACCTCAGTGCAGTGCTGGGCCTCATGGCAGGATACCCAGAGATGCCAGAGGCACTTGGAAAGGGATAAGAGGAGCAGCAGGGACAGGTCTGGAGGAAAAGTGGGCAGCAGCATGGACACATGGGTTGGACACTTGGCAGGGGTGACAGAGATACCACTGCTGAGACTGCAAAAAGGATGTGAGACCCTGCAGCCTTTCCCAAAATAGAACAACCTTCCCTGATTGCCACACACCATGGGGACATGCGTGGACAGGCAGGGATGGTCATTGCCCTAGCTATGGCCTCTGCCCCAGGACGGGGGGAGTGGGGAGCTGCCATCACCCACACTGCCCCATGGGCAGCAGCAAATCTCTGCTGCTGCCACAAGAGTTTCAGAGAGTGGCTTCAGGTGCCTGTCCCTGTCCCTGCCAGGCTGAGGGAAATGCAGGGAGGAAGGGATGTGTCTGGGAACCCCCATGGCTGGGCACCAGTTGTCTCCTCTGTGCTCAGGCCTCCACGTGGGACTCTGCGTTGCAGCACATCCCCAGTGGCATTTTCCATAGGTCTGCAGCAGGTGGTTGCTCAATGTCCCTGCAGGGTTCACATCCCGAGCGTGTGGCAGCAAGGAGGGGGCAGAGGGGACGCCCCCCTGGCAGCACTGCTGCCTGCACTGGGGAGCAAGAGCTGGCCCCAGTCTCCTGGAGCCCCAGAAGTGGTTGTACTGGGGGGACCTGCAAGAGGACAGGAGAGGCCCTGGGACCCTCCTCCTCACCACCCCACTCCGGTCCTGTGGACAGAGTGGGACCTGCGGCCAGCTTGGCTGAAGGCCACGGGGAGGCTGGGCCAGGGCACATTGCACAGAGCCAAGGGCACACATGGCCAGGGCCCAGCTGGGCTGGAGCCAAGCCCAGCCCCGTGGCCACCCAGTCCACCCCAGGGCTGGCAGGAGAGGAGGGCCGAGGAGAGCAGAGGAGGGACGTGCCTGGTGCTGCATAAAAAGCCCTCGGTGGGGAGGGGGAGCAGGCAGCACCCCGAGAAGAGCCCAGAGCAGCACCGTTGGAGCTGTGGGAGCAGGGCCATGGAACAGTACTTCTCAGCCACCCAGAAGATGGAGCAGGAGGTGATGTTCCCCAGCCTGCTCCGAGGAGTCTTCCCGCAGGAGAAGGGCTCGGCCTCAGCCCCAGAAGGCAACACAGACCTGTATGAGCGCTACCAGCAGCTCAAAGCCATCAAGCCCATGGTGGAGAAGGGCCTGGCCTCTGTCACCGACCAGAGCCAGAGCAGTGCTGACGCTGACACCAACACCTCCTCAGATGACAGTGACACTATGGATGCTGAGCTGGAGGAGCGCCTGTCCCACCACTTGGCCGGCTTGCAGCAGGTCCTCACCCACCTCACCAGGGACACCAATGCCCTCACCCGGAGGTACAGCCAGATCCTGGAGCAGATCAGCCCCAGCGAGGGGCAGCCCAGCTGGTGACCCTGCCCTGGCAACCAGGTAAGAGCTGGGGGCATGTGGAGCCCAGGTGCACTGGGGCAAGGGGTGCCCAATGTCCTGGAGAGGTCCCTGACAAGGCAGGGATGGGAAGCTCTTGAGAAGTGCCTTGAAATCAAGGCTTTCCTCTCAAATGCTGGCAGGATTCCATCTCCATGCTGAAGGATGGGACTCATCCCATCCCTCTGTGCAGAAACTCTGGGGGTTTGGGCTCAGTGGGTCTGGGGTTGCTGGACCAGGTCTGTCCCTGGAAAGGCTTTTGGGCTTAAGGACATCTGCCGTTGCAGGATGGGTGCTGGTGGCATGCAGAAGAGGACATCCCCGTGACTGACCATCGCAGGCTCTTCCCCAGCTCCACTCACCCTCCTGGGGCCATGGCAGCTGATGTCCTGCGCTGGCACCGCACAGCAGCGACAGTCGCAGCCACCAGAGAACCAGGTGGTGCCTTATGCTCACAGGAAGAAGCATCTGGTCATGCTGAGGTCCCTCAGGAGAGCCACATGCCCTGTGCCATCTTCTTTATTTTCAAAGAGCAGCACTGAAGGCGGCGCCGTTGTGTGGTGGCCCTGAACTCCCCTGGTCCCCTGCGACTGCCAAGCCCGTGTCCAGCTGGTACCTGGACTCGAAGGGACACCTTCCCCAGCCTTTGCTAATAAAACAACTTCTGTAAAACGCTGCTGGTCTGCTGCTTTGTGCTGCCTGCAGCCCCCGGGGAGTGTGCCAGCGTGGGGCAGGGGGATGCTGGCTCTGCCGTGAGGGAACTTTCCCGTGCAGTGATGGGGAATTCAAAGGGACAAAGAATCAGAGTCAGGGGAGGGTTTGGGTTGGAAGGGACCTTCAGAGTCCACCTGGTCTAACCCCCAGTCCTTGGCAAGGGCATCTTGCACTACCTCAGGTAGCTCAGACCCCCATCCTACCATAGGGCATACACAAATTCTCTGGGCTACTTGTTCCTGTGTGTCACCCTCATCCTAAAACAATTCCTCATTATGTCAGCAGCAACCCCAGTAAAAGCTGCTGCCTATTGTCTGTGCCAAACACAGCCCAGGCAAGCAACAAGATGAACACTGAACTATGCTGCTGGGCACCCAGAACAGAGGCAAGGTGGAAGGAAGAAAAGGGTGGAGGAAGGCATGGAGATAAACAAACATCAGTCCATGCACAACACAATCACCAAATTTAGAATCTCTTCAAAAGTCCCCCCTGGGGTGAGCACCACAACTGGTGCTGGTCTGTGCCCAAAGTTCTCCATGCCTCTCTCCTGCCCATCAGGTTTTCTGTCCTGGAGCTGCTCCAAGCAGGGCTGAGCCTGGGGACCATACCTGAGGCCCAGTGGAGCTGCAAGTCTCAGCCTCTCCGGAAAGCAACCATTCCTGGGATTTGAGCCTCATGTCCCAGTTTGGGTTACATTGGTTCTCACCTCTTCTTGCCTGTTCAGGTCATTTGTGCTGGCTGTCATGACCACGTTACTTTCAGCTTATCCTCACTCTTTGCAGGCCATGGGTGCATGGTCCACAGCCACCTGCAGCCAAGAAGCCAGATGGCAGGGTGACAGAGGCACTAAAGGGGCAGCTGGGTGCCAGATCCAGCACTGCTTTCCACCTGAAAGGGTTCTGGGTGGGTTTGAGAAACAAGGACAGTCCTGGTGGTCTAAAGAGAGGCAGAGACATGAGGGGATCTGTCAGCAGGAGGTGCCAGGAATGATAAGGGGACATTCAAGGACATGTGTATGGTGGCATCTTCCCCCTTCCTGAGCTGTGACTGAGGATGTGCTCCACATGAAGATGGGGGTCAGGAGGAAACTTTCCCAATTGCTGGGTCTGCATTTGGGAAAGAGTGAGGCTGAAGCTGGAATATTGTGTCCAGTTCTGAGTCCCTGAGTTCAAGAAGGATCTCGGGGAATTGCTTGGAAGAGTCCAGCACAGAGCCACAAAAATGATTAAGGTTGTGGAACATCTTCCTTACAAGGAGAGACTGAGAGACCTGGGGCTCTTTAGCTTGGAGAGGAGGAGCCTGAGGGGTGACCTCAGTAATGTTTGTAAATATGTAAAGGATGAGTGCCAAGAGGATGGAGCCAGGCTCTGCTTAGCGATTCCCAAGGACAGGACAAGGGGCAATGGGTGGAAGTTGAGGCATAGGAAGTTTCATGGAAAAATGATGAAAGATTTTTTCCCTGTGAGGGTGACAGAACACTGGAACAGGCTGCCCCAGGCGGGGGTTGTGGACTCTTCCTCTCTGGAGATATTCAAAACCCACCTGGATGTGTTCCTGTGTGATCTGGTCTAGGTGATCCTATTCTGGCAGGGGGGTTGGACTGGATGATCTTTTGATCTTCCAATCCCTAATATTCTATGACTCTGTAATTCCAGCTTCCAGTGCATCAGCACCAACCCTGCTCTGCACTTCATCCACGCTGCTCCAGGCGATGTCAGCTGTGTGTCCTTGCAGATCTGATGGCCAGCTGCTGCTCAGTGGAACCTGGGGGGAGCATGGTGTTCAGCTCAGCTCTGAGTAGACAAGACCTAGCATTGACCCTGTCTCTGGGCCAAAAGCATCCTGAATCTCTGTTTCTGGGAAGGACAACCACTGCAACTATGCAACCAGCTGCTGAGCACCATGTTCCCCAAGACCTGGTTAAAACACAGTCAGCCAAAGCCAGTCTGAGCACTTCAGAGCAGATCTGCCCCCCATGTTGCTCCTCAGTCCTGGCAGTACTGTTTTCTGTCTTGTCCAGAAAAAAAAAGGAGCGTGAAGGGGATACCAGGGGACACCTAAGCTGTCCCCATTGCAATGCCACCTCAAGTTTGGGTGTGATAGCACAGGCTAGGGAAGAAGTGGAGCTGAAGGATGGGCACAGGGTCTCCAAACCACTTCTGGAGTTCTTCTTTCATTGAACCAGGAGGCATAAAGAGGTATTGGTTCCTAGTGAGGTGATGTTCCTCTGGTGGTCTATATATTGCTAAGGCATACAGAAAATGAGGAAGAGGTGACTGATGGTAATGAACATGGCTTCACCATGAGGAAATCATGCCTGACCAACTTGGAGGCTTTTCTATGATCTCACAATCACAGGATCACAGAACGTTAGGGGTTGGAAGGGACCTCAGAAGATCATTCAGTCCAACCCCCTGCCAGAGCAGGATCACCCAGACCAGATCACACAGGAACACACCCAGGCAGCTTTTGAATATCTCCAGAGAAGGAGACCCCACAACGCCCCTGGGCAGCCTGTTCCAGTGTTCCATCACCCTCACAGGGAAAAAATCTTTCCTCATGTTTCCATGGAACTTCCTATGCCTCAACTTCCACCCATTGCCCCTTGTCCTGTTATTGGGCATCACTGAGCAGAGCCTGGCTCCATCCTCTTGGCACTCATCCTTTACATATTTACAAACATTGCTGAGGTCATCCCTCAGGCTCCTCCTCTCTGAGGTAAAGAGCCCCAGCTCCCTCATCATCAGTGGAAAAGTGAAAAGCAACTGATGGCATCTACCTGGACTTGTGTAAAGCATTTGGCACTGTCCTGCAGGACATCCTGGTCACCAAACTGGGGGTCTTTGAGCATCTTTAAGGTCCCTTCCAACCCAAACCATTCTATTAAGCTATGAATCTACATGGCTGGAGCTCAGGGGTAGGACTGGTGTTACTTGAAGAAGATGGTGGTCACAGTGAGGAAGGCCTGCAGGCACCTCCATCAATAGCTTTTGGCCCAGGCTGTGTGTTGGGCAGCTGGAGAGGCTGGTGGTGCTCCAGGGCAGGGGCACTGTGGGACATCCAGGGAAGTGCTCACCATCACTGTTGAACATGACCAGAGACACAAGATGCTCCCAGAACATGTCTGTGATGCAGGGTGGCTGGAAGGACTTGCTGATGACTTATGGGCCACTTGCAATCCCTCAGATCCCTCTCTGTGAGCTGCTGCCTTGCCAGCTGGCCCTGACTCCTCTGTTTCACAGGAAACTTTTGCCTACTCTGATTGCAGGACATTGCATCACACTGGCCCCAGGCATGTGTCAGTGCCCTGATGGTGCCTGACGCATCCCTGCTGTTGGACATGGCTGCTGGCCACAGCCTTTGGGCATGGCTGATAAGAGACTTGAGATGGTCACAGAGGAGGTCTTTGTCCTTGAAAAACCCAGTGCTGGTCCCTGGCAGGATGAGGGCAGACAGGCAGATGAGGCTCCTGGGACACCAGCACTGTTTCCAGACACCATGGGGATGTGAACTTTGCCGTGGAAGCAAATCAGGAGCCCGGGAGGATTTCTGCCTAACAACACTGGCTGAAGCAGAAGCTGTGACCTGGGCACAAGGCTGTTTGGGAGACATGAGAGAAAACCCAGTTTGGAAGCCAAATATTAAATAAATGAGAAGTTCTAAACACCTTTCTCTACCCAGGCCCAAGAAGTCCCAAGGACAAACCCCTCGTTAACCCCCAAGGGTGGACTGCTGTGGTGGGTTGAAAATTCCTAGCTAACATTAACTTTGCCAGACCAGCTCAGTTGGAAGGAAATGAAAGCTGTATTTACAAGCAAAACTACAATCTACACTGGAATGCAATGAATATGTACACAATATACAGGATTTACAACATTTACAGGTATTTACAATCAATAAACAGCACAAGCACCCCCCTGGCCAACGACCAGGGGAACTTCAACAGCTTCTCCCCCTCTCCCTTATCCCCCTGTACAAAAGGGATGAGAGAAAGGAGCAGAGAGATGTTAGACTTAGCCAAAACAATGCAGCCAAAGTCAAGAAGAAGCCAGCAGAAGCAGAAAGTTAGTATCTCCCAGCCTGAGGAAGTGAGAAAAGAGACAGATTGTTTTGGGAGCCAAATTTTATGGTAGATATCTCTCCAATGGGATTGTTTAGAATTATAATTATTTCCTTTTAATATCCAATAGTGATTTATTTACATTTTACTACTTTCTGTTCAAGATCTGTGAAAAAATTTAAAGGCATAGCCTAAAACTACCACAGCTGCCATCACCTGTGTCCCTCCTGGGGGGCAGGTTCCCTGCCTTGCAGACCCCTGCCCTTTGTATTCTGCAGTCTCTGGCCTCAGCTGTGCTCCTGGTGCTGCCCTTTGCCTGCTCCTGCAGGTGGTGGGGGAAAGAACCCCACAAATTCACATCCTCACCCCCCAGCTCTGTCTCTCTGGTTGGCCAAACTGGCCATAAGCCTTCAAGGTGTCCTCAGGAGCAACACAGCCACCAGCATCCTAGGAGGCCATGGAGGGAAGGGATCCTTCCCTTCTGCTCTGCGCGGGTGGTACACATCTGGGTGCTGGGTCCAGTTTGGGTTCCTCTGTACAAGACAGACATGGACACACTGGAGAGACTCCAGTGAAGGTCCATAACAATGGTGAAGGAGTTGGAGCCACTTCCCTACGAGCAGAGGCTGAGTTCAAACTCTTCTGGCTGGGGAAGACAAGGCTCAGGGGTTCTTATCCATGTGAAAAAGACCTAGTGGGGAGTATGGAGAAGGTACAATCAGGCTCTTCCCAGAGGTGCCCAGTGACAGGAGAAGAGCCAATGGGCACAAACAGAAATACAGGAAATCCCATCTGAATGCAAGAAAACCATTATTTGTATGGGTTTTATTTCCCCAAAATTGAAGGTAGAGAAATGCTGTCCCAGGCTTCCCAGAGAGGTGGTGGACTCTCCATCCTCAGATATATCCAAAATCCAACTTGACACAGTCCTGTCTCTGGTCCTGCCTGAGCAAGGTTTGTCTCCAGAGGTGCCTTCCAGCCTCTCCATGCTGATTCGGGCTCTGTCCCTGCCTGCTGCCCCCAACACTGCCAGCCCAGGAGCTGGCTGCAGACTGCTGCAGACATCTGATGGGAAAGATTCTCAGCCAGGCCCAGGCAGCGTCTGTGATGTCAGTAGGGCTGCTTTTGGCAGTGTCTAACAGGCTTTGATTCCTGCTGTGGCTTCATGTTGGGAGCTTGATGATTCCTTTCATCCTGACTACTTCTTTGTTTAAAAGTCCCTTTTATAATTCTCTGGTCGCAATTTAATCCAACTGATGTCATCTTCCTTAACATAACCAGCGTGGGGCAATCATCCTTCAGACAAGCATCACCTGTTCATTATCTTTCAGCAGGGTTGTTATCAAGGCCATTAGCCAAGGGTGGGCTGCATGAGACCCCCAAGTTGGCCCTGAAGAAGGAGGGTGGCTGGGGCAAGGCTCATGGGGGACTCCTTCAGAAACAGCTCATCACTGGCTCTCCTTCCTCTCTCCTCAGACCTGCCCCAATCGAGGCAGCTTTCCCATGGTGCTGCCTGCTCTCGGGGAGCAGGACCTGGACCCCCTCTCCTGGAGCCCCAGAAACATTGTGGATGGTGGGGACAGGATGGACTGGACAGGAGAGGCCCTGGGCACTTCTCTCTGCCCCACTCCTGGTATGGGGAAGCAGTGGGACCCCCAGCCAGCTCAGGCAAAGGCCATGGGGAGGCTGGGCCAGGACACACTGCCCAGAGCCAGGGACGTGGTATGGCCAAACCCCAGCTGGGCTGGAGCCAAGCCCAGCCCTGCAACCAACCAGACTGGCTGAGGCTGGCAGGAGAGGAGAGCAGAGGAGGGACATGACCTGGTGCTGCATAAAAGGCCCTCAGTGGGGACGGGGAGCAGGCAACACCCCAAGAAAAGCCCAGAGCAGCACCGTTGGAGCTGTGGGAGCATGGCCATGGAAGAGTACTTCTCAGCCACCCAGAAGATGGAGCAGGAGGTGATGTTCCCCAGCCTGCTCCGAGGAGTCTTCCCGCAGGAGAAGGGCTCGGCCTCAGCCCCAGAAGGCAACACAGACCTGTATGAGCGCTACCAGCAGCTCAAAGCCATCAAGCCCATGGTGGAGAAGGGCCTGGCCTCTGTCAACAACCAGAGCCCAGGCAGCACCAGCACTGATACAGCCTCAGACGAGGGTACAGACAGCAATCTGGAGGAGCGTCTCTCCCATCACGTCAATGGCTTGCAACAAGTTCTGACAGACCTGACCAAAAACACCAAAGCCCTCACCCGGAGGTACAGCCAGGTCCTGGAGCAGATCAACCTCAGTGAAGGGCAGTCCAGCTCTTGAGCCTGCATCCCTAGCCTGTGAGGTAAGAGCTTGGGAAGATGCAGTGACAGGGAGAAATGAGCTGAGGGGTAACACACTTTGTCCTCCTGCCCTGTCAGCTGGGTGGCTTTCCAGTGTCTGCATCACACCTCCAAGTCCCAGCAGCTGTGAGTCTGCACTTCATTGCTCAACAGATACTTCCTCCTGGATTTCTCTCTCTCAAATGCTCACTGGTGCAAGCTGTGCCACTGAACAAAGGTCACTTTGTGAGCTCCACATTGTCCCAATGATTCCTCAACTTGAAGTGTAGGCAATGTTTGGCTTCTGTTGGGCAATAACAAAAGATCCCAGAGAGAAAAGGATCATGTAGTGCAAGGATCCTGAGCTCTGGAGTCCAGGAGCTGCCAGACCCTGGTGCTCCAGCAGCTTCTTTTTTCTCTGTGACAAAAACCACCACAGAACCATTTTTAAGGGAGCAATTTGTCCCTTTCAGGTCTCCAAACACCTTTATTTGACATGTTACATGTAAACAGCTCAAATTCTTCAGTCTTCCCCCAGTCTGGAAAGGAAATCTCTTCTCTATGCTGGTGAGACTTTCAGCCCTGAGACCCCTTGAGGAGACACCTCTGTGCCCCACCAGAAGTAAGGTTGTTTTAGTGAACTGGAGGAGCACAGAAAGGTGACAGCAGCAAGGGGAAGCATAAGGGGGAGGTTGCAATGTCAACCCTGTTTTGGGGGAAGCATGTCCAGGAAACAAGGATGTCTCAGCCAAACCATGTTGGTTATCCCCACAGGGTGATCTGCTGTCCCCAACCCAGTGGCACTCTTCCCTCTGCACCAAATGCCACCGAGGAAGGTCCTTCGTGAGCAGCTCAGAGCTTGGCCGCCAGGCACTGCCAGTACCTCCTGACTCGCCCTGTGGCCGACCCTGCCAAGCAACCTTGCTGCTTCATGTCCCCTCCTGTCCCAGGGGGATTTCTGCAGGGCAGAAATGAGTTCCTGCTTTGTAGAAGGTGTTTGTCACTCTGAAGTGATGCTTTGTCTGTGTGTACCTGAACACCCCTTCTCCCTCCACCGGCCAGCCTCTTTGATAATGTAAATAAAACACAAAGCCTTGTGCAAAGGTGTCCTGAGTCTTACCAGCTCTCACCTCTGTAGAGCTTCTGTCCCCCAGCCCTCAACGATCTGGGGAACTTGGCCTCCAAGGGCATGCTTTGTTTAGTCTGGAGAAGAGGAAGCTGAGGGGACACCTCACTGCTCTCACAGCTCCCTGAAAGGAGGTTGCAGTGAGGTGGGGGTTGGTCTCTTCTCCCTAATATCAGATGACAGGACAAGAGGAAATAGCTTGGAATTGTGCCAGAGGAAGTTTAGGTTGGATATCAGGAAAAATTTCTGTGCTGCAAGAGTGGGCAGGCACTGGAACTAGCTGCCTAGGGAGGTGGTGGAGTCACCATCCCTGGAGGTGCTTGTGGCCATGGCATTTGGGACATGTTTTAACAGCCATGGTGGTGTTAGGTTGATTGGTGGACTCGATGACCTTAGAGGTCTTTTCCAACCAAAACACTTCTATGATTCTCTGCTCCAGTGCAGGGAGGTGAGCTGGGTTTCTCTGCCAGGGAGAGGGAATTAGGTTTGCATTGGAGTTGAGATGACCCCAGTCCTCTGGTTCATCTGCCAAAGCTTGATGTAATTCTGCCATCATCCTGTGCTGGGTACTGGGATCCCAACCCACTTCCCAACATTCTTTCTTCCCTTCCCCAACATCCCCTCTTCTCCTAGAACCCCAGCTTCTCAGCTCCTCAACCCCATTGATACCTGCACATCCCTTCCCTTGGACCACACTCATCCAGCCCTTCAGACCCAGCATCATCTCCACCACACACACCCCTGGGGACAACCTACTGCCAGACCTAGCAACAGCAGGGAGCAATTCTGCCACCTCCTCCTCCTCCTCACTTGGCCGTGGCACCCTCCAGAGCTGGGGGCAGAAGAGGATAAGGTGGGGAGGAGTATGTTCAGCTGGGGTCAGTAGGAAGGCAGAGCTTTGCTCACCTTCTATGCCTGTGTGCTGTGAGGAGAGCAGAGGCAAAGCTCTCACCAGGCTGCACTGGTGGGCAGGGGCTACAAGCCCTTTGTAAGGGTGTTGCAACCCTCAGCACTGGCTAGGTCCTGCCTCCAGATGACTCCTTCCACCCCAGACAAATCACCTGGGACTGAGCTGGGCACTAGAGAGAGGTGTCCCCTTGCCTCTTTGGGCCATTTTAGAACAAACGGACCTGTTGAAACATCTCTGCTTGGGCTGAACAAACACTGCTCCTCCATCAGCTTTGCAGTTTTGATTAAAGGAACTGGATGTCTCTGAGCATCAGTAGTGAGAGGAGGATTGTGACCATGCCCTGGGCTGCAGGCTCCCTTTGTGTTGTGTGTGTTGCTGCACATGCTCTCCAAATCTGCCATATCACAGGAGTGAAATAACATCCTTCAGACTGAAATCAGAGACTCATCAGCTCCAAAAATCCCAGGCTAATATGAGCAAATGTTCTGCAGTTGGTTCTCCTGTTTCATCCCATCACCTGGAGGCACTTCCATGCCTTGGTTATGGCTTCATGTTTATGAGGCCCTGATTGCTCAGCAGCACTTTGAAGCTCCACAGCACTGCAAAGAAGCAGAAAAGGAGGAACAGCACCCTTTGCTTTCCTCTAGTGAAAATCTAACAGCACAGAAAACAAAAGGGGAAACTAATTTCACAATTTATCAAGGACATGTACTCTGGTTTCAAAGCCTCACCCCCCGCACTCCAGCCCATGACCTGACAGGAAGAAGTTTTTCACCATGAGGGTGGTGAGACACTGGAACAGGTTGCCCAAGGAAGTGGTAGAAGCCTCATCCCTGGAGGTTTTTAAGGCCAGGCTGGATGTGGCTCTAGGCAACATGATCTAGTGGGAAGTGTCTGTGCCCATGGCAGGGAGGTTGGAACTAGATGATCCTTGAGATCCCCTCCAACCCTGACAATTCTATGATTCTATGATCTTGAGCAATGATAGATGCTATGTCAAAATCAGTCATCTCAGAAACACCCCAGAAGCATTGACTGGTGGTGCTGGGCAAAGGAAAAGACATTATGCCAGTGTCCCTCAAGATGTAGTGACCAGTGGACTGAAACCACACCAATGCCATCAGCAGGACTCCTGTGTAACAGGGACCTGGGAACAGTGACATCCAAATACTCAGCTCTGCTCCACACCCTCCACATGGCACATCAAGAGCTGGGAGAGAACTCAGGAAGGAAAAGAACATATAGAAAGGTGGGAAAGAAGGAGGAAGCTCTTTACAGTGAGAGTGGTGAAATACTGGAACTGGTTGCCCAGAGATGTGGTGGAGAATCCATCTCTGGAGACAGAATCACAGAATCACAGAAACATTCAGGTTGGAAAAGAGCCTCAGGATCACCAAGTCCAACTGAGAACCCTTCTCTACAAGGTTCACCCCTAAACCATAACCCCAAGCATCACATCCAAACAACATTTAAACACAGCCAGGGTTGGGGACTCAACCACCTCCCTGCCCAGCTCATTCCAATCCCTGACCACTCTTGCTGGGAAAAAATGTTTCCTACTGTCCAATCTAAACCTACCCAGTGGCAGCTTGAGGCCATTCCCTCTTGTTCTATCACTAATTACCTGTGAGAAGAGACCAGCACCAGTCTCTCTACAATATCCTTTCAGGTAGTTGTAGAGAGCAATGAGGTCTCCCCTCAGCCTCCTCTTTTCCAAACTACACAACCCCAGCTCCTTCAGTTGCTCCTCATAAGATTTATCCAAGGTTAGATTCGATGGGGCCCTGAGCAGCCTGATCTAATTAAAAGATGTTGCTGCTCACTGCAGGGGGGGTTGGACCAGATGACTTTTGAGGGTCCCTTCCCACCTGATACATCCTATGATTCTGTGAAGGAGAGAGCACTAAGTTTGCCTTTGTGTTCCAGGAAAGCCCAGAAACCAAGCTGAACATGATACAAACATGGGAAAGAAGTCAGTGGGCATGAGGAACAAGAGAATAATTTGGTTTCTCAGGAATGTGGGCACTGATGGTCCTGTTGGGTTGTTCTAACCAATGGTAGTATGAGTGGTCAGCTCTGTATCCTGAGGATGCCTCTCTTTCATCCACCGACTGGGCATGGCACATGCAGTCGCTTGGCCAGAAGATATTTTGCTCCCTTGGCTTAGAATCATAGAATCAGTCAGGGTTGGAAGGGACCACAGGATCATCTAGTTCCAACCACCCTGCCATGAGCTCACACTTCTAGATCAGGCTGGCCAGAGCCTCATCCAGCCTGGCCTTAAACATCTCCAGGGATGGGGCCTCAACCACCTCCCTGGACAACCCATTCCAGGCTCTCACCACCCTCATGAGGAAGAACTTCTTCCTCATGTCCAGTCTGAATCTCCCCACTTCCAGCTTTATTCCATTCCCCCCAGTCCTGTCACTACCTGATAGCCTAAAAAGTCCCTCCCCAGCTTTCTTGTAGTCCCCTTCAGATACTGGAAAGCCACAAGAAGGTCACCTCAGAGCCTTCTCCTCTCCAGACTGAACAGCCCCAACTCTCTCAGTCTGTCCTCATGGGAGAGGTGCTCCAGCCCTCTGATCATCCTGGTGGCCCTTCTCTGCACACCTTCCAGCATGTCCATATCCCTCTTGGAATAGGGGCTCCAGAACTGGATGCAGTACTCCAGGTGGGGTCTCAGCAGGGCTGAGCAGAGGAGGAGAATCACCTCCCTTGACCTGCTGGCCACACTTCTCTTGCTGCAGCCCAGGATCTGGTTGGCTTTCTGGGCTGCAAGTGCAGAAGGCTTCTGGTAGTGTTCTGGGGCCTGTCCAAAGCCAGCTCAGATCTTGACACAAGCACCAGACATGCATTCCACGACAGTGAGTGGAGCTGATAAATGGCTGGAAGGCAGCAGGTAGAAATGCTGATGGTATTTGCACAGCACAGGGCTGTTTGACTTAGGAGTGGCTCCAGGGCTACAGAGCCACCAGCCCAGATGCACCGGGGCAATTCTTGAGCAGAGCTAAAGCAAACTGCTGATGGCTTCACTTTTCAACCATATCATGGTTTGCCACACTGTGCCAGAGGTTTGCCCATACATGAGTCTCCTCCTTGCTGGGCACTGCTGGATCCAGCAGGAACAAATTCCCAGGATCTGGTCATGCAGGGTACAGATGAGAAACAGCTAAGGGAACTGGAGTTGTTTAGCCTAGAGCCAGCAATGTGCCCTTGTGGCCAGGAAGGCAAATGGTATCCTGGGGTGCATTAAGAAGTGTGTGTCCAGCAGATCCAGGGAGGTTCTTCTCCTTCTCTATTCTACCCTAGTGAGGCCCCACCTGGATTACTGCATCCAGTTCTGGGGTCCCCAGTTCAGGAGGGACCGGGATCTACTTGAGAGAGTCCAACAGAGGGTTACAAGGATGATGAAGGGACTGGAACACTGCCTGATGAGGAAAGGCTGAGAGCCCTGGGGCTGTTCAGTCTGAAAAGGAGAAGACTGAGAGGGGACCTAATAAATGTATATAAATATCTGAGGGATGGGTGTCAGGAAGGAAGGGACAGGCTCTGCTCACTTGTGCCCTGTGATAGGACAAGGGACAATGGATATAAACTACAGCACAGGAGGTTCCACCTCAACATGAGGAAGAACTTCTTTACTGTAAGGGTTACAGAGCACTGGAAGAGGCTCCCCAGAGAGGTTGTGGAGTCTCCTTCTCTGGAGGTTTTCAAGCCCTGTCTGGATGTGTTCCTGTGTGATCTACATTAGATTCTATGGACCTGCTCTGGCAGAGGTCCCTCCCAACCCCTAACATCCTGTGATCCTGTGACCCTCTCACATTCTACAACTACCTGATATGGGTGTTGGTCTCTTCTCCCAGGTAACAAAGGACAGGACAAGAGGAAATAGCCTCAAGTTGTGCCAGGGGAGCTTTAGGTTGGACAGGAGGAACAATTTCTTCCTCAAAAGGGTTTTTAAGCCCTAGAATAGGCTACCCATGGCAGTAGTGAAGGTCTCACCAAAGACATGCTTCACAAACTGTGCAGGCTGGCCACAGGTCACCAGAGCAACCTGGCAACTTGCAGGACTCAGCAAATGTGTTTCAAAAGAAAAAAAAATATCTATTTTTCCTGTGACCTTTGCAAGAGACCTGCCTTGTTTGATACATCCATTGGAAACTCCAGGACACAGTTTGGGACGCCCTGACAGGTCCCAGATGGAATGAATACTGTCCATATGGGAGTTCAGAAGAGATGTGGTGGTTTTGTTGCCTCTCCTCTTTCCTAGCCCACCCACCAATACTTAAAATAACCTGGCTCCTTCCCTAGCTTTCCACAGGAATCTCCTCCACTGAGATGCCCTGAGGCAGATGGCTCCTCTGGGAATCAGCTTCTTTAGTTGCCTTTTCAATTGATTTATCATTGCTCATAGCAGTGAAAATATTAAGTGGTTGTAATAAGACCAGGAAGGATGGAGATCAGCTATGGATTGTCTGCTCCATATTCCAAGCAAAGGGTTCAGAGCCAAAGGGCTTTATCTCAAGAAACATAGACACTGGTGTCAAGAAGAAGAAGGCAGCCTCTGTTCAGTATTGTCCTGTGACAGGACAAGGGGCAGTGGATACAAACTGCAACACAGAAAGTTCCTCCTCAACATGGGGAGAAAATTCTGTAACTGTAAGGGTGACACAACACTGGAACAGGCTGCCCAGAGAGGTTGTGGAGTCTCCTCTAGAAACCAAGCTGGACATGTTCCTGTGTGACCTGCCCTAGGTGATCCTGCTTTGGGAGCAGGGTTGGACTTAATGATCTCCAGAGGTCCCTTTCAAACCCTACCATTCAATGACTCTATGATTTTAAGAGGGAACAAGAGGAGGGCAGCTCCGAGCTGCTTCCCCACGTTCAGACTTCTCATTTCCCTTCCGTGAGTGTTTTTTCCCCCTTGGATTTAGTGTATTTGCTTGCACAAAGGCATAAACCCCAAATCTGAATGGTTTTGAGCTAATTTCTCTTAACAGAAGCTGCCAACACAGTGTGTTAGGGAAATCTGTTAATGACCCTCCAGCTAGTCATCTCTCTAATTGTGTTTCACAGAATCACCAAATGACAGAACGTTAGGGGCTGGAAGGGACCTTGAAGGATCATCCAGTCCAAACCCCCTGCCAGAGCAGGGTCACCTAGACCAGATCACACAGGAACACAGCCAGGCAGGTCTTGAATATCTCCAGAGAGGGAGACTCCACAACCCCCCTGGGCAGCCTGTTCCAGTGTTCTGTCACCCTCACAGGGAAAAAATCTTTCCTCCTCTTTCCATGGAACTTCCTATGCCTCAACTTCCACCCATTGCCCCTTGTCCTGGCATCAGGCATCACCGAGCAGAGCCTGGCTCCATCCTCTTGGCACTCACCTTTACATCTTTATAAACATGATTGTGGTCACTTCTTAGTCTACCCCTCTGCAAGCTAAAGAGCCCCAGCTCCCTCAGTCTCTCCTCATAAGGAAGACGTTCCACAACATCTGGCTCTGTGCTGGACTCTTTCAAGCAGTTCCCTGAGGTCCTTCTTGAACTGAGGGGCCCAAAACTGGACACAATATTCCAGATGTGGCCTCACCAGGGCAGAGTAGAGGGGGAGAAGAACCTTGCTCGACCTGCTAACCATTCCCCTTCTGATCTACCCCAGGATGGCATTGGCCTTCTTGGCCACAAGAGCACATTGCTGGCTCATGGTCAACCTTCCATCCACTAGGAGCCCCAGGCCCCTTCACCTTCCCTGCTCCCCAGCAGGTCAGTCCCCAACCTACACTGATCCATGGGGTTCTTCTTTTCCAGGTGCAAGACTCTACACTTGCCCTTGTTGTATTTCATTCAGTTTCTCCCTGCCCAACTCTCCAGCCTTTCTAAGCCTCACTGAATGGCAGCACAACCCTCCAGTGTGTCAGCCACTCCACCCAGTTTTGTGTCACCAGCAAACTTGCTGTCGACACAGAGCACGTTTTTATCCATCTATATCATCTGCTCTACTGAAGGCTGTTGTCTCCCATTACAAACTCTGG
This sequence comes from Indicator indicator, assembly GCF_027791375.1. Lineage (NCBI taxonomy): Eukaryota > Metazoa > Chordata > Aves > Piciformes > Indicatoridae > Indicator > Indicator indicator. Next base: position 3,625,298 of record NC_072010.1, on the reverse strand, counting down.
ACAATCATAGAATCATAGAATGGTCTGGGTTGGAAGGGACCTCCAAAGGTCATCTGGTCCAACCCCCTTTGCAGTAAGCAGGGGCATCCTCAACTAGATCAGATTGTCCACAGCAATAATGCAACAAAGACACAGAAGTGATGAGTGGCCTGAAGACAAGTTTGAAAGCAACAGTGCACTCAGAAACACCTAGAATAAACCTGAGGAGACTCTGCAGGCTTGTGGTCCAGAGCTGGGAAGGTTTTTTTTAGGCTGTGATCCTCTGCATTTAAAAAATGAACACAGACATCCTTGTGAGTGCTGCAATGCTGCAAGGCACAGTCTCACTGTTACTAAATCTGTGTGCTCCCCAGTTTTGGTATTTGGTGGAGAGAGGATATCTGGAAGCAACGTCACACAAAGATACTAATCAAATATTTATGGACAATTGAATGGTTCAGGCTCAAGTAGAGCTTCAGGCTTGGTTTTATTTACATTGCACAAATTAGTCAGTGCCCAGAGGTTGTATCAACAAAAAAGAAAATGCCACCACCTCGGACAGATTGTAGACACCCTGATCTGCCATTGAAGATCAGGACAAATGGGATCAGTGAGATGGTTCAGGAGAAAATGTGCTTTAAACCGGCAGTGCACAGAGGCCAAAGAGCTGTCAGAACGCTTACTGGTCTTGATACAACTGGTTTGTGAGGCAGAGGTGGTCACAAAGGGCTCCTCTGAGGTGCTCTGGGCACTAGGCCTTCTATGGAAAGGATTATTTGGCTCTTAGTCACTGCACAGGTAGTGCTACAGGAGGTGTGTGCTGGCAGCCAGCCCGACTCCACCCTGCACCTTGCTGGTTGCCAGAAAACTGAGCAAATACTTCCGTTTTCAGGCTGTTCCCTCCCCTCTCCCTACACCTGCAACCTGTACTAGGGCTGTGCCTGGAGCAAACTGGAGCCACTGGGACAGCAGCTGGGCTGGGAACTTGGAAAAAAACCTGACTCAAGGAAGAACAGGCAAGTGAAAGAGGACTGGAGCAAGGCGAGGACTTATCCTGTGTGTGGGGCAGGACCTGAGCACTGAGCAGCAGGCTTTCTCACACCACTCAGCCCCTCAGCTCCTGGAGGAGATGAGCATTTCATCAGAGCACAAGCCCCTGAGGAAGCAGGTCACTGGCAGCCTGCATACGGTGAGTAAATTACCAGCTCCAGGGCAGAGTTTCCTCCCGTGGGATCAAAGCATCCTCTGTGGGCTACATTAGAGGGTCTTTTTTTCACCCATCTATTATTGTGAAGGCACCAGGACTGGCCAGATTATGTGACCAAGAAGAGGACTCAAGGTAAAAAGCTGTGTCTGACCCCTTGCTTGCATCAGTTTCCTTGCAGAAGGGCCCTGTCCCTCGCTGGCATACAAGAGCTGGCAACAGCAGAGTGGTTCTGTGTCTTCTTTGACGAGAGGTGGGCTTAATTTGATATGACCTTTCATTTGTCAGATCCCTAAATAAAAGCCAGTTGTGAGTTTTAGGGGGTTTTTAACAGTTCTTAGAGTGGATTGAAGCTGGGGAAGGGTAGATTTAGATTGGGTAATAGAATGAAAATTCTTTACAGTGAGAGTGGAGAGACACTGGAACAGGTTGCCCAGGGAGGCTGCAGATGCCCCCTCCTTGGAGGTGTTCAAAACCAGGCTGGACAAAACCTTGAGCAACCTGGTCTAGTGGAAGGTGTCCCTGCTCATGGCATAAGAGGGCTGGAACTAGCTGATCTTTAAGGTCCCTTCCAACCCAAACCATTCAATGAACCTATGAAAAGTTGCCCTGTGTTGTAGAGTGCAGAATCATCAGAGGGGAGCAGTTTTTCTAGTTCTGCAGAAAATTAATGGCAATCTCAGACAGGCAGCATGTTAGTAGGCAGAAATCAGTGAGAGATCAGGTGGTGTCTTCCTTTTTTCTCTCCTGTGCTCTCAGGCTATTCTAACCAGTTTGTCTTCTCTGTTGTAGCTGCACAGCCTCTCCCCCAGACCTCCCTGTCTTTAAAAAAATCCAACGTTCTCCTTTTGCACTTTTCAGGTGTAGGCTGCAAAACGTCTCCCTGAGGAGGTAACTGTTTTGCAGATGAATAAACTGGGGCACAGATAGGTGCAATGACTTTCCTAAGTGTCACCTCGTTGCTAATTCCAGAGTAGGGAAATAGCTGGTGCCCAGTCTGCTGGGAACCAGTTTGGTCACAGGCCAAAACCATTAATCAGGATCTGAGAGCATGAGGTTAGTTGAGCTACTGTATTAATGAAGAACACATTATCCAACAAACAGCATGAAAACATTTGGTCTGCCATCCAAAAAAGGCAGACAAAAGGAGACAAAAAAGGAGAAAAGGCTCAGAAGCATGAGATCCTCCTGTTAAATGATCCCTGCCAGGGAAAGCTGCTGCTTTCACTTGCACCAGTGGCAAATTTCCTAACTGAGAGGCTTTACTGCAAAAACAGCTTTGGGCCTTGCTCTTCAGTGGGTGGAAATCCCCAGTCTCAGACAGAGTAATTTTTCACATCTCCTTGGCCCCAGGGCCAATGATTTCTCTTGAGATGAAGCCACCCACACTAGGGCAAAACAATGTTCCAGCTGGGTCTTTGGCCTGAATCTTCTGTTGCTTCCCTGGCTTGCCTAGGCTGTGAGCAAATTTCTGCTAAATCTGACAGCTTGCTGCTGTTCAAAGGGGAAGTTTCCCCCTCTTCTGTTGTCTGTTCCTAGTCCCTTCCCTTCGCTTGTTAAACACTCTGTGAGCTTCAGCTCACTGAGACGAAGGAGAAGCAGAGCTGGCATGAGGTGAGCAACAGAAGCACCTAGGTAGGTACAAGGAAGGACAGAGGAGAGGGCAGCTAGAGCTCCCCCTCCTCTTGGTGTGAGCTGTGAGGTCAGCTCACGTCACCCCCCGGGCCTGTACCTGCAGGAACCAGCTAAGCACTTACGTACACACTGCACTTGAGGCATGTGACTAGCTGCACTGAGGCAGATCCCTGCGTGATCAGATCCAAGAAAGAGCAGGAGAGCTCCTGGAAAAAAAAAAGGTCCCAATGGCAGGCGTCCTGGCCAGGCATGTGACTTGTGTTACAGCACTAGTGGTGGGAGGGAAAAGAACTCCCTCTTTCTTCCCTCTACTGAGCAAGGTAAAAAAAAAATGACTGAGTGCAAAAGGAGGCTTTTAAAACTCTTCAGCACTGAACTGTCAGGAAGGTCAGGCTGGAGAGCAGCTCCCAGCTTTGTGGACACTGAGTTTTTCTCCAATGCATTTCAAACAGCAGTGGTGTCGATGCCTGGTGAAATGAAATACAAAAATGACAAACTTTGCTTCCCTCCTTCATACATCCACCTCAGTTGTGTGAATTATTTCCTTTACTTCCTAGCTAAAGCCAGGAAAAAGCTAGTCATTGTCCCTGGAAATGTCTAAAATAAGACTGGATGAAGAACTTAGTGCCATGGTTTAGTTGATTAGATGGTGTTGGGTGATAGATTGGACTTGATGATCTCAAAATTCTTTTCCAACCTGGTTAATTCTGTGTGATTCTGTGATTCTATCATAAATTTTTAAAGTGCTTTGCTAAGCAGCTTCTGTCCTCCACCTCTGACATGCTGGATTTGTGTCTTACTATAACTGAATCCCTAGAGGAGTGGAAATAAATTCCACCCATTTCAAAGCTTCAAAGAGGTTTAGTTCCTCCTTTGGAGAGAAAACAGCAGCGCAGGTGAGAGGAATGGAGTTGCACAGCTTTGAGCTTGGTCCTTGTCCCTCTGCACATGGGCAAGGTGAGAGCCCTTGCTGGAAGAACAGGGGCCAGCAGGGACAATGCTTGTGTAGGACTTAGGAATAAATGTTGAATTCTGCAGTTAATGACAGCTTCTCTGGACAGGATGCTTCTCACCCCTCTTCCCCACCGGCAAAACATCACTTCCCTATGTTCCAAAATTGTGGTGAGGACTCAGATGTTCAGAAATGTTCATGTTTCTGCTGCTCTGGTTGTTAGAGCTTTTAGCAGGGCCTGTTCTGATAGGTCAAGGGTTAATGCTTTGAAACTAAAAGAGAGGAGATTCAGGCTAGATACAAGCAAGACATTTTTAACAATGAGGGTGCTGACACAATGGCACAAGTTGGCCAGAGAGGTGGTAGATGACCCATCCCTGGAATCATTCCAGGTCAGGTCAGATAAGGCTCTGAGCAATCTGATCTACCTGAGTTACAGATGAGCCTGCTCACTGCAGGGGAATTGGACTAACTGACCTTTAAAGGTCCCTTCCAACCCAAACTAGTCTGTGATTCTATAAACATCCCACATCTGCTTTTAGCAATAAATAGTATGGATGTTCTAGTGGTCCCCAAGAGATGAGTGCTCACGTCACTTTTCACACCACCATTCCAATTTCCACCTGCAATCATCTCTTTTTTTTTTTTTTTTTTTTATCTTTTCTTCCCAGGGAGGTGGTTGAATCCCAATCCCTGGAGATGTTTAAAAGAGGCAGAGATGTGGTGCTGAGGGACATGGTTGAGCACCAACCTTGGTAGAGTTAGAGAGTGGAGTTGATGGTCTTCAAAGTCTTTTCCAACCAAAGTGACTCAATGATTGTGTGCTGACAGCCTCAGATGGGTAACACATGTGGCTTTTTGTTCCCTTGTGATACCTGCAGTTGTCACCCATCGTGGAGTTAAACGTGGGCGGGGAGATGTACACCACAACGCTGAGCACCTTAAAGAAACATCCTGGCTCCAAGCTGGCAGAGATGTTCACTGGCCAGCCCAAACTCAGGACTGACTCTGAAGGCAGGTTCTTCATTGACAGGCCGGGCACTTATTTCAAGTACATCCTGGAGTACCTGCGCAGCAACCAAGTGCCCACCCAGTGCGTCCAGGATGTCTACAAAGAGGCTTTGTTCTACGACATTGAGCCTCTGATCAAGCAGCTGGAGGACTCCCCCCAGATCTTTGGAGAGCTGGTGGCGAGGAAGCAGTTTCTGGCCCGTGTGCCCAGCTACAGTGAGAACATTGAGCTGATGATCCGCATCGCCAGGGCGGAAGCGGTCGCCTGCCGCCGCTCCAGCGTCATCGTCTGCGTGGTCAGAACCGAGGAGGACGCAGCCAGGTGCCAGGATGCCTTGAACAGCTTGGACATGGATAAAAAATCTGTAGTGAAGTTTGGCCCTTGGAAGGCAGCACCAAGTATTTCCAATCTGCTGGACTGCATTCAAATGGACGTTGAAGCCAAAGGGTACAAAATATCCTTCCAGCCCCATGTTGCAGAAAAGGGTTTCCGCTTCAAATCCCATGACTTCTTCTACAAGTTCTGGTTCACCTGGTGGTAGGGAAGTGCCACCACTGATGGGGGATGGAAGAAAGGAACTACTAAAACAAATTAACTTGGGTTGTGGAGACTTAAACCACAGACTACCAGAGGGACAGAAAGAAATGCATGGGCCAACAAAAGGATGTCTTTGGTCATTTGCCAAATAAAAGAGCACTTAAGAGCCACTGCTTACTTGGGCGTTAGGGGATAACTGTGATTTAAAAGGCATGTGGAAAAGGAGGCATTTTACTCTCAGTCTTGCTGACTATAAGATCAGAGAGCCAGATCTGAGGGTAAAGCCATCTTCAACTGAAAGGAAGTGAATGACTCCAAACATGTCTCGTGGACATGCAGAGTCTCCCAGTGAAATGGGAACAGGTCACATAGGTGCAGTTCCCAATGGAAACACTGACAGCTGCATTAACACATGCTCCAATTCAATTTGGACCCTTCATAAGGAGACAAAAGCTCTTCTCACTGCTTTCCACATCAGAACCTAGGTTAAAAAGGATTCAGTGTCTCCTGCTCTCCTTCCTTTCCTCCAGCAGGCAGCCTCCTCTCTAGCCAATCTATTTATTATTCTTATTTATTATTAATTCCAAAGGAAAGAGCGAGAATCTCAGCTATGGTCCAGGACCAACAAAAGGCAGAAATCTCATCACTGATGTGAGGAGTTGACAATCTAAGGACATGTACTTTTCTCTCAGGCCACATTATTTTAATCTTTTTTCTTATGCCATTCATTACTATTAGGGTATTATTTCTGAATATATAAGCTTCTGGAAGAACAAGGAACCCCCACCATCTCACTGCTCCCGTGAGACCCCACATGCAGTACTGCATCCAGTTCTGGGAACCCCAACACAAGAAGGACATGGAAATGTTTGGGTGGGTCCAGAGAAGGGCCATGAACATGATCAGAGAGGGCTGGATTACCTCCCCTATGAGGAAAGGCTGAGGGAGTTGGGGATGTTCAGCCTGGAGAAGAGAGGGCTCCAGGGAGACCTATTAGTGGCTTTCTACCAGCTGAAGGGGGTCTACAAGAAAGCTGAGGAGAGATTTTTAACAAGGGGCTGTGGTGTCAGGATGGGGGGAATGGCTTGCAGAGGGCAGATTTAGACTGGATATTAGAAGAAATTCTTTACAGTGAGGGTAGTGAGACACTAGAACAGGTTGCTCAGGGAGGTTGTGTTGCCCCCTCCCTGGAAGTGTTCAAGGCCAGGTTGGACAGGGCCTTGAGCAAGCTGGTCCAGTGGAAGGTGTCCCTGCTAAGCTTTAAGGTCCCTCCCAACCCAAACCATTCTGTGAGTCTATGATTCTATGATGTGATGGGAATGAAGTGCTACCAAAGTGACAGTCTGGGACCTCAGTGCAAATTCTCCTTTAAAGACCAAGAGTTGGGTCCAACACTGTGTTTTAAAACCCTTAGCATTCAAAAGTTTATTTTTCTACTGGAGATGGACATTAGCTTGGGTTTAATTGCTCTGAAAATCATAATGGCTAATTAGATTATGATCAGATTTCCTTCTCTTCTCAGAAGACAGATTTCTTCCAGATAAGAGCAATAATCTCGGGGATGTGAACTAAATAACTTTCAAAAGCTCTTTGAATGATACAGAAGCACTTTCTTTACTGACATCTTCCCCTCCCCAAGTCCCCAGATTCTAAAATCCTGAATTTTTATCTTTATTCTAATGGTTTTGAATCATTCCTAATTAAGCTTGGCTCAAGATGTGCTCATCCTAGCTCAGGTTCTTCCCCAGTGAAAGTCAGGAATCATGCCTCAGGGCAGTTCTGCTGTAGGTGTGAGGGGGACCTTTTAGACCTCTAGCATCTATAACCTTGGTAATAACTGATACAATCAGTGTCTGAGAAGGCAAAAAGTTTAGAAATGGGATCTGTGATCATATTTATGATCACAACCAAGCAGTTGGAACTGATTAGCTAAGGAGGCCTCCAAACAGACAGAAGGTTGCTTTAAAGAGTTCTGTTGTACAGACTAAGGGTGAAATTCACAACACAGTCACAAGAAAGGAGATTATAAATAGATGTTAAAAGAAAAACAGTCTGATTGTAGGGTAGTTAAAGCCTCAAACCAACCAACCTCCTAAGACTAAAGGATGGCTGTCATGAGGAATGTTAATAGTTTTATCAAGAATGGTCTCATAGAGCAGCCCAGGCTGCATGGTACCTCAAAGGATCATCTGGTCCACCCTCTGGTGGGAAAGGGAGCCTGGATGAGGTTATCAGGCACCCTGTGCCATCATGTCTTGGAAACTCCCTGCAATGTGGACTCCACCACAGCCCTGGGGATGTTGTTTCAGTGAATGATGGTTCTCACCATAAAAAATTCCTTCTTATACTGAGAAGAAACCTCTTTCATGCAGCTTGTACGAGTTGCCCTTTGTCTTCTCCACAGTAGCTCTTTCTGAAGAAAGAACTGTCCTCCTCTTTGTTGATGCCATTTAAGTACAGAGAACATGGTTCTGAGGTCCCCTCAGAAGAGGTACAACTCCTTTGATATTTCCTCACAGGACAAGCTCTCCAGACCTTTGGTCACCTCCCTGGCCCTCCTTTGAACCCTTCAGCCCCTTCCCAAATTGCCTTGTCCCTAATACACAACTAAACCACGGCCATCCCTGCTACCTCTAGACACACAGTGGCACAGATGTAATTGCTGTCTGTCTTTCCTGACCTCTAATTAGGTCAGTCAGGGACCTCTTTCCCCTCTGCTCAAAGGAGAGGGCAGCTGTGTTAGAAGGCCATGCTAAGCTTTCCTCTGTGTGTCTAACACAAGCCTGCCTGGAAATCTTAACTCATGTTATTTATGATCCCACAGAATAGTTGACACAACATCCTTTTCTTGGAATTGAAGAGATATGGATTTGATGGGTGGACTGTTCAGTGGGTAAGGAATTGGTTGGATGTTTGCATCCAGAGGATAGCAGTCAATGGCTTGATTTCCAGTTGGAGACGGGTGACAAGTGATGTCCCTCAAGGGTCCATACTGGGATACCAAGTTGAATGTTGTGGTTGACACACCTGGAGGACAGGATAAAATCCAGAAGGATCTGAACAAGCTCAAAAGGTGGGTCCATGTGAACCTCATGAGGGTCAACAAAGGCAAGTATAAGGTTCTGCACCTGGGTTGGGACACTCCCCAGTACCAATACAAGCTGGGGGGATGAAATGATTCACAGCAGCCCTGCAGAGAAGGCCTTGCAGCTACTGGTGAATGAAAAGCTGGACATGAGCCAGCAACAGGCACTTACAGACCAGAAACCATCCATGTCCTGGGCTGTACCCAAAGCAGCGTAGTCAGCAGGTCAAAGACAGTGATTCTGCCTCTCCACTGCACTCTGCTGAGACTCCACCTGCAGTGCTGGGTCCAGCTCTGGAGTCCTCTGCACATAAAAGACGCAGATCTATTGAAGAGGGTCCCAAGGAGGCCACAAAAATGGTATGAGTGCTGGAAGCCCTTTGCTGGGAGTATAGGCTGAGAAATTTGGGGTTGTTCAGCCTAGAGAAGGCTCCAGGGAGATCTTATTGTGGCATTCACCAGGTAAAGAGTACTTGGGGACAGGCTTTTTAGCATGATCTGTTGGGACAGGACAAGGAGTGATGGTTTAAACTAAAAGAAGATTCAGACTAAATAGAGGATGGTGAAATGCTGGCTCAGATTGCCCAAGGAGGTGGTAGATGCCCCACTGCTAGAAGCATTCTGGTGAGACCCCACCTGGAGTACTGTGTCCAATTCTGGAGCCCCTGTTACAAGAGGGATATGGACATGCTGGAAGGTGTCCAGAGAAGGGCCACCAGGATGAGCAGAGGGCTGGAGCACCTCTCCTATGAGGACAGACTGAAAGAGTTGGGGCTGTTCAGTCTGGAGAAAAGAAGGCTCTGAGGTGACCTTATTGTGGGCTTTCAATATCTGAAGGGGGCTCCAAGAAAGCTGGGGAGGGACTTTTTAGGCTATCAGGTAGTGGTAGGACTAGGGGGATGGAATAAAACTGGAAGTGGGGAGATTCAGGCTGGATGTGAGGAAGAAGTTCTTCCCCATGAGAGTGGTGAGAGCCTGGAATGGGTTGTGCAGGGAGGTGGTTGAGGCTCCATCCCTGGAGGTGTTTGCAGCCAGGCTGGATGAGGCTGTGGGCAGCCTGATGTTGTGTGAGGTGTCCCTGGCCATGGCAGGGGGGTTGGAACTGGATGATCCTTGTGATCCCTTCCAACCCCGACTGATTCTATGATTCTATGATTCCGGGTCAGGTTGTTTGGGTCTCTGGGCAACCTGCTCTAGTCGCAGATGTCCCTGCTGACTGTAGGAGAGTTGCCCTAGAAGAGCTTGAAAGGTCCCTTCCAACTCACACCATTCTGTTTTGTGTTTTGGTCTTTATACGGTCTAACACCCAATACTAACGACACAGGTGAGCATTTTGGAGGAACACCGCACGGGGCTGTCAGGGTCCCGGGGCGGGACGGCTCAGGCCGCAGCTGCACTGTCAGATCCGCGTTCCCGTGGCCACGGGAGCCTGCCGCCCCAGAGCCCTGCCGCCTGCCCACCAAGCCCGGCCTCCAGCCGGAAAGGGCGGAGACGACGTCTACTGCTCCTCTGGGGCCACTCCGCAGTTCCCCTTCCGGGCTGCGACTACGGTGGCCGTGGAGGGCCAGGCGGCGTCATGGCGGCGCACCTGAAGAAGCGGGTGTACGAGGAGTTCACCAAAGTGGTCCAGGTAAATCACCGCCGCCGGGTTGGCTTAGGCCGAGCGGGTCGAAGGGAACAGCTCAGAGCTCTGCCGTGGGGCGGGTGGCCTCGGCGGGTGAAGCGGAGCTGTGGGGAAAAGCCGCCGGCCTAGCCCGAGGCCTAGCCCGGGGGAGCTGCCCACCGCCGAGTACGGGGCGTAGGGTCCGGGTGATCGGGCCTGGGGCGGCCCCTGAGTATCTGAGCAGCAGCAGGAGGGCTTGGCCGCGGTTTTAGAAGGCCGCAACTACCTGGTGGCAAGTGGGCTGCTGCAAGATGTGTGTGTGTGAAGAGTTCGCCCCTCGGGTTGGGCAGGGAGCGAAGGATGCAACTTCCCCCAGACGTGGCTGGAGTGACGCAGGGAGTTTCTCGGCAGCTGCGGGGTGCTGGGTGTAGGAGAAATTGTGTTTTCCCTGGTGTGGTTGTCTGGGGCTTCAGGGGGCAGGATTTGCCCCGCATTAAGTTGCAGAGGGTAGAGGTAGTGTTTTCGGAGGATAGAGGCTACCTGGGCAGGATGGGAGCTGTCTCAGAATGCTGGGAATTTATTTCCTCTGAAAATAACATGTGGAGGTGCCAGTGAGTTCTTGGGGGGGGGGGGGCAGGAGGTGCCTCATGTTTGATTCTGAGACTGTTCATGGTGGAAAGAAGTGAGTCTGCATTTGCTCTGTGTTTCTGAACCATTTCTCTCTGCCTGCAGCAGCAGCATGAGGACCTGTCTTCTAAGAAGCTGCGGCTGACCAAACCCAGCAAGTCAGCAGCACTCCATGTTGACCTGTGCAAAGCCACCTCACCTGCAGATGCCTTGCAGTACCTGCTCCAGTTTGCCAGGAAGCCCGTGGAAGTGGAGAGTGTGGAAGGAGTTGTCAGGATCCTGCTGGAACATTATTACAAGGTACTGAACCTGGGAGCCAAGCATGCTTCCAAGAATCATCTTTCTATTCTTGCACAAAAGAGATTGTGTGTTGGGGCTGGGTGTGGAATAGGTAGTCACAGGCTCCAGTGATGCTGACTCAGCTGACAGCTGCCTGGGCTATTGGATGCCCTGTGTGAGGAGAGTAGCCTGACAGTAAAATTCAGACCCTAGTGCTGGGTTATATGTAGTGCTGCCAGTGTGGGGTGTTTTATGCCCTTCAAATTGGAAAATAAATGGTGCTGTCTGTGGTTTCTTTGAAGGAGAATGATGCCTCTGTAAGACTGAAGATTGCTTCCTTGCTGGGCTTGTTGTCAAAGACTGCAGGATTTTCCCCAGACTGCATCATGGATGATGCCATTAACACACTCCAAAATGAGAGTAAGTCTCACTTCTCAGGTGGTGCTTGAGATCAAGGCAGAATCTGGCTGTCAAGCATTTAAGACAGTGGCAAAGCCCTTGCATCTGAAGGGTATAGTGGGGAATTGTTGCTCAGAGTATTTATTTTCTGCTTTTGTGTATGGTGACAGACAACCCCAACTCCCTCAACCTATCCTCACAGCAGATGAGTTCCAGCCCTCTGATTGTTGTAGCCTCCTCTGGACCTGTTCCAAGAGGTCCATGTCTTTTCTGTGCTGAGGACTCCAGAATTGGACCCAGCACAGCAGGCAGGGTCTCACCAGAATGGAGTAGGGGGGCAGAATCACCTTCCTTGACCTGCTATCTACACTGCTTTGAATGAAGCCCCAGGATGTGGTTGGGCTTCTGGGCTCCAAGTGGCACATTCCTGGCTCATGTCCAGCTTTTCATCCATACAGACCCACTTCTCAAGCTTGTCCAGCTCCCTCTGGGTGTCAGTTTGTCCCTCAGGTGTGTCAGCTGCACCAGTCAGCTTGGTGTTCTCCATACATTTACTGAGTGTGCACTGGATCATAGAATCATGGAATCAGTCAGGGTTGGAAGGGACCCCAAGGATCATCCAGTTCCAACCCCCCTGCCATGGCCAGGGACACCTCACACTACAGCAGGCTGGCCAGAGCCTCATCCAGCCTGGCCTTGAACACCTCCAGGAATGGAGCCTCAACCACCTCCCTGGACAACCCATTCCAGGCTCTCACCACTCTCATGAGGAAGAACTTCTTCCTCACGTCCAGCCTGAATCTCCCCACTTCCAGCTTTATTCCATTCCCCCCAGTCTTATCACTACCTGATAGCCTAAAAAGTCCTTCCCCAGCTTTCTTGTAGGCCCCCTTCAGATACTGGAAGGCCACAAGAAGGTCACCTTGGAGCCTTCTTTACTCCAGACTGAGCAGCCCCAACTCTTTCAGTCTTTCCTCATAGGAGAGGTGTTCCAGCCCTCTGCTCATCTTCGTGGCCCTTCTCTGCACACCTTCCAGCATGTCCATAGCCCTCTGTCCCACTGTCAATGTAACTGATGAAGGTGTTAAGTAGTATTTGTGCTTGAGGGCCACCCATTGCTATTGGTTTCCCCTTGGGCACTGAGCTGTTGATTAAGTCATTGGGCATGATTGTCAGGCTAATTCTTTATCTGTCTAAGAATTCATCCATCAAACCCATATCTCTTTAAGCTGGAGGTAAGAATGTTGTGTGGTCCAAGTGATGAGTAGACTAAACATGAGTGAGGCTCACAGTATCACAGTTTATTAGAGGTTGGAAAGGACCTCAAGAGATCATCAGGTCCAACTTGCCTGCCAGAGCAGGATCACTTAGGGAGTCTGCACAGGAATGCATCCAGGTGGGTTTGGAAAGTCTCCAGAGAAGGAGGCTCACAGCATTCCAGGCTGTACCAACAGAAGTATAGCCAGCAGGTGAAGGGAGGGGATTATTCCCTTTTTACTCAGCACTGGTTAGACCACACCTGGAATCCTGCATCCAGTTGAGGCTTCCCAGTGCCAGATAAGTGCTGGCAAGGTGGAGTGAGTTCAGTAGAAAGCCACCAAGATGGTCAGAGGCTGAAGTATGTGATGTACAAGGTGAATCTGAGGGAGCTGGGCTTGTTCTGGCCTTGGGAAGGTTTCAGAGCCTGTGATTCTGTAGGTGGTGAGCTGAGTGTGTAGCTATGTGGACTTTCACTGGTTTGTTTTGCAGAGTCTCACCAGGTCCTCGCTCAGCTGCTGGACACCCTGTTGGTGATTGGCTCAAAACTCACAGACAATCCAGCTGTCAGGATGCGACTGGTGGACGTGGCCTGCAAGGTAAGGTGACCTCCCCAGGGCAGGAAACTTTTGTCAGTGCCACAGAACTAAATATGCAGTCAGGGTTTAAATTATCTTAGTTTTCCTTAACGAGCTGTTGCAAGGATAGGATCTCAGGCAGTGCTAGGACTGGGGGGAATGGAATAAAGCTGGAAGTGGGGAGATTCAGAGTGGAGGTGAGGAAGAAGTTCTTCCCCATGAGAGTGGTGAGAGCCTGGAATGGGTTGTCCGGGGAGGTGGTTGAGGCTCCATCCCTGGAGGTGTTTGCAGCCAGGCTGGATGAGGCTGTGGCCAGCCTGATGTAGTGTGAGGTGTCCCTGGCCATGGCAGGGGGGTTGGAACTGGCTGATCCTTGTGGTCCCTTCCAACCCTGACTGATTCTATGATTCTAAGGTTAGCACTTTTAACCTGCTAGTAAACCTTACTCTGATCAGCTTGTTTCAAAGAGGTGAAAGCAATGAGAATCCAACTTGAATTTGTTCTTTTGTTTTCCACAGCATCTGACAGATTCTTCCCATGGTGTAAGAAATAAGTGTCTTCAGTTAATTGGTTGCCTTGGACCAGTGGAAAAAGGTGTTGCAAAAGATGTTGAAAGCCAGGCTGCCAAGGATGTCCAGAAGATCATAGGAGATCATTTTAATGACCAGGACCCTCGTGTTAGGACTGCAGCTATAAAAGCCATGGTAGGTGGTGCTAACTGTTTGGGGTTACATCAGGAAGCTGGTAGGGGTCTGCAAACTGATCCACAGAGGTTTGGGTTAGAGATGATGTATTTAATTTAGTAATTGTCCTTTTAGAACATCAAATTTACCTGGAGAAATAAGGTAGATCTTGAAATATGAGAGCAATGTGAGATCTCAAAGGGCATTTTAGTGATTCATAATAATTTCTTTCATCTGTGGCTGAAGAAGCTTTTCAATTTGACTATTTTGAGTATTCAGCTCGACTGTTTTGAGTGTCATTTAATGAGAAATCTGTGTTTTTTCAATCCAGCATTGGTTACCACAAATACAATAAGCTGCTGATACTCCAACACACAGTAGGAAGCTGCTTATGAGAGGAAATCTGTCCTGTGACCTGAAACCTGGCCAGCTCTGGAGCCCCCAATACAAGAAGGATGTGGAACTGTTAGAGCAGGCCACACAATCATCAGAGGGCTGGAACACTTCTGCTGTAAAGACAAGCTGAGACAGTTGGGTTTGTTCACCCTGGAGAAGAGAAGGCTCCAGAGAGACCTTACAGCAGCCTTCCAGTATTTGAAGGGGGGTTACAGGACAGCTGGAGGGGGAGTTTTTAAAAAGGTGTGATAGGTGTGTAGTGATAGGATGAGAGGTGGTGGTTTTAATTAGAGAAGAGCAGATTTAGATGGGATGTTAGGAACAAGTTCTGCACCATGAGGGTGGTGGAACACTTGAAAAGGTTGCCCAGGGGGGTAGTTGAGGCTCCATCCCTGGAGATAGTCAAGGTGAGGCTAGACAAGGCATGTAGTGACAGGATGAGCTTTGAGCTGGAAGAAACCAGATTTAGATTAGCCATTAGGAAGAAATTCTTCACCGTGGGAGTGGTGAGGCACTGGAACAGGTTAACAAGAGAAGCTGTGGAGGCTCCAGCCCTGGGAGTGTTGAAAGCCAAGCTGGCCAGGGCTTTGAGTAGCTTGGTCTAGTAGAAGGATTCCTTTCTCTGTGTTAATTGTGGCTGAGTATGGCAAACACCAGAGAGTTGTTTGAAAGTTGGGAGAATGGGCAGACAATGTATATATGTGAACTGTATTTTTCCAATCAATCACTGTATGAATGGCCCTGAAGTTAAAAAAAAATACACATATATGCTGAAGTCAAGATTATTACTTAAAATACTTGTGGCTGTTAACAAAGCCAAATGCTGGATCCTGCACACGGGTCAAACAGGCAATGGGGCAGAGTGGCTGGAAAGCTGACTGGCAGAAAAGGGCCTGAGGGTGCTGGCTGACAGACAGCAGAACATGAGCCAGCAGTGTCTTCAGGTAGCCAAGAAGGCCAACAGCATCCTGGCCTGTATCAGGACTAGTATGGCTAGCAGGAGTAGGGAACTGATTGTGCCCCTGTACTCAGCACTGTCGAGGGCACACCTTGAATACTGGGTTCAGTTTTGGACCTTTCACTACAGGAAAGACATTGAGATGCTGGAGTGTGCCCAAAAAAGAGCAACAAAGCTGGTGAAGGGTCTAGAGAATAGGTCTGGTGAGGAGCAGCTGAGGGAACTGGGGCTGTTTTAATCTGGAGAAAAAGAGGCTGAGGGGAGACCTCATTGCTCTCTACAACTCCCTGAAAGGAGGTTGGAGTGAGGTGGGGGTTGGTTTCTTCTTAGTATCAGGTAAGAGAACAAGAGGAAATGGCCTCAAATTGTGGCAGGGGAGCTTTAGGGTGGATATTGGGAAACATTTCTGTACTGCAAGAGTGGCCAGGCATCACACCAGGCTGCCTGGGGAGGTGGTGGAGTCACTGTCCCTGGAGGTATTGAAGAAAACATGTGGACGTGGCACCTGGGGACATGGTTTAATGGCCATGGTGGTCTTAGGTTGATGGTTGGATTCAGTGGTCTTAGAGGTCTTTTCCCACCAAAACATTTTGGTGATAATTAAGTATTTTCATTATAGCAGCACTTAAGAAATGCAAGAAACTAAATTTACTGAATGCAGAAAAAACAGTGGTTAAAAACTTCTTCTGTGTCACTTCAACCTTTACTTATAATTCCTTCTGGTTTGTGTTGTTTGTCTTTTTTTTTGTAGCTGCAACTTCATGAAAGAGGATTAAAATTACAGCAGGCTATTTACAGTCAGGTAAAACCTTACCTTAATTTGTATTTGTTTTGCACTCTTTTGCAGGTCTTGCCTTTTTAGACTCTATGACAGGCTCTGTGAGAGGAGGAGGGCACTGAAGAGAAGGGGGAGTGCTTTGCATTTAAGTTGCCTGCATTACTTGTTGCCCTCTGGCAGTGGAAATAAATCTGTTCTGCATCCACTGTGCTTCAACACACTAAAGCAAATGCTGTGATGTAAATTGATTATTGGGGGAGATAACAGGACAAGGGTTGATGGTTTTTAACCAAAAGAGGAGAGATTCAGACTAGACAGAAGAAAGAATTTTTTCTCAGTGAGACACTGGCCCAGGTTGCTTAGGGAGGTGGTAGATACTCCATCCCTGGAAGCATTCCAGGCCGGGTTGGATGGGGCTCTGAGTTTTGGTTTGGGATATCCTTGCTGAATGCAGGAGGGTTGGACTAAATGACTTTTAAGGAGCCTTTCCAACCCAACCCAACCCATTCTATGATAATCATGGGAAGGGCAAGGCATCCCAGAATTATTGCTGTCATCCGGCACTCTCAAAGCCTTAAACCCTTGTTCATTGGTGAGTGCACATGAAACCTGTTTATATGTAAGTGAGGTTGTGCAGCTGAAAGCCTGTATCAAATCAGCTCTACTGGAGATTCATGTTTCTGGGCTTCCTGCATAGTACAGACAATTCTGGAGTTGCACAGCATCTGCCTGATTTGAGTTTCTGAGGACTAGTCTACTGGATCAGACTTGGAAATGCTGGGGAGTAGAAGGGAAGGCTGAATTCACCCTAGTTTTTAATCTGTCCTAGCTGGCTTATGGTCAGGGTCCTAAATGTGCTGTGGGATGTGAATGAGAGCTCAGGTAGAGATGTTTCACCTCTACTGGGGCTGTGAATCTTCTTTCAGGCCTGCAAGCTGCTGGCAGATGATTATGAGCAAGTGCGCAGTGCTGCAGTTCAGCTGATTTGGGTCCTCAGTCAGCTCTACCCTGAAAGGTATGTGCTGCATGCAGAGTGACTCAAAGTACTGGCAGAGCAATCATCCTAATCCTGAGAGCTTTGTGCTAGAAGGCCTCATGAATAGCTGTTGAAAAACCCATGAGGACAAATTGCTGATCTGTGATGAGAATGCACCCATCTGGGCCAAGTTTTGGCTCCTGCTGTTTGTTGCAAATCCAAGGGAATTGAGGATTGTTGTTCCTCTGCTTGATGCCATCTAGCATGGCATAAGATCAGCAAACTGATTTGTGTTTCTCTACCCTAGCATTGTCCCAATTCCTTCTTCTAATGAAGAAATTCGCTTGGTTGATGACGCGTTTGGAAAAATTTGTCACATGGTCAGTGATGGTTCCTGGGTTGTTAGAGTACAAGCTGCCAAGTTACTGGTAAGTTAGTCTCTGTTTCAGAGTAGCTCATCCTGTGTTACTTTACTTTCCACATGGGGAGGAGTAACACCAGGCACCAGTACAGACTATGGGTTGTCCTGCTGGAAAGTAGCTCCATGGAGAAAGACGTTGGGGTCCCAGTGGACAGCAAGTTCTGCATGGGACAACAATGTGCCCTGGTGGCCAAGAGGGCCAATGGCATCCCAGGGTGGATTAAGAAGAGTGTGTCCAGCAGTCTAGTCTTCTCCCCCTCTACTCTGACCTCGTGAGACCACACTTGGAATCCTGTGTCCAGTTTTGGGTTCCCCAGTTCAAGAGAGACAGAGGCCTGCTGGAGAGAGTCCAACAGACAGCTACATGGGTGACTGGGGGAATTGAACATCTCTCCTATGAAGAGAGACTGAGAGCCCTGGGGCTGTTCAGTCTGGAGAGGAGAAGGCTGAGAGGGAATCTGATCACTGTCTATAAATATCTGAGGGCTGGGTGTCAAGTGGAGGGGGCCAAACCCTTTTTGGTGGTGCCCTACTGTGTGGTAGTAGACAAGGAACAATGGATACAAACTTGAACATAGAAGATTTCACCTCAACATGAGGAGAAACTTCTTTACAGTAAGGGTGACAGAGCACTGGAACAGGCTACCCAGAGAGGTTGTGGAGCCTCCTCTGGAGACTTCCAAAACCCACCTGGATACATTCCTGTGTGGCCTGCTCTAGGTGATCCTGCATTGACAGGGGAGTTGCACTCTATGATATCTGGAGGTCCTTTCCCACCCCTAGCATTCTGTGATATATCTGAAAATATGTGGGAGGGTGTTTAAAAACTGTATAAGTAAATTTCTACCAGAATTCTGAGAAAGAAATGAGAGAGGTTGAGGAAACCCAGAAGTTTCTCAGCTGTGCTCTGCAGTGATTCTTTCCTTGAGAGGAGAGGGTTGAGTATCCAAGAAAAAAAACCAAGTACTTGCCCTAATTCCCTCCTCCTGGCTTCTCCAACATGGGACATGTAAACTAACTGAACTCTACAATGCCCATATTAACTTTGGTTGGGAAAGAAAATGTTCTGACTGTCTTAAATAAACTTCTTCAGACTTTTAGGTAATGGTGGTGTCAGTCATTGTATGGAATGAGTGGATAAGATTGGATGTTTTGTCAGGAATTTCTATAGTATAGTTTAGAATATTCCTGTGTCTTCCTTTTCATACTTTTTCTTTTTTTTTTCTTTAGGGTTCTATGCAACAAGTCAGCTCCCATTTCTTAGAGCAGACCCTTGACAAGAAGCTCATGTCAGATCTGAGGGTATGTAAAACTTTGGGTTTGGTTTTACTCTCCGTGGTGTGCTAAAATCACAAAACACAGCCATGTCATTGCCTTGGGGCTGCTGAGAGTTAAATTGATGATGGCAAAGGTTTTCTTCTAGATTAAAGTCAGTGAATCAATTGCTGAACATGTAGTAAACACCTTGAGGCTATCCAGGTTTCACAGAGCAGAGGTAAAGCTTTGTGTTCTTCTGGCAGCCTTTTGGCTGAAAGCTTGCTTTGTTCTGTATGGAAAGATTGCATCCTAGTTTTGAAACAAACTTAGGAAAAACCCTTCAGGACCTAAGGTGGCCAAGAAAGCCAATGGCATCCTGGCTGGGATTAGAAATGCTGTGTCCAGCAAGAGCAAGGAGGTGATTGTCCCCTTGGACTCAGCTCTGGTGAGGCCTCACCTCAAGTATTGTGTGCAGTTTTGGACACCTCAATACAAGAGAGATGTGGAGGTGCTGGAGTGAGTGCAGAGGAGGGCAATGAGGCCTGGAGAATAAATCTTATGAAGAGCAACTGAAGGAGCTGGGGCTGGTTAGCTTGAAAAAGAGGGGGCTGAGTGGACATTGCTGTCTACAGTGACCTGAAAGGATGTTGTGGAGAGGTTGGTGCTGGTCTCTTCTCACAGGTTATTAGTGATAGAACAAGAGGGAATGGCCTCAAGCTGCCACTGGGTGGGTTTAGATTGGACATTAGGAAACATTTTTTCCCAGCAAGAGTGGTCAGGCACTGGAATGGGCTGCCCAGGGAGGTGGTTGAGTCACCAACCCTGGCTGTGTTTAAAGGTTGTTTGGATATGGTGCTTGGGGATATAGTTTATGGGTGAGCCTCCTAGAGTAGGGTTATTGGTTGAACTTGGTGATCATGAGGGTCTTTTCCAGCCTGAATGTTTCTGTGTGACCCAACCAGTAGATTTAGACATTTCAAGAGATACCTAACTAAGGCTGGGATTTCTGAACCCTACAAGCAAAACTGCTCAGTAAAACTCCTTCCTTGACCAATTTGCTTGAGGTCTTTCCTTCAGTCTTTCTGTCTACAGAAGAATGGTGAGGCTAGAGCTGCTGGTTTTGGTGTGCTGCTTTACAAAGGCTGTTAAAGAGGGAGCTGCACAGGTTTCTTCACATTGTGGAGAGAAAGGAGGTGGAGCTGCAAGCATGCTTGGTGAATGTTGTATTTTACACATTGCTGAACACTGTGTAGTACTGGTAGCCATTAAAGGATTTAATTGCAGTTTAACAAGTTGAATTGGAAAGTGATAGCATCTGGGTTTGCAGATCAGTTATTGGGTACTTAACGAGATGGGCCTTTGCTCTGACCCAGTTTGGCTGATCTTGTAATAGATGTCTAAAAGTATGTTAACTGAGACAGAAGACTAGTGAAGAGGTGATTTGGTACAGTCAGCATGGGTTCACCAAGGGCAAATCCTGCCTGACAAACCTGGTGGCCTTCTATGACCAGATGACAACATTAACAGATGAGGGGAGAGCAACTGATGTCATTTACCTGGACCTGAGCAAAGCCTTCCACACTGTCCCACACCACATCCTGGTCTCCAAACTGGTGACACATGGGTTTGATGGGTGGACCATGAGATGGATAAAGAACTGGCTTGAGGGCTGCACCCAAAGAGTGGCTGTCAATGGCTCCATGTCCCAGTGGAGGCCAGGGACAAGTGGAGTCCCTCAGGGCTCAGTCCTGGGACCAGGCTTGTTTAACATCTGTGTTGGTGCCATGGACAGTGGCACTGAGTGCACCCTCAGCAAGTTTGCTGATGACACCAAGCTGTGTGGTGCAGCAGACAGGCTGGAGGGAAGGGATCCATCCAGAGGGACCTGGACAGGCTGGAGAGGTGGGCACAAGCCAACCTCAGGAGGTTCAACAGGACCAAGGGCAGGGTCCTGCAGCTGGGTGGAGGCAATCCCAAGCACAAATGCAGGCTGGGCAGGGACTGGCTGGAAAGCATCCCTGAGGAGAGGGACTTGGGGGTGCTGGTGGATGAGAAGCTCAACAGGAGCTGTGAATGTGCACTTGCAGCCCAGAAAGCCAAGCAGAGCCTGGGCTGCAGCAAGAGAAGTGTGGCCAGCAGGGCAAGGGAGGTGATTCTCCCCCTCTGCTCAGCTCTGCTGAGACCCCACCTGGAGTACTGCATCCAGTTCTGGAGCCTCTATTCCAAGAGGGATATGGACATGCTGGAAGGTGTCCAGAGAAGGGCCATGGAGGTGATCAGAGGGCTGGAGCACCTCTCCTTTGAGGAGAGACTGAAAGAGTTGGGGCTGTTCAGTCTGGAGAAGAGAAGGCTCTGAGGTGACCTTCTTGTGGCCTTCCAGTATCTGAAGGGGGCTCCAAGAAAGCTGGGGAGGGACTTTTTAGGATCTCAGGTAGTGATAGGACTGGGGGGAATGGAATAAAGCTGGAAGTGGGGAGATTCAGGCTGGAAGTGAGGAAGAAGTTCTTCCCCATGAGAGTGGTGAGAGCCTGGAATGGGTTGTCCAGGGAGGTGGTTGAGGCCCCATCCCTGGAGGTGTTTGCAGCCAGGCTGGATAAGGCTCTGGCCAGCCTGATGTAGTGTGAGGTGTCCCTGACCATGGCAGGGGGGTTGGAACTGGCTGATCCTTGTGGTCCCTTCCAACCCTGACTGATTCTATTAATTATTATCCTTTCCCAGCATCAGTGGGGTTGTTCACCCTGGAGGAAAGAAGGCTCTGGGGAGACCTTTAGTGGCTTTCCAGTACCTGAGGAGGACCTACAAGAAAGCTGGGGAGGGACTTTTTACAAGGGCTTGTAGTGAGAAGATGAAAGGGAGTGGACTGAAGCTTGAGTAGAGTAGATTTACACTGGAGAATAGAAAGAAATTCTTTCCAGTGAGGGTGGTGAGACACTGGAACAGGTTGCCCAGGGAGGTCAGGGATGCTCCCTCCCTGAAGGTGTTCAAGTCCAGGTTGGATGAGGCCTTCAGCAACCTGGTCTAGTGGAGGGTGTCCCTGCCCATAGCAGGAAGGCTGAACTAGGTGATCTTTAAGGTCCCTTCCAACCCAACCCATGAATCAAAAGTACAAAGAGTTGCTGGCAATTGTGGAAGAGAAGATACTGTTTGCTTTTCTTAGCATTGACACATGTCAATGTCTGGGCCTCTGGCTACACCTCTTTTCAGTCCAATAAAGCCATTTCCTCTTTTGTTTGGTCACCTTTAAAGTTTGCCATGGTTGTAACTGAACACCTTCTTTGGACAGAGGAAGCGCACTGCACATGAACGAGCCAAGGAACTCTACAGCTCTGGGGAGTTTTCCAGTGGCAGAAAGTGGGGAGATGATGCTCCCAAAGAAGAAGTTGATACAGGAGCTGTAAACTTGATTGAATCAGGAGCTTGTGGGGCCTTTGTTCATGGCCTGGAAGATGAGATGTATGGTAAGTGTTAACTTATTACAGAGTGATTAAAGGAGGGGGGTGGGGGGTGTGCTGGCTAGCAAAGTTTGGGGTTTGGTCAAAAATAGATCACTTGGCTATTGTTTTTTCAACAAATCTTGCACTTCAGGGTGGTGTGGTTTGTTCCATTGTGAACTCTGATATGGCTGTTATTTCAAAGATCATGGAATCATGGAATCATTTAGATTGGAGAGGACCTTTAAAGTCATTGAGTCCAACTGTTAACACTGCCAAGTCTACCACTAAACCATGTTCCTCAGCACCACATCTACAAATCTTTCAAGTCCCTCCAGGGATAGTGACTCTACCACTTGTCTGGGCATGTTGTTCCAGGACTTGACAGCCCTTTCAGTGAAGGGTTTTTTTTTACAACTTTAAATTTGAGCTGTTTCCTCTTGTCCTATTGCTTGTTACTTGGAACAAAAAAACAACACCCACCTTGCTACAACCTCCTTTAAGGTAGTTGTAGAGCAATAAGGTCTCCCCTGAGCCTCCTTTTCTCCAGCCCCAGCTGCTTCTCAGAAGACTTGTGCTCTACATGCTTCACCACCACTTTTGCCCTTCTCTGGACATGCTGCACCACCACAATGTCTCTGTAGTGAGGAGCACAAAACTGAACCCAGTACTCAGGGTGCAGCCTTACCAGTGCTTGGTACAGCATTGCACAAAATTTTGGATAGAAATGTTCTGTTGAGTAGCAAAATCCGAACAGCTTCCTATAAACATTAAAGCTTTGGTAGAATATCTGGTAAGAAGTGGTTGTTTATGCTGTGCAGAAAGCCTCTGGGATTATTTTTTTTGTTGACTTCAATTGAACTGTTGCCACGTGCCTCTAAATGGCAGCATCAGTTGGTGCTGTTTGAAATGGAGGTTTTCTCTGCAGGAAGGAAAATCAAAATTTATAGAACTTGTTGTGTAAAAGATGGCACTACAAGGAACCTGTGTCCATTCGTTCTGTAAACAGCAGCTTCCAGCCTAACAGAGGTTAGAAATAGTGGAGACAAAGCCACATATTTTTCCCAAGCTTTCAGAATAAACAACAAACTAATAGTCTTCTAATTGCCAACCCTGTTTAAGGTGTAGCCAATTTATACCTATTCATTTTTAGCTACGGGTGGGTTTCAGATCAAATAGCTGTTGCTCTTCTCTGCCTTCCCTGATGTATTAATAGAGAGATTTCACTTTGCAAGGGGCTGAACAGGCCTCTTAGTCTCTGTTGTTGTGAAAGAATCAAAATCATTTTGGTGTGATCAAGATCAAGTCCAACCATTCTCTAACTCTGCCAAGTCTGGTGCTAAACCATGTCCCTCAGCACC
This sequence comes from Indicator indicator, assembly GCF_027791375.1. Taxonomy (NCBI): domain Eukaryota; kingdom Metazoa; phylum Chordata; class Aves; order Piciformes; family Indicatoridae; genus Indicator; species Indicator indicator. The sequence goes on along the minus strand of NC_072010.1, from coordinate 3,601,890 downwards.
ATGTCTCTGCATCCCTTAAACACCTCCATGGATGGGGATTCAGCTACCTCCCTGGGGAGCCTGTTCCAGTGTTTGAGAACCCTTTCAGTGAAGAAGTTTTCTTTTAACATCCAATCTAAATCTTCCCTGGCATAACCTGAGGCCATTTCCTCTTGTCCTAACACTTGTTACTAGGGAGGAGAGACCAGCCCCCACCTGGCATCAGCCTCCTTGCAGGTAGTTGTAGAGGTCTCCCCTCAGCCTCCTTTTCTCCAGTTCCCTCAGCTGCTTCTCACAAGACCTGCTCTCCAGACCCTTCACCAGCTTTGTTGCCCTTCTCTGGACATATTCCAGCACCTCAATATCTTTCTTGTAGTGAGAGGACCAAAACTGACCCCAGTACTCAAGGTGTGGCTTCACCACTGCTGAGTACAGGGGGCCAGTCACTTCCCTGGTCCTGCTGGTCACTCTGTTCCCAATAAAGACCAGGATACTGCTGGCCTTCTTGGCCAAAAGCTTTCCTCTTGGCCAGCTAGAATGCATTGCTCATGAAAACAGATGACTGGATCTCTCTGGTTTTAGTTTTAGTTTAGAGGTCTTGCTTACATCTTTAGGAATGTTACTGAGAATTCTGTTTCTTTAGTGTAAATGTTCTAAGGTCACATTTACCTGTTTCACAGTGCCATTGTTTAGGTCTCTTGAGCTCTTGCTATGAGGCTGTTGTTTCTTTCCAGCGGATTGTGTCTGATCTGCCTTTTTAAAGAGGATGAATTATGAGTGTCAAACTGGAAGACAGACATCCTTTAGCTCCTAGGTTTGGCCATAGCCTTGACCATGCTGGCAGCCTCAGGAAAGTGTGTGTGCTACCCTTCCGAGCTCAGCTTCCCTGTGGGTAAGGTGAGGACTTTTAAGCCTGTTGAGAGGAGTTGGTGTTTGCAGAGAGCTGTGAAAATGCCAAGCTCTGAATATGGTTCCTGACTTTGCTTTTAATGTTACTAGAAGGACGAGGCTAAATTAGAAACCACCATAACAAAAAATAGCTCTGTAGATGGTGTTGTAAATTTGGGTTATTGCTCCATGACACCTGCAAATAAAAGCACATTTTCCTGTGGCTAAATTCTCCCTGAAGCTTGAAATCGCTGCCTCAGTCCATTGACCTGTGAAATGTGTTCTCCAGTGTCTTGTGCTGTAGGTCTTATCATCATAGAATCATAGAATGGTCTGGGTTGAAAGAGACCTGTGAAGGTCATCCAGTCCAACCCCCTCTGCAGTCAGCAGGGGCATCATCAACTAGATCAGGCTGCCCAGAGCCTTGTCAAGCCTAACCTTGAATATCTCCAGTGATGAGGCTTCAACTGCACCCCCAAGGAACCTCTTCCAGTGTTCCACCACCTTCATGGTGCAGAACTTGTTCCTAACATCCAGTCTAAATCTACTCTTCTCTAATTTCAAACTGTTGCCCCTTGTCCTGTCACTGCAGACCTTTGTAAACAGTCCCTTTGCAGCCTTCTTGTAGGCCCTCTTCATGTACTGGAAGGTCATTATTAGGTTTCCCTGGAGCCTTCTCTTCTCCAGGCTGAACACCCCCAGCTCCCTCAGCCTGTCCTCGTAGCAGAGGTGCTCCAACCCCCTGATAATTTTCATGGCCCTCCTCTGGACCTGCTCCATCAGATCCATGTCCTTCCTGTCTCAAGGGCTCCAGACCTGGATCACAGAATTAACCAGGTTGGAAAAGATCTTTGATATCATCAAGTCCAACCTATCACCCACCACCATCTACTCAACCGAACCCTGACACTCAGTGCCTCATTCAGGCTTTTTTTAAACACTTCCAGGGAGGGTGACTCCACCACCTCCCTGGGCAGCCCATCCCAATGGCCAATCTCTCTTTCTGGGAAGAATTTCTTCCTAACATCCAGCCTCAGCCTCCCCTGGCGCAGCTTGAAACTGTCTCCCCTTGTTCTGTCAGTGGTTTCCTGGGAGAAGAGACCAAAATGCAGGTGGACGTGATGCTGTAGGGAAGTGTTGATGAAGTGGAGTGATGTGGAGCATACACAGATCTTCAAGCTGAAAGAGGATAGATTTATACTGCATATTAGGAAGAAATTCTTTACAGTGAGGGTGATGAGACACTGGAACAGGTTGCCCAGGGAGGTTGTGGATGCCCCCTCCCTGGAGGTGTTCAAGGCCTGGTTGGGTGAGACCTTCAGCAACATGGTCTAGTGGAGGGTACCTCTGCCCATGGCAGGGAGGTTGGAACTAGATGATTTTTAAGGTTCCTTCCAACCCATTCTATGATCTTTGAATAAAGCAGAACTTTCCTTCCACTGCAACATTTTCAAACACTGCTGAGCTCTCTTCTTCCTTCCTTGCATCTCTGCTTCATTTCTTGAATTCCATGTTGTAACTTAAACCTGAATTAGTGTGTCAGCTTCTCAAAGCAATATTGGCCAAATGCTTTTCTTCTCCAGGACCTTGGTCTTAATGACCATGGAGACTCGTGCTTGTGGCAAAAGCTTCATGACTGAATAAGCAGAGGTCTTGCTGCCTTTGCATTTTTCTCCTTAATCAGAATCATCAGGAATCCAATCTGTTCTTTAAGGACAATAGGCCTAAAAGCTACACTTGAGTTTTAAGTAAATATTTTCAAGATGAGCTAATTTGAATGGAAATTTAAAACTATGTTTAAAACAATGTTTGCAAGACATCAGATCAATTCTTGTTTTTATGATCTCAGCACACAAAAGTTATGGAAGCTGGTGAGGATGCCTGCAGGGATGTAACAGTGTGAGAAGAATCATCTCCACTTAAGCTTGTTATATTTGGGTATTCTTCAAATTCCTGTGATGTTTTACAGTGTAAATATAGTCTTGACACTTTGATGCCTTTTTTGGTCTAAATTCTGAGTCATTTAAATAATTGGATGGCACCTTTTCCCTTTCTGTGAGGAATCTGAGGTCAGGAAGCAGAGGAATTTCATTCTGTTTACTGCCAAAGTGGGGCAGTAAACACTGCTGGGGCTTTTCAGCAATTCACAAAGTGCTACGTAGGAAGTTAAAAATGCAGCGAATGCTCCAAGCAATTAAAATGTCAGGAAGAATAAAACAAGCAGAGTTTAATTATCTAAATTAGCTTGCTTAAGGTACCAGGGTTAATGCTGCACTTGCAAAGCTATGAAACATATTTATAGCTGGGTAAGAGATCTATGGCTCCATGTCCCAGTGGAGGCCAGTGACGAGCGGAGTCCCTCAGGGCTCAGTCCTGGGACCAGGCTTGTTCAACATCTTTGTGGGTGCCATGGACAGTGGCACTGAGTGCACCCTCAGCAAGTTTGCTGATGACACCAAGCTGTGTGGTGCAGCAGACAGGCTGGAGGGAAGGGATCCATCCAGAGGGACCTGGACAGGCTGGAGAGGTGGGCACAAGCCACCCTCAGGAGGTTCAACAAGACCAAGTGCAGGGTCCTGCAGCTGGGTGGAGGCAATCCCAAGCACAAATGCAGGCTGGGCAGGGACTGGCTGGAGAGCAGCCCTAAGGAGAGGGACTTGGGGGTGCTGGGGGATGAGAAGCTCAACAGGAACTGTCAATGTGCACTTGCAGCCCAGAAAGCCAACCAGAGCCTGGGCTGCATCAGAAGTGTGGCCAGCAGGGCAAGGGAGGTGATTCTCCCCCTCTGCTCAGCTCTGCTGAGACCCCACCTGGAGTACTGCATCCAGTTCTGGAGCCTCTATTCCAAGAGGGATATGGACATGCTGGAAGGTGTCCAGAGAAAGGCCACCAGGATGAGCAGAGGGCTGGAGCACCTCTCCTATGAGGACAGACTGAGAGAGTTGGGGCTGTTCAGTCTGGAGAGGAGAAGGCTCTGAGGTGACCTTCTTGTGACTTTCCAGTATCTGAAGGGGGCTACAAGAAAGCTGGAGAGGGACTTTTTAGGCTATCAGGTAGTGACAGGACTGGGGGGAATGGAATAAAGCTGGAAGTGGGGAGATTCAGAGTGGATGTGAGGAAGAAGTTCTTCCCCATGAGAGTGGTGAGAGCCTGGAATGGATTTCCCACGCAGGTGGCTGAGGCTCCATCCCTGGAGGTGTTTAAGGTGAGGCTGGATGAGGCTGTGGCCAGCCTGATGTAGTGTGAGGTGTCCCTGGCCATGGCAGGGAGGTTGGAACTGGCTGATCCTTGTGGTCCCTTCCAACCCTGACTGATTCTATGATCTGCTTTTCGCCTGCAGGCCCCTCTTGCAGATGCTTATGACAGCAGCACACGCTGCGCTTGAGTGAGGCTTTTGATTCAAGTGCTTGCCTGTGAAAAGATTCCAAATGCCACAGGTCCTTGCTTCATCTCAATCATCACTGAAGGGTGGTTGTAGTCAGGTGGGGGTTGGTCTCTTCTCCCAGGCAACCAGCAACAGAACGAGTGGACACAGTCTCAAGCTGTGCAAGGGGAGGTTTAGACTCGGTGTTAGAATCATAGAATCAGTCAGGGTTGGAAGGGACCACAAGGATCATCCAGTTCCAACCCCCCTGCCATGGTCAGGGACACCTCACACTACATCAGGCTGGCCAGAGCCTCATCCAGCCTGGCTGCAAACACCTCCAGGGATGGGGCCTCAACCACCTCCCTGCACAACCCATTCCAGGCTCTCACCACTCTCATGAGGAAGAACTTCCTCACATCCAGTCTGAATCTCCCCACTTCCAGCTTTATTCCATTCCCCCCAGTCCTGTCACTACCTGATAGCCTAAAAAGTCCCTCCCCAGCTTTCTTGTAGTCCCCTTCAGATACTGGAAGGCCACAAGAAGGTCACCTTGGAGCCTTCTCCTCTCCAGACTGAACAGCCCCAACTCTCTCAGTCTGTCCTCATAGGAGAGGTGCTCCAGCTCGCTGATGACCCCCATGGCCCTTCTCTGGACTCCTTCCAGCATCTCCATATCCCTCTTGTAATAGGGGCTCCAGAAGCATGTTAGGAAGAAGTTCTTCACAGAGCGATTGCCCAGTGGAATGGGCTGCCCAGGGAGGTGGTGGAGTCACTGTCCCTGGAAATGCTTAAAAGAAAAAAGACTGGATGAGGCACCATGGTTTAGTTGATTAGATGGTGTTGGGTGATAGTTGGACTTGATGATCTCAAAGGTCTTTTCCAACCTGGTTGATTCTGTGATCGGTGTTTCCTTAGCATCTCCTGTCCTAGTCCAGTCCATGAATAGAGTACCTGATAGTCCATGAAAGGGTACCTGAGGGGGCCTGTGTGAAAGCCAGGAAGGGACTTTTTACAGGGGCTTGCTGTGATAGGATGAGGGGTATGGATTGAAGTTGGAAGAGAGTGGATTTAGACTGCAGATTAGGAAGAAATTCTTTCTAGTGAGGGTGGTGAGACACTGGAAAAGGTTGCCCAGGGAGATTGTGGATGCTCCTTCCCTGGAGGTGCTCAAGTCTAGGTTGGAGAAGGTCTTGAGCGACTTGGTCTAGTAGAAGGTGTCCCTGCCCATGGCAAGGTGGGGGCTGAAACTAGCTGATCTGTAAGGAGCCTTCCCATTCTGTGATGAATAAGAGGCCTGGCTGTTGGGTGTTAATGTCCTTTTAAGCAGCACTTACAATGAATTCCCTCTTTCTCCTTTGGCAGAGGTTCGGATCGCAGCAGTTGAAGCCCTCTGCATGCTGGCTCAGTCCTCACCCTCCTTTGCAGAGAAATGCCTGGATTTTTTGGTTGACATGTTCAATGATGAGATTGAGGAGGTGAGGCTGCAGTCAATACACACCATGAGAAAGATCTCCCATAATATCACACTGCGGGAAGACCAGCTGGATACTGTGTTGGCTGTCTTGGAGGTAAGAAGTCCCTCAGGGAGAAAAGCTTTCACTCCTGCTTCCTTTGAGATGTCTTACTGACATAATGCTGATCAGCCTCTGCCTCTGAGCTGAAGCTGTCCACCTCTTCCATTTGTTTTTTAGTTGGGTTTTTCCCTCTACTTCACATTCCCAAAGGCTCCTAAGGTCCAGTAGCTTGTAATTTCTAGGACAACAGAATATTCCTTAAGCAGAATCATAAAATGGTTTTGGGTTGGAAGGCTTTCTTTAAAGGTCATCTAATCCAACCACCCTACAGTCAGCAGGGATATCTTCAACTAGAGCACGTTTCTCAGAGCCCTGTCCAACCTATTCTGGAATATTTCCAGGGATGAGGCTTCTGCCACCTCTCCAGGCAACTTGTGTCAGTGTTTCACCACCCTCATTGGAAAACATTTCCTCCTTATAGACAGGCTGGAGAGTTGGGCAGGGAGAAACTGAATTAAATTCAACAAGAGCAAGTGTAGAGTTTTGCACCTGGGAAAGAACAACCCCATGGACCAGTATGGCTTGGAGACTGACCTGTTGGAGAGCAGTGAAGAGGAAAAGGACCTGGGGGTCCTAGTAGATGGAAGGTTGACCATGAGCCAGCAATGTGCTCTTGTGGCCAAAAAGGCCAATGCCATCCTGGGGTGGATTAGAAGGGGAGTGGTTAGTAGATCAAGAGAGGTTCTCCTCCCCCTCTGTTCTGTCCTGGTGAGGCTGCATCTGGAATATTGTGTCAAGTTCTCAGTTTCCTTTGGTTTTTTTGCCACCTGGAGCTGGGATATGGGCCTGAGATCTTTCTTCTGGCTGTTCAGAGGGTTTGCTAGCGTGCTCTGCTGTGTACATGTGCCCTTTCCCAAGCAGTCAGTGCTCAGCCAGGATTCAGGGGACATGAGCCAGCTGCTGTTCCTGGTTGATGGGTTTAATCTTCTAAGGGGAAGAAGTTACATCTATATGAACAGTGCTGTCCCATACTGCTTCCCCTCAGACCTGATTCATTTGAGGTGTAGTTTGTTTGATTCTGCTGCACATGGAAGGCAAGTTTCTGCTTCTTTTGGGAAGTCTCCCAGCCTGGGGCAGTGCTGCAAATCAGCTGCTTCTGTCTTTTCACCTGCTGCTTGCTTGACCTAGGGCACCAGGGGCTTCTTTCAGTTGTGCCTCAAGAGGAAGCAAACCAACTAACCTAATTTAGCAGTCTGTAACAAGTGCTGTGGAATGTGGTCTGAGATTGCAAATGTAGCAGTGAGGATTTTGTTGTTCAAGTTGGGGACTTGTACATCAAGGTATAAAACCCTCCTAGCCAGACTTAAAGCTTCTGTGGTGACTTACCATGCATGATAAAGCATACATGTATTTTGGTTTATATTACCATAATTAATAGCTGAAGTGTGAGAGTTATTAACATTTTCCAGGACTGAAATAAAGGATTTGGAAAAAGAGCACTAACTTTGATGTCTAAATTTGTTCTGAGAGTCTAAATAGAATCATGCAATTGTTTAGCCTGGAGAAGACCTTTAATACTGAGTCAGAGAATGATAGGGGTTGGAAGGGATCTCTGGAGATCATCCAGTCCAACCCCACTGCCAGAGCAGGTTCACCTAGGTCTGTTTGCACAGGATGGTGTCCAGGCAGGTTTTTAATGATTCCAGAGGTGGAGGCTCCACTTATCTGGGCAGCCTGTGCTCTACCATCTCTCCTATGAGGATGGGCTGAGGGAGCTGGGGTTGTAAACTACAGCACAGGAGGTTCCACCTCAACGTGAGGAGGAACTTCTTCACTGGGAGGGTCACAGAGCACTGGAACAGGCTGCCCAGAGAGGTAATGGAGCCTCCTCCTCTGCAGGCTTTCAAGACCCATCTGGGTGCATTCCTGTGTGACCTGGAATAGATTCTCTGGCCCTGCTCTAGCACGGGGTTGGACTTGATGATCTCTGGAGGTCCCTTCCAACCCCTAACATCCTTTGATCCTGTGTTCAGCCTGGAGAAGAGAAGGCTCCAGAGAGACCTATTTGCCACCTTCTAGTACCTGAAGGGGGCTACAAGAAGGCCAGAGAGCCTACAAAGGCCTGCAGTGATAGGTCAAGGGGCAATAGTTTTAAATTAGAGAAGAGCAGGTTTAGATTGGATGTTAGGAACAAGTTCTGCACCGTGAAGTGGTGGAACACTGGGAGAGGTTGCTCAGGGATGCAGTTGAGGCCCCATCCCTGGAGATATTCAAGGTCAGGCTTGACAAGGCTCGGAGCAACCTGGTCTAGTGGAAGATGTCCCTGCTCACTTCAGATTCAGGTTGGACTAAATGACCTTTGGAGGTAGGTCCCTTCCAATCTAAATCATTCTATCATTCTAACTTAAAGAAGTTCTTCCACATGTTAGATGGAACCTCCTATATTCAAGTTTGTGCCTGTTGCCTCTTGTCCTGTCCAGCCATGTGGAACAGTTTGGGACAGGGCAACTTCTGTTTTCACCTCACTGCTTTGACTTTATTTGAATAACTCTACCAGCTCCTGCTTGCTTTTCTGACCAGGCTTTGGCTTGTGCTTTCCCTGGTGGAGTTGATCTCAGTTTCTGCTGAGCTGGGCTCCTCTCTTGTGCTTCACTTGATTCTGCACTGCCCTTCTAGTGGTCTCTGCAACTCACCTGGAGAATTTTGATGTTCATGATCATTTCATTCCAGTCTTTGGAGTATGTCTTCTTTTGGTCATAATCCACCTTCCACCACCCAAATAAGGAAGGGCAGGGCAGCCCTGCTGTGCTTTCCTTCCTTGATCATTTGTGTGTGTTGGCTGTCATTTCTGAGCCTTTACAAGAGGCCTGTGCTTTCTTCCTTTGTGAAAGACAATGATGAACAAGCTGTTGATACTTAGCAAATTATAATTAAAAAAAAAAAAAAAAATAAAGATCCACTATTTGAAATGTTTCCAGTTCTTGTATCCTGTCAAATTCTCACTTTCTGTTCAGCAGTGCCACACAAATGCTGATAGCCAGGAAGTCTTAACACGCAGATAAGGAATGGCAAGGTGGGTTTTGGCAGAAGGAATGTAATTAATGAAGCTGGACTTCAGCCACAGCACTTCTAAAAATACTGCTTGCAGATTGCACAACATCAGCCTGGCCTGGAGAAAAAAAAAAATGGCTGCAAAGTGACTTTAGAAGTGGTACATCCAGGGATTCCCTACAATCATCACAGAGTTCCTGACTGAACTTGTGTGGTTTCTTTTCTTTATTGTCCATCTATAAACCTCTAGTTAGGTCAAGGTCATTTATCCTGTAGCTGATCACTGTTAATCTAGTCTGTCCAGCCATTGACACATCCTCAACACTTACTCAGACCCTCTGGAGGCAGGTGACAAGGTTAAAGGCCTGTGGAATTGAACTTCAGCTGTCAAATGATAAAAAGCTTCTCCAAAGACAATAAAACAGACTCCTGGTGATTGTTTTCCCAGAATCACAGATGGTTTGGGTTGGAAGGGACCTTTAAAGGTCATCTAGTCCAACCCCCCTGCAGTGAGCAAATGAGCACTCAGCAGTGAGTTGAGTTACCCAGCACCTTCCTTTCCTGTAACTGCCTCTGCCTAAGGGTACAATATCACCCAAACCAAATAATGATTCTTGCTCTGCTTGAGAAGGTCAGCAGTGAAACAGTTCCCCTTCATTCCAGTAAATGAAGTGGGTGGGTGGAGGAGACCAGCAGGAGACCCTGAAGCAGTTGCCTGTCTGTCACTTCATCTGTGCTTAGCAATGATGAGCAGCAATGTGCCCTGCTTTTCAGGTGCCTCCAGTCCTAGTTCAGCCAAGGAACAGGAAGTGTGTGTGCAGGCACATCTTCACTCTCAGCACTCAAAGGTGTCTGGGTTGGGTTTGTTTTTCAGGATTCTTCAAGGGACATTCGGGAAGCGCTTCATGAACTGTTGTGTTGCACCAATGTCTCAACTAAAGAAGGCATCCATCTTGCACTGGTGGAGCTGCTGAAAAACCTAACCAAGTATCCCACAGACAGAGAATCCATATGGAAGTGAGTGTCTTCAATGTCCTTGTGTGGCTACTTATGTTCTTACTCTTTTTGGTAATTGAAGCATTAGGCTAATACTGAGCTGGCTAAGGAGGTAGGAGGTGTACAGATGCACAGTCCTGGTGCTCTATAAATATTTAGAGTAGTGGCTACACTAAGCATTGTAGATAACCATGAGTGATGTGGAAATTCTGTGTTCTTCTTCCTTGCCAATATTGGGAATGCAGAACTGATGACAGGACGAGAGGGAATGGATTGAAGCTTGAGGAGGGCAAATTTAAGACTGGATGTTAGGAAGAAATTCTTTGCAGGGTGAGAAACTGGAAGAAGTTGCCCAGGGAGGTTGTGGATGCCTCCTCCCTGGATGTGTTCAAGGCCAGGTTGGATGAGGCCTTGAGCAACCTGGCCTAGAGGAAGGTGTCCCTGCCCATGGCAGGAGGGTTTCAATCACAGAATCATTGAATGGCTTAGGTTGGAATGGACCTCAGAGATCATTTACTCCAACTTTCCCACCATGGGCAGGGGACCTCCCTGCTGTGGGCAGGGACACCTCTCAACTAGACTTCACTGCACAAGGCCTCATCCAGCCTTGAACACTCCCAGGCAGGAGGCATCTACACCTCCTTGGGCAACCTATTCCAGAGTCACACCATCCTTGTACTGAAGAACTTCTTCCTAAGATCCAGTCTAAACCTACTCTCCCTCAGCTTAAAACCATCCCCTCTTGTCCTAGGTGGTCTTTAAGGTGCCTTGCAACCCAAACAATTCTATGAATGTATGGATCTGTGATTACTCCTGGAAACATCCTTCTATTGCAAGCACTCAAAGCACTACCAGAAAAGTTTCATTCAACCCTCAGTTTACAACCTCATCTTTTTATGCAACTAGTATTTTGTGCTGACTTTACACTGCATTGAATATCTACCATCAGCCAATGATGCTGGTCATGACAAGTGCTGTTGGAGGAACCTTTTCTGTCTGAGCAGAAATAATGAACGTTTATGTGAGGGTTTTTTTGGTTGTTTAATGGTTACTGCACACAGTGTTTCAGGTGGAATTCTTGGGTAGTGCTGGAAGAACATATTTTTAGTCTGTTTTGGCTTCTGATACAGTCTTAATTGTTTGGGTGTTTGGGGGAGGTGGGGGTGGTTGAGGTTTTACCACCTCACTCCTTTATTTCTGATGAAAAAGACTCGTTTCTTGGCATCTAGTATGAAAGCTGCTTTTGGGTTCTATAGCTCCAGTTTAAAGTTTTTATTGCTGCTTAGTTTTCTCAGTTTTCTTGGATCCTATAAAATATTAATGCAAATACTCAGCCTTGAGGCTTGGACAGTAGGGTTTTGATGCTGACCAGTGCCTCAAAGTGCCACTGCAAGATAAAAGAATACCTTAAAATGTTGTGTTTTGCAATGCACATATTTACTAATACTTATTTCAATCTGTGTATTTTCAGATGCTTAAAGTTCTTGGGAAGCAGACATCCCACGTTGGTGCTTCCTTTAGTCCCAGAGCTGCTGAGCACACATCCATTCTTTGACACTCCAGAACCTGACATGGATGATCCAGCCTGTATCTTTTCCATGAATATTTTTGATCTTTTTGTCAGCAAATAGAATTCTTTTCATGTTTTCCTGATGCTGCCATTTGTTAAGCCATTTCAGAATGTAGCAGACAGTCCTGTGCCTATTTCTGAATCCCTTTGCTGTTTAGTTTTGCTCATGGAATCAGAGAGTATTAAATCATAGAATGGGTTGGGTTGGAAGGGACCTTAAAAATCATCTTGTTCCAACCCCCTGCCATGGGCAGGGGACACCTTCCACTAGACCACGTTGCTCAAGGGCAATTCACAGAATGTTAGGGCTTTGAAGGGACCTCTGAAGGTCTTTGAGTCCAAGCCCTCTGCCAGAGCAGGATCACCTAGAGCAGGTCATACAGGAATGCATCCAAGCAGGTTTTGAATGTCTACAGAGGAGGAGACTCCACAACCTCTTTGGGCAATTTGTTCCAGGGCTCTGTCACCCTCACAGTGAAAGTTTTTCCTTATGTTCATGTAGAACTTCCTAAGCTTCAGCTTGCACTCTTTGTTCTTTGTCCTGTCATTGAACATCACTGAGCAGAGCCTGGCTCTGTCCTCCTGATACTGCACTTCACATCTTTATAAATATGAATGAGGTCTCCCCTTCCAGTTCCACTTAGCAAGTGATGCAATAACTGTTACCTGGAACCATCTTCATAAATACCAGTGTGCTATAATTGGCCTTTTCTTATGCTGTGATGAACAATCTGTTCCTCAAACAATTTGTCAAGGTTTAAGCTTTGCAGATGGGTCCTTTTGATGTGGAAATACCTGTCTAGTTTGCATGAATTTTGAGGACGTTTTAGCTCTTAAATAAGAGGAGTGGGTTTCCTTGTCTCTTTTCTTTGTAGGTGAAACTCCTGCCATCCTCAGTGCCGTGCAGTGTGTAGATCAGCACCATTTCTGAGGGCAGCATGGCACCGAGGCGCGGTGACCACCTGTAAGGCTGGAAATTTACCATCTTCTGGAAATCATTGACAATCAGAAATCCATATATTGACACTAGCTCCTCTACTGCTTTAAAACACAAACTGTTATTGTTACATCGTTATCCCTAACAACAGGAGATGTCTTGGAAATGAAAAATGGAATAAAGCTGGAAGTGGGGAGATTCAGGCTGGACGTGAGGAAGAAGTTCTTCCTCATGAGAGTGGTGAGAGCCTGGAATGGGTTGTGCAGGGAGGTGGTTGAGGCCCATCCCTGGAGGTGTTTGCAGCCAGGCTGGATGAGGCTGTGGCCAGCCTGCTGTAGTGTGAGGTGTCCCTGACCATGGCAGGGGGATGGAACTGGCTGATCCTTGTGGTCCCTTCCAACCCTGACTGATTCTATGATTCTATGAAATATTCTTTGCCATTGTTCATTCTCCTTGCTTCCTTTCTATGAGACTGCAGAATATCACATTGGTTTTGATGCATGCTGAGAGATGTTAGAATGGATCAACTCTCTCCCTTCCTCTGGGAAGCTGGTCCTTACTTCTCCCACCAGTCACAGGCCACCAGCTAGAACTTCTGTACAGGTTAAATAAATACCTTGGGAGACTTGAAAAGGGCTGGGATCAGGTGGAGAGGAAGATTGATCTCTGGTTAGATGGGCAAGAGTTGGAGCACGTTTGTTGAGAATTGAAGAAACATTGTGAGGCCCCCAAGAAAAGGACTTGGAACTGTTGGAGCAGGTCCAGAGGAGGCCACAAAGATGACCACAGGGCTGGAGAACCTCCTCTGTGGGGACAGGCTGAGAAATTTGGAGTTGTTTAGCCCAGAGAAGTGTCCAGGGAGACCTCAACAGGAGCCTTCCAGTACCTGAAGGGGGCCTACAACAAAGCTGGGGATGGACATTTCACAAGGGCTTGTAGTGATAGGATGAGAGGGAATGGATTGAAGCTTGACGAGGAGAGATTTAGACTGGAGATTAGGAAGAAATTCTTTCCAGTGAGGGTGGTGAGACACTGGAACAGGTTGCCCAGGGAGGTTGTGGATGCCCCCTCCCATGCTCAAGGCCAGGCTGGTTGAGGCCTTGAGTAACCTGTTCTGGTGAGAGGTATCCCTGCCCATAGCAGGGTGGTTGGAACTAGCTGATCTTTAAGGTCCCTTCCAACCCAAACCATTCTATGATTGTGGTGGGGAGAAGTTGTTCTTTAGTTCAATGTACCTTCCTGCCCTGAACCAGAGAGTATTATTTGAGAGAATGTTCTAGAAGTAACTCATCAACAAATTTCATGGAGACAATTTCTGTGAAAGAAGGCTGAGGAGCCAGAACTACGAGGTAGACCTGAATGATGTGTTTCCAGTGTAATCTGTTAGTTTAAAAAGTGGGTTTTTTTGATTCAAAGCACTTGGCAGATTTGAATCAGAGCAGTTGAATAGCTTCTGCTCAAAATTGGAAAGGATTTTGGGCAAAGAGAAATTGGTTGTTAAGAGCTTGGCAGCCTTTGGATGCAGGAGATTTATCGGATGTGAGAGAGTTGGGTTCAGTCTCGTCTGTGGCTGAACCTACTTATTCCCCATGCAGGCAAGTGCCCAGGCAAACCTTAGACTGGGATCCTTTTGCACTCTCCTGTTGGAGATCATAAGGAGATTAATAGAGCACAAGTCTTCTGAGGAGCAGCTGAGGGAACTGGGGTTTTTTAATCTGGAGAAGTAGATGTTGAGGCGAGATCTCATTGCTCCCTGGGGGAGACTGAACCTGAAAGATGCTGTAGTGAGGTGAGACCCAGGCTCTGCTCTCAGGTAGCAAGAAAGAGGATGAGAGGAAATGGTCTCAAGTTGTGCCAGGGGAGGTTTAAATTGGATATCAGGAAAAATGTCTTCACTGTAAGAGTGGATAAGCATTGGAAGAGGTTGCTCAGGGAAATGGTGGAATCATCATCCCTGGAAGTGCTCAAAAAAACATGTAGGTTTGAAGTTTAGGGACGTGCTTTAGTAGTGGACTTGGCAGTGTTGGCTTAGCAGTTGGACTCCATGATGAGCTTTTCCAACCTTCATGGTTCTGTGCTCTTTGTGTTGCAAAGTGAGTGCCCCAGCCTTCGGGCTGATTGAAGCCTTTAACTGCTCTCTCTGCTTCTTTGGCTCTTGGAATGTAAAAATTTCTATTCCATAACTATCTTGCCATGTTTGAGTCTTTAGTGTGGTTTAAATCTGTGTAAGAGGGATGTTTTTCAGGGCATCACAGGAAATGCAGCAATTCTCAAAGACTCAAAGGTAAATGTTTACTTTTAGGTGGTGTTTGGGTGCCAGACTAGTAACTGCAGTGGGAGCTTTGAGCAGGAGTGAAACTCCATCTGATGAGCCTGTTCTGTGTTTATAATCCTTGGCACCTACCCTTTGTCACCTCTGAGCCACCCCCCCATGGGCAGTAACATCCTTCCTCCTATCTGGCCCATCCTGTCATGTTTGCACTTCGTTTTCATCTGCTCAGACACCTGCCTCTTTGGGTTGTGCTCAGCATTTTCCAACAGTGAAGAGCTCCCTAAGCAATCTCCAGCAAAGAGAAGGTGGTCGAGTTGTTGCCGTTTTGAATTTCCCATCCCCAAGGAGCTCTCCTTGCTGTGCATTTTTCTTTAACGATCCACTTGAACAGATATTGCAGTGCTGGTTCTGATTTTTAATGCTGCTAAGAGCTGCCCAACGATGCCTGCCCTGTTCTCTGACCATACCTTCAGACATTATGCCTACCTTCGGGACAGTCTGTCCCATCTGGTCCCTCCGTTAAGAGTAAGTTGAAGCACGTCGGTTTGCACTTCACCCTGGTTATGGTCGTTGCTGGTCTCTTCTATGTCTGTCAGTTGGTAACACTTGGATCCCAGTTTTCTCCCAAGCACCAAGTGAATGGGTATTGGAATGTGCAGCAAGGAAAGAGCCAGATATGAAATTGCTGCCATACGGATGGGCAGAATTCCTGGGAGCTTTCTGCAGCTCTGACTCTGTGGGGAAGGGGGAAGGGGAGTTTAGCCTTTGCAGATCCTCCAACGTTTGACTTGTGTCCTACCTGAAAGGTTTATTTGTGGGTGAGATGTGTTCCTTGTGGCTTTGAAGCATGAAGTTACATTGAAGCATGGTTTTCCTGCATGGAAGTACAGGTGGGACTGAAGTTGGTCATAAATCTTACTACAGCTCATAAAATCAATCACAGCTTGGGAGGTCTTGGACTTCCCTTGACTTCACATAGATGAGGAAGACGTTTCCCTCAGAGGGATATTGAACTTTAATCTGAAGATCTGTAGGTGCAAATGGATTATGAGATGGAGAATATTAACTAGCAAAGATGCAGACTTGAAAGCCCTGGTATAAATTTTGATTTTGAGAAATGCATTGGAGCTCTTAATTGCTGATTAATAATGTGGCAACATTCAGCAGTGTTGTTACTTGTGTTAGACTCTTCTCCTTACATTTTGATTGCATTGAATTTTTTTGATTTTTTTTTTTTAAATGTATTTCCTCTTGCTTAGTTGCCAGGTAGAAAGCTGGTGTCCTCCCCTGTCTCTCCCAACATTACACCACATGAAGATCCTTCTCAGCAGTTCTTACATCAGAGCCTGGAGAGGGTCTACAACCTTCAGCACCTTGACTCTCAGGGCATACAGGAGCTGCTGGAATTTACCATCCGGTAAGGCTGCAAGCTGGCTTGTTCATGAGAAGATAGGTTTGGATTCCTAATTTCTCTGCAGCAGGTGCTTCCCTCAGTGTCAACACTCAGTATCAGTGTTATACTTTGCTGCTGGCTACTTAGCCTGAACCATCTTCTAGAGGACATTGTGGTAAAACAACATTCACTGACTGCTGGAAGTAAAACTATGGTCTGAGGTCTCGCTCTGTCCCACTGAATAATTGGTGTGTTTTGGGGCAACATTTAGTTCTCTTGTCTCTGTGCAAGTCACAGAATCAAAGAATCAATAAGGTTGGAAAAGACCTCAAGGATCATCAAAGTCCAACCTGTCACCCAAGACCTCATGACCACTAAACCATGGCACCAAGTGCCACGTCCAATCCCCTCTTGAACACCTCCAGGGATGGTGACTCCACCACCTCCCTGGGCAGCACATTCCAGGGGCTAACAACTCTCTCCATGAAGAACTTTCTCCTCACCTCGAGCCTACACTTCCCCTGGCACAGCTTGAGACTGTGTCCTCTTGTTCTGGTGCTGGTTGCCTGGGAGAAGAGACCAACCCCCTCCTGGCTACAACCTCCCTTCAGGTAGTTGTAGACAGCAATGAGGTCTGCCCTGAGCCTCCTCTTCTCCAGGCTAAACAATCCCAGCTCCTTCAGTCTCTCCTCATAGGGTTTGTGCTCCAGACCCCTCACCAGCCTTGTTGCCCTTCTCTGGACATGCTCCAGCAATTCAACATCTTTCCTAAACTGAGGGGCCCAGAACTGGACACAGTACTCAAGGTGTGGCCTAACCAGTGCTGTGTACAGGGGTACAATGACCTCCCTGCTCCTGCTGGCCACACTATTCCTGATGCAGGCCAGGATGCCATTGGCTCTCTTGGCCACCTGGGCACACTGCTGGCTCACATTCAGCTGCTGTCAATCAGTACCCCCAGGTCCCTTTCTGCCTGGCTGCTCTCCAGCCACTCTGACCCCAGCCTGTAGCTCTGCCTGGGGTTGTTGTGGCCAAAGTGCAGCACCTGGCACTTGGATTTGTTGAATGCCATCCTGTTGGACTCTGCCCATCTGTCCAGCCTGTCAAGGTCCCTCTGCAGAGCCCTTCTACCTTCTAACAGATCAACACCTGCTCCCAGCTTGGTGTCATCTGCAAATTTACTGATGATGGACTCAATCCCCTCATCCAGATCATCAATAAAGATATTGAACAGGATGGGGCCCAGCACTGATCCCTGGGGGACACCACTAGTGACAGGCTGCCAGCTGGATGTGGCACCATTCACCACCACTCTCTGGGCTCGGCCCTCCAGCCAGTTCCTAACCCAGCGCAGAGTGCTGCTGTCCAAGCCACAGGCTGACAGCTTGGCCAGGAGTTTGCTGTGGGGGACAGTGTCAAAGGCCTTGCTGAAGTCCAGGTAGACTACATCCACAGCCTTTCCCACGTCCACCAGGCTGGTCACCTGATCATAGAAGGAGATCAGGTTGGTGAGGCAGGACCTGCCCTCCTCAATCCATGTTGGCTGGGCCTGATTCCTTGGACATCGCACAGGGTTTTTTTGTTTGTTTTATTTTAGTGAGGAGAGAGAGAGGTTGTCCTCTTTGATTTTCTGTTTTTCAGGTCCTGTGGCCTTTCATTCATCAGGAGAACACATGCTTTTAGGGCTTTGTTGATTTCTTACCACCAATCCAATACAGGAAGGACATGGATCTTTTGGAGCAGCTCCAGAGGAGGTCCAGAAAAATCATCAGGGGATTGGAACACCTCTGCTATGAAGACAGGCTGAGAGAGCTAGGGGTGTTCAGCCTGGAGAAGAGAAGGCTCTGGGGAGACCTAATAATGACCTTCCAGTACCTGAAGGGGGCCTACAAGAAGGACAGAGAGGGTCTGTTTACAAAGACCTGCAGTGATAGGATGAGGGGCAATGGCTTCAAACTAGAAAAGACTAGATTTAGATTGGATGTTAGGAACAGGTTCTTTACCATGAGTGTGGTGGAACATTGGAACAGGCTGCCCAGGGAGGTGGTTGGGGCCTTGTCTCTGGAGATCTTCAAGCTGAGGCTTGACAAGGCTCTGGGCAAACTGTTCTAGTTGAGGATGTCCCTGCTTACTACAGATGAGGTGGGACTAGATGACCTTTGGAGGTCCATTCCAACCCGGACCATTCTATGATCCTGCTTATAAAGGACTTTGACATTCTTCATCAGTTGTAAAATCATAGAATCATTGAATGCTGGAATGTTTGAGGTTGGGAGAGACCTTTAAAGGTCAGTTAGTCAACCCTCCCTCCAGTAAGCAGGGACATCTTCAACTAGATCAGGTTGCTGAGAGCCCCAGGCAACCTCACCTGGAATGTTTACAGAGATGGGTCTTCTACCACCCCTCTGGGCAATCTCAGTCTTTCGCCACCCTCAGTCCAAATAAATTATTCCTTCTATCTAGTCTAAATCTCCCCTCTTTCAGTTTCAAACCATCACCCCTTGTCCTGTCACAAAAAGCCCTGATAAAAAGTCTATCCCCATCTTTCTTATAGGCTCCTCTAAGTAATGAAAGGCTGCAACAAGGTCTCCCTGGAATGATTTCTTCTCTAGGCTAGACAACTCCAACTCTCTCAGCCTATCCTCACAGCAGAGGGGTTCCAACCCTCATCAGTGAGAGATTTTCCTGGAACAGACAATACTGTGTAGTGCTGTCTGCTGCTCTACAGATAAGGGTGTACAGCTTCTGAATGTGGAATTTGTGCTGCCTCTTCCATTTCATCTGCAGACTCATTTACAAAAAACACTTGAAAAGGATCCCTTCAGTCTGATTCCTCTGCTTTGAAAGAGGGAAAGAGCCTTATTTTGAGAGCTGGGAAAGCAATCTGAGATGCTTTTTTTTTTGGAATATGGATTTCCAAAAGGCTCTATTCTCTCTCTTCCCTCCCCCCACCCCAGAGAGCTCCCTTACACGTAGCTGCTAATCACATTCACACCCACTTGTAGTGGTGAATAAATGGTGTGCTCCTCACTGCAAACCTAACTGGGAAAACTCTAGAGTTTGTCTTCATCTCTTTTGAACCTAAAATGAAAAACCTAAAACACAGTCTGAAAGCATTTAACACACTGAACCCTTGAAACAGGTAATCTCTTTGCAGAGCATCCCTCTAGGCACAATGAGGGTCTGGAAACCTCTCAGGCCATGAATGTTTTTGATTATGTGTGTAGGAATCATGCTGGAGATGATGGATAACTTACATGCATTAAAGGACAGTAATGCTTTGGAGTTGCTGGGAATTATTGGCTTGGCTTTCTTCCTGCTGGGATCACTACCCAGGAACCCTACTAAAGCAGCTGCTGTTTTCCACCCTTAAGAGAAGGCAGGATTTAAGACAAAACCAAAATAAGCGTTAAAGGTTATTTTGCAGAGGGCAAGATTTTCCTGCACCAACAATTCAGTTGCTGAAAGGGAAAGAGTAGAAGAGGCTGACAGCAGTGGATTCTGTGGTGGGACATAACTCCCTCCTCCTTTATCATTCTTGTCATCAGGAAAAGTAACACAGACCTCGTGGAGCTGGTGTCTCCTTGGGACTTACATTCCTAACCATGCTCAAAGCCGATGCTCTTCCCCCAGGCTCTGCAGCTGAAACTGCAAGACAGGCAGATTTTTAGCAAATTGGTCTTTGTGGTTTAGTGTCTCCATCCATCCAACTGGAATTTTTTTTTTTTGTCTTGCAGGGATGTTGAAATCTGTTTGAGATTTGTAAGGAAATAGAATTAGCAGAGTTGGAAACTGTAGAAGGCTGGGAAATGGAATGTCTGCTGAGCTGTTAGCTGAGAGGTGACATCCTGTTCCCCATTAGTGTATTGTGATGCATTGAGCATGATGTGGGAATTAAGCACCCAGGAGGCTCTTCTCTTTGCTCTCTTGATAAATGAGGAAGAAATGGAGTCACAGCATAAGGCTCAGGCTCTGCTGTTGCATGGAAGAAAGGCACAGCCCCTCTGCTTGGGAGAGATTGTCTCTGGCTGCAAATGATAATCTCATGGATTTTTCTTTTTTGAATGTGGCAGCACTCAGCAGCCTTCTGGTTTGGCAGAGCTGAAGTTTCAGAACTGCATCATGAATACAAAGATAAATCTAAAATAAACAAAAGGCAAAAGGTTAGCTGAGGGAAAAAACCCTCTTTAATAATATGTGGAAGCAGAGTGTCAATTTTTAGTACACTTTGGATCAAAACAAAATACAGGTGAGAACAGAGACACATTGGATCTACATCATCCCAACCTATTTTCAGTTCTGTCACAAAAAAGAGCTTTGTTTTCTTAATAAACACTTTTGATTTTAAAACATGGCTAAGAGTAGAGGACTAAAGCCTTTTAGACTTCCATGAACTGTCTTTTTTTTTTTTTTATTCTGTCAAATTAAAAGCTGCCTCTGTTGCTCTGTGATTTACAAGAAATACTGAGAGCAGACGAGACACAGCAGCTAGTTGAGTACATCTCATTTCAGCCTGGCTTTAAAAGGCAGCTACATTTCAGATCTGCTTGGTTGTGTGAGCCTGACATGTGCCAACCAACCTTTCCTGGCCAACATGAACGGTTAGCTTTCCCAGCAGTGTAGCACAGAAGGGTCGTTAGCTGCTGTAGGAGTCTGGAGTGGTTGAAGTTAAATCTGGAGCTGCCATGCTCTATGGTTCCCATAGGGCTGCAGAGTAATGTGGGCTGACAGACTCTCTGCTTCCACTGCTGTGCTCATGTCAGCCTCCAGGAAGGAAGGAGATGCCAAGCCCCAAGGTGCAAAGTGTTTTTGTAGTGCCTATTCTGCTGCTCCTTCTGGTCCTTATTCTAAGGCAAGATGCAGGAATTTGTTGGCTTCACATTCTGTGTTCTGAGTGCATTTAGAGGAACCTGCTTGCTGTCTTAATACTGAGTTTTGTCTTGTTTTGTTTTTCTTTTTTTTTCATGCTTCAGTGATCTTCAGAGGCTTGGAGAACTGCAGTCAGAACTGGCAGGGATGGCAGATTTCAGTGCAACTTACCTTCAGTGTCAGCTGCTCCTCATCAAGGTTTGCCTTCACCTGTGGTTTTTTGGGCTGTTATTCAAAAATGCCCCCAGTCCATCTCAGTGGTGCACTTCCCTCTTTTGATGTTTGTGCTAAAAATTGATGCATGATGACAGCTCAGGTTCCAGGGATTTCTGATATTCCTGCTCCCCTTCTGTGGCAAGTAATTAATGCAGTAACTTTGCCAGTGAGCACTCCAGTGTGCATCTCTGCTTTTTGTACCTAGTTGTTGTATCTGCACTGCTTATGCCAGTGCAGAGTTTATTTTCTGACAGAAATCACAATGGAGGCAACTACTCTGCAGCCTTTTGTGTTACAAGAGTAACTTTTATCTGCTAGTGGCCACTGGAATGATTTTGCTAAACTGCTGCTGTAAGTGGAGTTTTTATGGGCAGTATTTTGTAGTCAGATTTTCTGGCACCAGTGCCAAAGGAATTCTTTAACCTTAATGGATCAAAGTATCAGTTGTTCTTTCTTTTAAGGGGGTTTGCAGGAAAGATGGGGAGGGACCCCTTATCAGGGAGTGTAGTGATACAGGACAAGGGGTGATGGTTTCCAACTGACAGAGGGTAGATTTAGATTAGATAGGTAGATTTAGATTAGATACTAGGAAGAAATTCTTCACTGTGAGGGGGGTGTGAGGCACTGAAACAGACTGCCAAGAGAAGCTGTGGATGCCCCATCCCTGGAAATGTTCAAGACCAGCCTGGATGGGGCTTTGCACAGCCTAGACTAGTGGAAGGTGCTTCTGCCCATGGCAGTGGGGTCGCAACTAGATGATCCTTAAGACCCTTTCCAACCCAAACCATTCTATGATTGTATGAGATGATCTCTTTGATATTAGTGATGAAGTAGTTACTCTTGACACCATGGCAGCAGCCCTTTTCAAAGTCAGCTTCTTGCTGTAAACAGGAATTAATTTTTTGCTTCGCTTCTCAAGCCAAGAGCTGGCAACAGGAGTTGTTAGTTGCCTGGGATTCTTTAGGGGTGTGGGTTACACACGTGTGGGTGCAACCCACACACATGCACAGCAAGAACCTGAAGCCAGCAACAAATGGGTTTCCAGAAGGGAGTCAAGAAAAGCCTTGTGCTGTAAAACCAAGAGAGGGTTTTAGTTTCTTTGCCGAATGTGTAGCTGCCACTTAGCTTATCTCATGGCAGCCCTCAAATCCTTGGGATGTGTTTATCACCCAGAGAAGGTATTTGAGATGAGCAGTGTTACAGTTCTGTACATTCCTAGCTAGATCCAAAACTTTTGCCCCAGTGAGCTGTGCTCTCCAGGCAGAGGAGCAGCATTTGGAGGTGGCTTTGTTGCCCTTCTCCAGGGTTTGACTGGAGTGAACCAGATGGTTCATGTGGCTGGCAAAGAGGGATTGTTCTCTTTGGAAGAAGAGGGCTAAAGCTGCATCAGCCATTCTTGGCTGTGTGTCAGTGAGGCAGTCAGTAACATGGCTGAAATGAAAAGCATCTCCCCATCAGAATTTCTGATGGGGTGATATTACATGGCAGAGAGAGTCTGAATGTCAGAGCAGCCCTTTCCAGTCAATTTCTTTCCAATTGCTTCTTTCCACAAGAGACAGAAGCTGCTGGGGGGAAAAAGTGTTGTTATTTCTCCATGCTCAGAATGTTCCAGACCTTTAAAGGTTCTACACACCCAATGATTTTAGGGGCAGTTATCCAGGTTCTGGGCCCAGCCTAGGTGAAGGATATATTCTGTGTGTTCTTGAGCTTTGGCTACTGCCAACTTACTGTGTAGCTGTATCTAAAAATTACAGAATTGTTTCAGTTGGAAAAGACCTCTAAGATCATGATGAGATTGAGAGTAGCCCTGCAAAAAAGGGCTTGGGGGTGCTGGTGGATGAGAAGCTGGACAGCAGCAGCAATTGCAACCCAGAAGGCCAGTGGCATCCTGGTCTGCATCAAAAGGAGCATGGCCAGCAGGTTGAGAGAGGTAATTCTGCCACTCTGCTCTGATGAGACCTCACCTGGATTACTGTGTCGTGCTCTGGGGAGCCCCCAGCACAAGAGAGACATGGACCTGCTGGAGTGGGTCCAGAGGAGGCCACAAAGATGATCAGAGGGCTGAAGCACCTCTCCTTTGAAGCCAGGCTGAAAGAATTGGGGCTGTTTAGCCTGGAGAAAATGAGACTCCAGGGAAGACCTTAAAGCTGCATTTCATTATCTGAAGGGGACCCACAGGAAGGATGGAGAAGGACTGTTTAGAAAGCCTTGGAGCAATAGGGGTGAGGAGCAATGGTTTGAAACTGGAGCAGGGTAGAGTTAGGTTGAACATCAGGAGGAAGGTAGTGAAATACTGGAACAGGTTGGCCAGGGATGTGGTTGAGGCCCCGTCCCTGGAGACATTCAAGATCAGAGTTGATGTGACCCAGGACAGCCTGATCTAGTTGGAGGTGACCTTTGAGGGTCCCTTCCAACCTGAAGCAATCTGTGAGTCCAACCTTCAACCTAAGACCACATGGCCATCAAACCATGTCCCCAAGTGCTATATGCACATGTTTCTTGAACATCTCCAGGAATGGTGACTCTACCACCTTCCTGGGCAGCCTGGCCACTCTTGCAGCAAAGAAATTTTTCCTAATCTCCAACCTAAACCTCTCCTGGCACCATTTCAGGCCATTTCCTCTCATTAGATTGCTTAACACTAGGGAGAAAAGATCAACCCTCGCCTCAAGTCCAACCTCCTTTGAGGAACAGCATCCTCAAAGAGGAGGCAGTGATGTAAATCATCCAGTCAAGCCTCCTTAATGTTTAAATATCACAAAGCAAATCAGGTGTGGTTGGGTGGTTTTATTTTGAAATAAGACTATCAACAGCTAATTAACACTCAGCATTATTAGCTGCTCTCGGGCCTTTGGTGGGGTGGAGACTGTCCACAGGAAGGTTCAGAAAATGTTACAACGTTTCGTCTGAATCTGGGTATTTCTCATAATTTCATGGTTTTCTTCTTGTAGGCCTTGCAGGAGAAGCTGTGGAATGTGGCAGCTCCTCTCTACCTGAAACAGAATGCTTTAGCATCTGCTGCAGCAAAACAGGTGAGGTGGAAGCAGCTGGGTCTGTGTGGAGGCAAGTCCTTGGACAGGAGCCCTTCCTTGAGCATGCAACAGGAGTGCAGTGTGCTGTGTTGTGCTTTGGGCTCCTCCTAGAAGGGAGATACCAGCCATGTGGGGCAAGTTCAGCAGAGGGCCACCCCAGGGTGGTCAGTGGTTGGAGCACATTCTCTGCAAGGAGAAGCTGAGGGAACTGGGCTTGTCCAGCCTGGAGAAGAGAAGAATTCTGGGTGGATTTACTGCCTCAACATAGGATGCTGATGAGACAGAGCCAGACTGTTCTGGGCAAGAGGCATTGGGCACAAACCAAGATGTTCTGATGAGATGTAAAGGGGGGGATTTACTGTAAGGGTGGTTAAAGGTTGCCCAGAAAGTTGGGGACAATGTCCATCCTGGGAAGTGTTCACAATTTGATGTGATTCTGAGTAACTGGATCTAATTAGACCTGTTCTGAGCAGGGGATCAGACCTAGGTGACATCTGGAGGTCCCTATCACAGTATATCAGAGGCTGGAAGGGACCTCCAGAGATCATCAGGTGCCACCTTATGCCATGAAGAAGTTCACCAAAAGAACGTGACTCGTGGATGAACGTATGAGGAGAAGTGCCGGAGACTTCTGGTGGTGCTTCTGCAAGAGTTTAACCCTGTCTGATGGTTTGTTCCCTCTCTGCTGTCTGCCTGACAGATCTTGGAAGAAACTTACAAGATGGAGTTCATGTACAGTGGCGTGGAGAGCAGTCAAGTGGTCATCATTCACCACATGAGGCTGCAGGCCAAGGCGCTACAGCTCATAGTGACCGCGCGGACCACTAGAGGGTGAGGATGACCTCAGAAAGGACCTTCTTAGCCTTGACTGTAGGCTTAGTTTCCTCAAGCTTTGCTTGAAAATTCAATTTAAGAAGGACATTGAGATTCTTGAATGTGTCCAGGGAAGGGCAATGAGGCTGGTGAGGGGTCTGGAGCACAGCCCTGTGAGGAGAGGCTGAGGGAGCTGGGGGTGTTTAGCCTGGAGAAGAGGAGGCTCAGGGGTGACCTCATTGCTGTCTACAACTACCTGAAGGGAGGTTGTAGCCAGGAGGGGTTTGGTCTCTTCTCCCAGGCAACCAGCACCAGAACAAGAGGACACAGTCTCAAGCTGCACCAGGGGAGGTTTAGGCTGGAGGTGAGGAGAAAGTTCTTCACAGAGGGAGTGGTTTGCCATTGGAATGTGCTGCCCAGGGAGGTGGTGGAGTCACCATCCCTGGAGGTGTTCAAGAGGGGATTGGACGTGGCACTTGGTGCCATGGGTTAGATAGTCATGAGGTTTAGGGTGACAGGTTGGACTCGATGATCCTTGAGGTCTCTTCCAGCCTTATTGATTCTTTGATTTTATGATTCTATGATTCTATGATCTCTCAGGTCTTTTCCAACCTGGTTGATTCTGTGATTCAGCAGACCCATAAACCACCACAGCATGCCAACAACCATTTGCTAAACTGCTCTAAACTGCTTCAGCCTTCTTTTGCTTGTGGTGTAGCTGCAGAGTGCTACAACACTGAGTGAGGGGACACAATTAATAGAAAGATGTGCTTTGGGGGTTGAGTTATCTCAGCTTAGAACATAGAGAATCATAGTATCATAGACTGCACTGGGTTGGGAGGGACCTCTAAAGGTCCTCTAGTTGTTCTAAACATATTGGTCACAGGTGAGGCTACACCTCATTTTTGGGCCCTTCACTACAGGAAGTGCTGGAGAGTGTCCACAGAAGAGCAACAAAGCTCTTGAAGGGTCTAGAGAATAAGTCTTATGAGGAGCTGCTGAGGGAACTGGGATTGTTTAGTGTGGAGAAGAAAAGGCT
This sequence comes from Indicator indicator, assembly GCF_027791375.1. NCBI lineage: Eukaryota > Metazoa > Chordata > Aves > Piciformes > Indicatoridae > Indicator > Indicator indicator. The sequence goes on along the minus strand of NC_072010.1, from coordinate 3,575,954 downwards.
GAGGAGAGGCCTCTTTGCTCTCTACAGCTCCCTGAAAGGAGGCTGGAGTGAAGTGGGGGCTGGTCTCTTCTCCCTAGTATCAGGTGATAGAACGAGAGGAAATGGCCTGAAATTACAGCAGGGGAGCTTTAGGAACAATTTCTGTACTGCAGGAGTGGTCAGGCATTGGAACAGGCTGTCCAGGGAGGTGATGGAGTCACAAACCCTGGAGGTGTTCAAGAAACCTGGGCACTTGGGACATGGTTTAATGGCCATGGTGGTGTTAGATTGATGGTTGGACTCGATGTCCTTTAGAGGTCTTTTCCAACCATAACAATTCTATTACTCTAGCCCAACCCCCCTGCAGTAAGCAGAGACATTGCCAACAAATCACGTTGCTCAGAGCCCCAGAAATAAATAAATAGGTTAAAAGTGTTGATATTTGGGACCTATTCAAAAGAGGAGTCATGTATCAAAGAATGCACTAATTGCTTGATTCATTATTTATCAGTGGCTGAGTGTTTCACCTCAGAATTGTCTTCTTGACTAGTCAGTGACTCACAGACAAAATGTTCCTCTGCGTGCATGGCCTAGGTGACATCAATCATAGAATGGTCTGGGTTGCAAGGGACCTCCAAAGGTCATCCAGTCCAACTCCCTCTGCAGTCAGCAGGGACATCCTCAACTGGATCAGGTTGCCCAGAGCCCTCTTGAGCCTCACCTTGAATATCTCCAGATGTGGGACCTCAACCACCCCCTGGGCAACCTGTTCCAGTGTTCCACTACCCTCATGGTAAGAACTTCTTCCTAGCATCCAATCTAAATCTACTCTTCTCTAATTTCATACCATTGCCCCTTGTCCTATCACCACAGGCCTTTGTAAACAGTCTCTCTCCATCCTTCTTGTAGGCCCCCTTCAGGTACTGGAAGCTACTATTAGGTCTCCCCAGAGCCTCCTCTTTTCCCAGCTGAACAACCCCAGCTCCCTCAGCCTGTCCTCATAGCAGAGGTGATCCAACCCATGAGAGGGTCTCTGTCTTAGCTTCTGAGGTCAGTGAAGTCACACATGGATTGGGATGGCTGTAGAATTAGAACCTCATTTGGGAGAGTTAATGGAAGGTGATTGGTGGTTAGTATCCTAGTTTGTTTGGTTTGAGTTTGTGGCCATCAATTTACTGTGTTGCCATAGAGGCTCATGATAGATTTGTAGGTGGGAAGTTAATATTTTCTGGCAGAGGTTTTGAGACCTTAATTCGTGCCATACGCAAACCATTCATGGTCATGGAGGTGTTGGGTAGAAGGTTGGACTTGATGATCATAAAGGTCTTTTCCAACTTTAATGATTTTGTGTGGTGAACACCTTTCTGGCCTTAGCATTGTGAGATCTTGTAATATTCAGGAGCTTCAGCTGGCTTCAAGGACACCTAAATGCTTACAGCCACACAGTCAGTTTTCTTTGTTCAAAACTAAACCAAGAGATGTTGTCTTCATTACAGGGTGGAGCCCCTTTTTGGGCTGTGTGAGAAATTCCTACAGGAAGTGGACTCCTTTCAGAGGTGAGGAACTCAGTTGCTCCTTCACTTTATGTTACAAAGTGTCCCCCCACCACTGTCATCAGGGAATATTCCTTCTTTTTTTTTTTTCCCATCTTTTTTTATTTCTTTTCCCCTCTTGCTGGGGGGGACATCATTAGATAATGATAAAGCAAGAAGTGAACTGCCTTCTGATTGTGGGGTCAATGGAAGAATGGGAGTATGACAAAAAAAGTGAATTTCCATCTTCTTTATCCATTCTAAGTTGTGAGTGAGTGAGTGAACCATCTACATGCTCATGGTGGGCATCATCTTACACCCAGGTGTTGACATTTGCTTTGCAGATCACTGCTTGTGGAGCATTCACCCAGCTCTCCTCCCACTGGAGAGGTGCTTCTTGCATCTGACTTTACTCTGGGTGTCTAAACTAGGTCAGATCTGGGAGGCCCAGGTTTTTTCTGTCAGCTCAGAAGGACACTTGATTGCTAGCTCAGAGACAGAAGTATCCGGAGTTGGCTGAGCAAAATTCTCTCTCTGGTTCTGATGAAATTACCTTTTTTTTTTTTTTTTCATGGTCCATGTCTAGTTGAGGAGGAAAAAGGAGCCAGATCTGTCCAGTCCCTAATGTTTGGGTCATTCTGTAGCTAATGGCTAGAGCTGTTCATTTGCCTTTTTCCTTTGCACTGAAGCTCAGGCTCAGCACAACTCATCACTTGTTCTCAGGAGTTAACTCCTGCAGGCACCAAGAGAATCTGGATGATGGTTAGCTGTGAGGTCACCTATAAATGCTTGGACACCTAAAATCCCTGTGTCTGTTTTCTGCAGCCTCACATGCCAGACTTCAGCTGTGTCCCATGGCAGAGGAGTTGATATTTTCTGTCAGTGTAGTGGCAGTCAAGGGAATGTGAGGATGTGTGTCCCTGCTGACATGTGTCAAGCTCTCTCAGGATAGGAGAGCATGATTTTTCTCCACCCTTGCCAAGCTGGTGGTCCACAGATTCACAGATTGCATTGGGGTTGGAAGGGACCCTCAAAAGTCATCTTGTTCAACCCCCTGCAGTCAGCAGGGGTACCCCCAACTAAATCAGGCTGCTCAGGGCCACATCGAGTCTGATCTTGAGTGTCTCCAGGAACAGAGCTTCAACCACATTCCTGGGCAGCCTGTTCCAGTATTTCACCACTAGAGATGATGAGATGCTGGAGAGCACCACCAGAATCTTGAAAGAAAATCTCACTGGTAGGGGTTTAGGACTTAAAGCTGGTTTGGGTATGTCCAGAGATCCCATCCAGGCTTTGCAGACTCAATTGTAAGTGAAGATACAGTGCAATGCCAGACTTAAAGAGGGGGAAGGAGAGCCTGTTTGTTGGCTGCTCCCCTACAGGGTGCATTTTTTTTTTCACCAAATCACACAGATATTTACTAGGCTCACTTAACTGTTTTGCTAAACACTGCTGATAACAGAAAGGTCACCAATGCCTCAGTCTCACGAATGAAGCATCTTCTACTGGCAGGGGTGTGAGGTAGCAGCTCAATTTTACTCTGATATGAAGAATAAGATAGGATGGTGAGGCACTGGCACAGGATGCCCAGAGAGGCTGTGGATGCCTGGAAGTGTTCATGGCCTGGTTGGATAGGTCTAGTGAAGGTGTCCCTACCCATGGCAGGAGGATGATCTTTAAGGTCCTTTCCAACCCACCCCATGTTGTGGTTTTCTGAAATGATCTTCTTGTGAGGGGCTGTTGTCCCAAGCTGTGGAATGGATTCTTTTAGCTGTTCTTGACCTCTAGGATTAGCCTTTTTTTTTTTTTAGCTTTTTTTTTCCCCCCTACTGATTGTAGTTCACTGTTAAAATTCCCCTTCTCAGATATAATAATTAACACTCTCAAATACTGATTAGGAAATAACCATTCTGGAAGCTTAGCTGCAGCAAAAGGTTGGACAACTCATGGACTGGGGATGTGGGGATGTTAGACCTGTAAGGAGTCAGTGATTTTTGTGAGCCAGATGAAAGTGCACAGGACAGAGAGGTAGGCATGTGCCTGAGAAGGAGCACTTTGAAAAGTTAGCAAGTCAAGTGAACCAGCAATGTCTTTCATCCAGCTGTGGTTTTTCTGTAGACACATCTGGATTGACAGCAGAGTGCTTGGAATTGCCCCTGCTCTCCTTTATTAGCACTCTGACTGTGCTGAGAAGACAAATCCTTGCAGCATCTGGTTCTCATCAATGTGCTGTTGATGGACACCTCAGCATTTGTAGCTCCTTTTTAGTGAAGCTAGATTCCTGTGCCCACAAAGCTCTCCATTGATGAAGGACCTCAGAATGCTCTGGGTTGGAAGGGGCCTCCAATACAAGGAAGAAGCTGAAAGTAACACTACTGTGGAAAACGCTGACAAAAGTAATTTGATTTTGAATTTCTTCTTCACTCAGATGTTTCATCTCGGAGCTCCCACACATGCAAGGCAGCTTTGTAGATAAATTGCTGGACTTAATGCCCAGACTTGTGACATCCAAGCCTTCAGAGGTGGTCAAGATTCTTCAGACAACACTGCGACAAAGCACCTTCCTCCACCTTCCTCTTCCAGAGCAGGTCAGTTTGACACAGAGAATTAAAATATCCTTGCAGACTGTCTTAGCATCTGACCAGATCCTAATACACCATGAAGTTTTTAGAATTCAGGTTCTTGGACAGTCCCAAAGGTTATTTCTTGAAAGGCTTTCTTCTTCCTGGAGAAGAGAAGGCTTCAGGGAGTCCTAAGAGCAGCCTTCCAGTACCTGAAGAGGGCCTACAAGAAGGCTGGAGAGGGATTGCTTATGAAGACCTGCAGTGATAGGACAAGGGGCAGTGGTTTGGAAATGAGAGAAGAGTAGATGGATGTTAGGGACAAATTCTTTACCTGGTGGGCACTGGAACAGGTTGCCCAGGGAGGTAGTTGAGGCCCCATCCCTGGAGTTATTCAAACTGGGGCTTGACAAGGCTCTGAGCAACCTGATCTAGTTGAGGATGTCCCTGCTGACTGCAGAAGGGTTGGACTGGATGACCTTTGAAGCTCTTTTCCAACCCAAGCCATTCAATGGTTCCTACCTAGCATCCACAGCACTACTGCTAAAACTTAGTAACTCCTGGCAGTACCTAAGAGAATCCCAAGTGCCTGCACAGTTTCTCCATGAAGAACAGTAACAATTGTCTCCTTTTTTCTTTTCCCCTCCTCCCCCTGCCTTGTTTTTGCCACCTGGGTTGCTCCTTATAGCTCCATAGAGCTACTGCAAATATCATCGAGCCAACTGGTGAGTCTGACAACCCTCTGAGGTTCACCTCGGGGTTGGTGGTGGCACTGGATGTTGATGCAACTCTGGAACATGTGCAGGATCCCCAGGGAACTGTTAAAGTGCAGGTAAGCAACCACCTGATGGAAGTACAAACAAGATTGGGTCTTGAGGGGAGTTTGCTTGAAGATGTCAGTACTTGGGAGGTGATTCTGCCCCTCTGTTCCACTCTGCTGAGACCCCAACCGCAGTGCTGTGTCCAGCTCTGGAGTCCTCATCGCAGGAAGGACATGGACCTGCTGGAGCAGTTCAGAGGAGGCTATGACAGTGATCAGAGGGCTGGAACCCCTCTGCTGTGAGGACAGGCTGAGAGAGTTGGGGTTATTCAGCCTAGAGAAGAGAAGGCTCCAGGGACACCTTTTTCTGGGCTTTCAGTAGTTAAAGGGGGCCTATAAGAAAGGTGGGGACAGACTTCAGCAGGGCCTGATGTGACAGGACAAAGGGTGATGGTTTTAAACTGAAAAAGGGAAGATTTAGACCAGAGAGGAGGAAAACTTTTTTTACAGTGAGGGTGGTGAAACACTTGCCCAGGTTGCCCAGAGAGGTGGTAGATATCCTAACCCTGGAAACATTCCAGGTTAGGTCAGACAGGGCTCTGAGCAACCTGCTCTAGTTGCAGATGTCCCTGCTGACTGCAGGGGGGTTGGACTGGATGACCTTTGAAGGCCCCTTTCAACACAAAGCATTCTGTGATTCCATACAGGCTCTCAGCTCTCCACATTTCCCATGTAACTCCCTGCTGCTGAATCCCTCATTCCAAAGGCAGCTGAGCAGGTCCCTGTGGTGTGCTGCCAAGTGAAACAGGCAAATTCTCTGCATAACAGAGACACAAAAAGCTCTGTTTACCATGTAGAGGAGAAAACTGGGGTTCAGCCTGTTTGTTTTGTTTCCACCTGTGCTGTGGATCTGAGTGGCCAGTGTGTGACCATTAAATCTAGGACAGCTGGACTCCTGGCTCCAAGATAAAGCACATGTTCCAAGGGCTGGAACACCTCTGCTGTGAGGATAGGTCTGAGCGAGCTGGGAATGATCACCCTGGAGAAGAGAAGACTCTGGAGGGACCTTAGAGCTGCCTTCCAATACCTGAAAAGATCCTACAGGAAGGCTGGAGAAGGATTTCTCATAAGGGAATCTAGAGACAGGTCAAGGGGGAATGGTTTGAAGCTGAGGGAGAATAGGTTTAGACTGGATCTTAGGAAGAAGTTCTTCGGTACAAGGGTGGTAAGATTCTGGAATAGGTTGTCCAGGGAGGTTGTAGATGCCTCCTCCCTGGGGGTGTTCAAGGCCAGGCTGGATGAGCAGCTAAGTCTAGTTGAGAGGTGTCCTTGCCCATGGCAGGGAAATTGGAGTAGATGATCTGGAAGGTCCCTTCCAACCTAAGCCATTCTATGATTCTTGCCTTCCCAACTGAAAACACCAGCATCACACAGGCTGTGCAAATCCCCAGTGCAGCTGTCATTCAGCTGTATCAGTTCTGGATTCTTCTTCCCTGTAGGTTTTGTATCCAGATGGACAAGCACAAATCATCCATCCCAAACCAGCTGACTTTCGGAATCCTGGTCCTGGAAGGCACAGGCTGATAACTCAGGTGTACCTCTCCCACACAGCCTGGACAGGTAACATTGATGATACAGGGTCATTGCTGCACTTCACTAAGACAGGACTGTGTCTTGTTTGGTTCCAGTCTCCTGCACTTAAGGTGTGTGTGCCCACAGCCTTGGGGAGCTTTGGGGACCCTGCAGCCTACAGCTGTTGGTGATGCTCCCCTTAGCATGGCTCAGATTTGTCACAGCCTTTGAGGAGTTGCATCTCCCTGGTTGACAGAGCTCTACTGCTCTGGAGGTGACTAGAGAGACTGTGGTCATGGGAGGGAAGGTGCTCCCTGCCTACTGGGGGCTGCAAGTGCAGTCTTCCAGCAGTGGGAACCTTTACATGGCTGCACATACTCAAGGTGAGCTCTCCTGTATCTGTGCAGAGAAGGATGAGTTGTAGGAGTCAAGCCAGGATCTGGTGATAGAATGAGAGTAAATGGCCTGAAGTTGCACGAGAGGAGGTTTAGGTTGGGTATTAGGAAAAAATTCTGGACTGAAAGAGTGGTCAGGCATGGGAACAGGCAGCCCAGGGAGGTGGTGGAGTCACCATCCCTCGAGGTGTTCAAGAAATGTGTTTACATAGCACTTTTCAGACATAGTTTAATGGACCTGGTGGTGTTGGGTTGATGGTTGACTCAATGGTCTTAGAGGTCTTTTCCAACCAAAACAATTCTGTGACTTAAAGACTAAGCTAAGCTGACTCCTTGTAATTCATTGGTTTAGGTCTGACAGGTATTTGAGTGGAGCAGAGGACCTTTGGAACTGTGTGTACCTGACAGGACAATTTCATTGCTGATTAAACTTTCACTCTTTTCATTGCCCTAAAAAACCCACCCCTTGGCTCTGATGAAACAGGCAATTGCAGCCTTCCTGCTCAGCCTCAGCTGGCATTGACACTGCCCCTGAACTGCTTCAGGAGTTGCCATGTAGGCTTCAAACAACAAAAGCAGAGAGTGTTTGCTTGCTGCTCCCTTGGTCCTGTTTGCTTTTAAGCTTTTACACTTATTCAAAGGGGGGGATGTTTTTCTGAGCAATTAATAGGATTTGGTGATCTCTTTTTAACCCACAGAGTTTTGTTTAGTGCTCCTCCTTGTGTATTTCCATGGTGTGCTCCTTCTTCCTGCTACTTCCGTTTTGGAGGAGGAAAGAAATAGTTTTTTCTATTGTTTTCTGTCTGGAAGTATCCTGTACTTGAGGCAGATGAGTCAAATCCTTATTTCAACTTCTGCAGCCTTCACTGGAAGGATGTTAAAAGTATGGCCCTAGGGCATTCTGTCCTGGTGTCTCCCACAGCTGTTACTTGAGCTTTTTGACATTGGTGCTTGGGCATGTGAAATAGAAGACACCAAACTGGGAGAGGTTTAGGGAATGGGATCAGAATTCCAGATGGAGAAATGGCCCTAATTTAAGACAGTGAAGCTTAGTGAAAGCCAGTAAAAAGGGTGTGCTTAGGAAGGAGAATGCCCAAATACAAAGCATGGGTTAACTGAGAGGTGTGTGGCAGAAGTGACAGAGGTGACTGCAAGCTGCAAGTTAAAGGCATTGCCAGCATGGTGAAAAGGTGGCTCAGGGAGGTAGTAGCTGAGCTGTGGGAGAAGGGTTGCTTTACAGTGAGGGTGACAGAGCACTGGAACAGACTGTGGAGTCTCCCTCTCTGGAGATATTCAAAACCCACCTGGATGTGTTGCTGTGTGACCTGCCCTAGGTGATCCTGCTCTGGCAGGGGGGTTGGACTCAATGATCATTGGAGGTCCCTTCCAGTCCCTAACATTCTGTGATTATGTATTTAAGCTATGATAAATGGAGGGGAGACCTAAACCAGTGCTGAGTTCTGCTGTGCTGAATGTACCACCAAGAGTTGTATTTTTCTATCAGCAGACTGGATTTGGGTCAGCCCAGAAGGACTCTCTGCTTAACCCAGCATATGGGACAGAAAATTTCACCCAGTGCTGGTTGCTCACAGTGTGATGACCTCATGTCTGAGTTCTTCTGTTGTGTTGTTTTTTTTGCCCCTCTGCAGAGCCCTGTCAGATTGAAGTGCGGTTGCTGCTGGCCTACAATTCCAACAGGAGCAAGGCATCAGCTAAAATGCCTAAGTCTACCTGGAGTGAGAACCTGGAAGCTCTCCCACAGTCTGAGAATGGCATAGAGGGGACCATACCCTTCAGCAAACCTGTCAAGGTTTATATCATGCCCAAACCAGCCAGGAGGTGAAGTCTGTCCCTACAAGAAATACGTTTAAGGGTTTGTTGGGCGACCTGAGAACAATATACTGTGCTCCAAGAGAGTGAATCAAACCAAAACAGTTTTATACTCTCATAAGAAAAGGTCAACCAGAGAAATAATGCTGCTGAGGAACAATTGGACAGCTCTGTTAGGAAGCAGATAGACCAACACAAGAGTTACTCAGCTAGGTAAGAGATGTTTCTATATTGAATCAACAAAATGGGGACAGTTCTCAGTCAGCGTTCCAATGGTAACTTCATTGGGCTCTATCTTCACTTCTTTTATGCATCAAAAAGTTTCACTTCAAGGCTTCCTGGTTTTCTGCAGTGTATTTACTAGAATATTTACTGTGTAAATGCTTTGGCACAGAAATTTGTGTTATTTTTATAGTACTCTGAAATGAAGCTGTGGAGTTTGGGGGTTTTGTTGGTTTGAGTGTCCAAAACTTGCATTTGTGTTTTGGTACCTAAATTCTTAGTAAAAAAAAAAAAACAAACAAAAACCCCAAAACCCCCACAATAATACTCTAAAGTGCTCTTTATTGTTCTTGTGTATGAACTGCACCTCCAAGTGAAACTGCCAGTTGCTTCAGGCTAAGTGCTGAGTGATTTTTACATCCTGTGCAGCTGTGCTGAAGCTGGTATGGTTTTGGGGTGGGCACAGGTTGTTCCTGTTGTGGTGCAGGGGGAGGAGGAACCCCCTGGTGCAAGCAACAGAACTTCAGGACATGGAGTTTGAGTTCCAGCAACACAACAGCTCGTCACTCCCTGTTTGTTTCCATGAAATGGAGTCCAGCATGTTGACCTGTGCCTGGCAACCCACCTCTCCTCTTGCACATCTGGGTGTCTTTAGGGCCAGTAGAATTCAATACATGAGGTGGAAAATTACTCACCCCTAAGTTTCACCGAGCCTGTTTCTGTGTGGTGATCTTGGCCTGAACCAGTCTTACCAGGATCACAGGTCATAGAAAGATGAGAAAGTCTGTTTGGTTTTCAGTTCAGCAGCAGCTTTGATACTCACAGTCTCTGTCATCAGCTGCAGTAGCCCAACATGCTCTCAATTAAGCAGCTGTCAGGCAGCTTGTCAGTGTGCCCAGTGCAGGTGAGCTGGGAGTACAGAAGGACAAGAACTTGCTCAAGACATGATCCTTCCAGCATACCTGTGCAAGGCTTCAGCAGACTGAGAAGTCTCCTTGCTAGGAGCACTTGATGTGTGAAACTTTATAATGCAGCAGCCACATGTTCCCTGTGTCCACAAATCAGTTGTTTAAAAAAAGGAAAAGATGTATTTTTAGCAAGTAAACAAAGCAGTGAAGAAATACTTCCCAGTTCTACAGAGGTTAGTGTAAATATTAACTCCTTCTGCTTTCCTACAAACTGGGAAACTCATGCTAAGGTTTCCTCTTTATTACATCAGTGACCATGCCTGGGCTAGTCACAAGGTGACTGCAAGCTTCCTGTGATGTTGTTTCCTTTCTTATTTTTTTTTTTAAATGCTGCTGTGTCCAAAGACTTAACCATAAAACCTTTCAGCTGCTTTAGGCATTCTGGAATTAAAATGTTCTTTCTTAGTGCTAGTGCTCTTACAGAACTGGTTTTTGGTGGATCACAGAATGTTAGGGGTTGGAAGGGACCTCGAAAGATCACAGAGTCCAACCCCCCTGCCAGAGCAGGATCACCTCGAGTAGGTAACACAGGAATGCATCCAGGCAGGTTCTTAAAACTGCTTACCTTGATCTCCTCTTTATTTTAACTCATTCTCTTGAAAATGCATTTTCACACCAACAAATAGGAGATCTGAAAGGTCATTTGTACAAAAGGTAAATATTCTGGGGGTTTGTTGTAAGTTGTTTAAATCTAGATGTTGATTTTTTAATTTTTTCCCCTGCCACCCACAGATTTGAGACATTTAGGGTTTTCTGCTCTCAAAAAAACAATAGAGTTCATATTCCCTGTGCAGCTCCAGGGCTTTGTGTCATCTCAGAAGCATCTTTACCCATTCATTGGCTGTCCTTTAATTTTGGCTAAGTGTTGGACTTCTACACTTCAATTAAATGACTGATCACAGAATGCAGAGAAAACCAAGGAGCTGTACTCATGGGCCACAATATTTTGTGTGTTTCATCACTGTGGAAGAGGGGAAGAGAGGCCTTGGAGCACAAGCACCTATGTATGTTCTGCTCTCTCAGGTAGTGGCAGGTGGAGGAACATGCTGCCAGTACAGAGCTGCAGCCACAGAGAGATTGGGCAATCTGGAAGCAAGAGCAAATAATTTACTAAAAGCTATCAATGTTCAAACAGTCCTCACCTCTGCATTCTCCCTGCTAGTTAGAGATGGGCCAAGAGCCCAGCAGAGGAAGGAAAAGGCTGAACTCACAGCTCAGGGTTTTCAAAATGTGTTGTCATGTTTGCTATTGTGATCAGATTGAATTGTACATGGCATCAGAGATGTTTGCTCAGCGCTGGTGTGGCTTTCACATCTCTTGTTTTTAACAGGGCACAAAAAGCAAAGTGGGTGATGCCCTGGCTGCAGAAAATGTGAAGCAGGTTCTTGGGAAGGCAGAACCACTGGGTGTACATTAAATTGGGACCATATGCCATCTTCTTCCTGTCTTATTTGTCTTGAGTTCGCAAGTCTTTTGTCCAAGCCAGAGATACAATCTTCTTCATCTTCTTCCAGGCCTCACATCATTTTTATATCTTTCTCTGGCCCTGCTCCCACAGGTCCATGTCTCTCCTGTGCTGAGGACCCGAGAGCTGGACACAGTACTGCAGGTGGGATCTCAGCAGAGCAGTACAGAGGGGCAGAATCCTCTCCTTTGACCTGCTGCCCATGCTGCTGGGGATGCACCCCAGGCTTTGCACAAACACTGACGTCCCCTGAGCATGCCAGCCCCCAGGCTTTGCACAAACACTGATGTCCCCTGAGCATGCCAGCCATGCAGCACTGGGTGCCTGTGAGCCTTTGCACAGCCTGTCCCCTCCAGCTGCCAGCTCACCCATGCTGCTCTACACAGATAAGGGCCAGGGACCATCCTGCACAGCTGGGGTGGAATCTTCCTGGCAGCCAGCCCAGCTCTGGCTCGGCTTTAATGAGGGCGGGAGTTCACTGCCTACTGGGAGATGGTTTTCCTGGTAGGAGGCAGAGAAGTGGCATCTGTGAGCAGTGCTGCCCTACACTGGTGCGTTCCCAGGATTTGGGCACCACGCCTGTGATTTTAAGGAATTATTTATGGCAGTAGCTGAAAGCAGCAATTCCATAAAGGCAGCATCAGGAGCTCTGGGTGAGGGTTTGGATGAATCAGTCCCAGCTGTTTCCACCCTGTAGCAAAGCATTTTCAGGCACCAGGGAGGAAACTGGGCTTTCAGAGGCTGGAGCAGCCCAAGTGCAGCAGAGGCTTTCGTGGGAGCTGGCAAAGCTGACTGGGGAAGCTGTGAGGAGAGTGGGACAAGAAGATACAGATGGAAAAGACTTGTCAGCAGATAACACCTTGTTGACACCAAACCGTTGTGCTGATGGCAGCAAAAACTTAGGGCTTTGCATTTAAAAAGAGAAATCTTTATGTCTGCAGGCTGCAGCTCCCTGTTTTAGAGTGGAATCTTCTGCGTCCTACCGAGTGCCAAATGAAAGGAACAATTAAGAGGCTGCAGCACAAAGGATCTCTAAAGTCACCTGGTAGTGCTACATGGGCTGTGATCCTCCCCTGCTTTTTGGGAGGAACAAAACACAGCACTGGTGTGAGGAGCCCACAGCCCCTTTCTCCACTGCAAGACCTGGGCTGAGCAGCTTTGGTGAATGTGGCTTTGTCACTAATGTGCCATGTTAGTATGAAAATATAAATAAGAAGAGAAAAACGCCACCCTGGGTGTGAGAGATCAGGTGTTCCTTTAGTGTCTCTGAACAGTGTAATGCACATGCAGTACTGAGAGGACATGCCAGGTCAAGTTGGATGGGGCTTTGAGCAGCCTGGTCCAGTGGAAGGTGTCCCTGGCCATCCTCTCAGTAACCAAGACCTCTCTTCCAAAGCCTCTTCCTCTTTCCAGCTGCCCTAAGATTCAAAAGCTCAGGAAATAATGCAAATACACAACTGTGCTCAAGATAGTCAAACCAGCTCTGCTTCAAAGAAAACATGTTAGAGTGGGTCCAGAGGAGGCCATGGAGATGATCAGAGGGCTGGAGCACCTGTCCTGTGAAGACAGGATGGGAGAGTTGGGGCTGTTCAGCCTGGAGAAGAGAGAGCTCCAGGGAGACCTTTTAGGAGCCTTCCAGTGTTTGAAGAGGGCCAAAAGGCCTGGAGAGGGACTTAAGGTTTGCAGTGACAGGACAAGGAGTAATAGCTTCAAACTGGAAGAAGCCAGACTTCAGATTAGACAGTAGGAAGAAATTCTTCACCATGAGGGGCGAGGCACTGGAGCAGGTTGCAAAGAGAAGATGTGGAGGCTGCAACTCTGGAAGTGATCAATGCCAGGCTCGATGGAGCCTTGAACCACCTGGTCTAGTAGGAGGTGCCCCTATCCATGGCAGGACCCTTTAAGATCCTTTCCCACCCAAAACATTCTGTGATTTAATACTCTGCAGATTGGTAGGAGCTGGTTCTGCTGGCATTCTCTCAGGCTGACTACAGCCTTCTGGGTCAGTGGGGAAACCTAATAACAACCTTCCAGTACCTGAAGGGGGCCTGCAAGAAGGATGGAGAGAGACTGTTTACAAAGGCCTGTAGTGATAGGACGAGGGGCAATGGCTTCAAACTAGAGCAGATTTAGATTGGATGAAGAACAAGTTCTTTACCATGAGGGTGGTGAAACACTGCAATAGGTTGCCCAAGGAGGTGGTTGGAGCCCCATCCCTGGAGATACTCAAGGTTAGGCTCAACAGGGCTCTGGGCAACCTGATCTAGTGAAGGATGCCCCTCCTGACTGCAGAAGGGGTTGGACTGGATGACCTTTGGAGGTCCCTTCCAACCCAGACCATTCTGTGGTTAACCTTCTACTTTGCACCATGTAAGTCTCTCAGAAGAAGGTCTCAGACATTCTGATGAGTGTCACTGTTGCAGAGAACAGGGATGCAGCAGGAAAGACAATTCTTGCTGTCTTAGGTATGGTGTTGCCTCACCTACAGCTACAGAGAATATTGCTGCAATTAGGAGATAACACTCTCAGGCACCCACTTTCCCTGTGTATTTTATCAGATAAAGGGTTTATGTGATTACTAAAGCAAATAAACAGAAAAAGAATATAGTATTTGCTGAAGGGTTATTCTTAAGGCTTGGGAAATTCCTTGTGTTCTCATACCAGTCTAAGCCTCTCTGCTGCTACTTGGACAGCTCTGCATGCCTCAGGGCTTCTGTGGTGTCAGCTTTTTACTTTCATTGGCACACACTGATTTCATAAGCAGACAAGAACCAGTGAGCCTGCTGGGGGGAGGGAAAAAGATCTTTAGGTTACTTGTAACTGGTAATATTTAGAGAAACTCACCCAGAACAGCAGTTACAAGAACTTAGTATTTTCAGTGTAAGGATATGCTTGTTGGCACAATGGTTAAATCAGGACAGGTTGGATGAGGTTTTGAGCAGCCTGGTCAAATGGAAGGTGTCCCTGCCCGTGGCAGAGAGCTTGGGTCTAGATGATCTTTAATCAGAGAGTGGTTTGGGTTGGAAAGGATCTCCAAAGGTCATCTAGTCCAAAGGTCATCTAGTCCAACCCCTGCCTGCAGGGACATCCTCCACTAGATCAGGTTGCTCAGAGCCTTGTTGAGCCTGACCTTGAATAATTCCAGGGACAGGGCCTCAACTACCTCCCTGGGCAACCTGTTCCAGTGTTCCACTACCCTCATGATAAAGAACTTGTTCTTAACATCCACTCTAAATCTGATCTTCTCTAATTTCAAACCATTGTCCCTCATCCTATCACTCCAGGCCTTTGTAAACAGTCCCTCTGCACCCCTCTTGTAGGCCCCCCTTCAGGTACTGGAAGGTTGCTATTAGGTCTCCCCAGAGCCTTCTCTTCTCCAGGCTGAACACCCCCAGCTCCTTCAGCCTGTGCTCACAGGAGAGGTGCTACAGCCCTCTGACCATTTTTTGTGGCCTTCCTCTGGACCCCCTCCAGCAGGTCCAAGTCCTTGTGTTGAGGGCCACAGAGCTGGACACAGTACTTCAGATGAGGTCTCACCAGAGGAGGGTAGAGTGGTAGAACCACCTCTCTCAATCTGCTGGCCATGCTGCTTCTGATGCAGCCCAGGATGCCATTGGCCTTCTGGGCTGTAAGTGCCCATTGCTGGCTCCTGTCCAGCTTCTCATCCACCAGCACCCCCAAGTCCTTCTCTGTAGGGCTGCTCTCAATTAATTTCATCGTTCCCCAGCCTGTATTGATACCAAGGATTGCCCTGACCTAGGTGCAGAACCTTACATTTTGCTTTACTGAACCTCGTGAGATTCTCCTCAGCCCACCTCTCCAGCCTGCCCAGGTGCCTTCCAACTCAAATCATTCGATCATGAGATAGATAATGATGACCTGTGGGAATTCTCACCACCCAGCCCTAGCAGCCTCCTGCTAGCAGCAGTTTAGACTGATTTTTCTAAGGGTCAATAGTTCATGTTGCAAACTCCAGTTTAAAGCACACAGAGACTTTTAAATAGACATATATTACACAACTCAATCTTCAAACACATCAATAGGTAGACATTGCACAACCCCCTTCCCCCAAAGGAAAATGCTTTAAGGCACAGATTTCATGTTTATTCCCTGTAGGCATTTTTTTGTTTCCTTTTCCCAAGTTCAATGTAAAATTTAAAAGGACTACAATTTTAAAAAGGACCCAAATTCAAAGGGATCCAGATTTAAAATCACTCAAATTTAGAAGGACCCCAAATTTAGAAGAAGGACCCCAAATTTAGAAGAAGGACCCCAAATTTAGAAGAAGGATCCCAAATTGAGAAGAAGGACCCCAAATCCTGACTGGAGTCACCAGCAGGAGGCAAAGTGTTATGTTCTGGTTTCACTTTTTTATTTATTTTATTTGAAACTTGTATCTACAGTGGAAGATGACTTTGCATCTACCACTTTGTTGTGCTCATCAGTTATCTCATGGCTGCAATCCAATAGCCACGAATGTAACTTCAGGCCATTTCTAAGTAAAAGTTGTCAAAACCTAGTGCTTTAATTTAGCCAATGAGTGAAAAGTTAAGCAACCAGAGTATGGACAATCCTCAGAGGAAGATCAGCTCAATCTCAAGCATGTATGGAAACAGCTCTGTAATTAAATTACCTCATTAGCAACCCCTTTTTGTAAGCACTCAACTTGTTTAAACCCTGAACTCCTAAAATGCCCTCACATTTTAGCTTGTCAGTGCACAAATGCCTTGGCACCTCAGCCCCCATGCTGTGCTGGCTGTAATTTGATTCAGTGGACACTGATTTGGCTGCAGCCAAGGGAGGCAAAATGAGCAGGGAGGCTTCAGCAGGTTGAGTGGAAGACTCCTCCTACTTTGACCCCCTGAGCAGCCAGGGCATTGTATTCTTCCACAGCCTTCTCTGTTTGCAAGACCAAGACATCAATCCCATTCTTCTTCAGGTAGTCCACAGTAGATGGTGGAACCTCAGAAGAGAAAAAGGAATGAGAAGAAGGATTAGGTATTTCTGTGATTCATTCACATTTTATTCTCTCCAATAAAGCTACTTCTATACACCCCTCCCATCTCTCCTTAACACAGTGCTAAATGCAGCCCTTTCTTACAAAGATAAACAGAGCTGGAGCTCAATGGTAACTAAATCTAAACAAGGGGACACTCACCTCACCAAAAAGCTAAAGAATTGCTCTTCCTGAAGTAAAGCTCACAGGAATCATGGAATGATAGGAGTTGGACAGGATCTCCCCTGTCAAGGTAGGTTCACCTAGAGAAGGTCACGCAGGAACACATCCAGGCAGGTTTTGAAAGTCTCCAGAGGTGAAGACACCACCACCTGTCTTGGCAGCCTGTTCCAGTGCTCTAGCACCCTTAGTTCCTCCTCATGTTTAGATGGAACTTCTTATCCTCAAGTTTGTGCTCATTACCCCTTGTCCTGTCACTGGGCACCACTGAAAAAAGACTGTTCCCATCCTCCTGCCACCCAGCTTTTAAGTATTTGTAAGCATGAGATTCCCCTCCCCCCCAGTCTTCTCTTTTCCAGACTAAAAAGGCCCAATTCTCTCAGTCTTTCCTCATAATAGAGATGTTCCAGTCCCATCATGATCTTTGCAGCCCTTTTCTGTACCCTCTCCAGCAAGTCCCTGTCATTCTTGAACTGGGGAGCCCACAACTGGACACATTACTCCAGATGTGGCCTCATCAGGGCAGAGTGGAGAGGGAGGAGAACGTCCCTTGACCTGCTGGCGCCAGCACTGCTGAGCTTTCTGTAGCCATTTATCTGCTGGAATGACACCACCCTGCCAAACCCAGGGTCCCAAAAATGCCTGATTACCAAAGTATACACAGCAGGCTGGATTCATAACCTGTTCTGGGAGAGGGGGACTAACCACACTGTAAAATTTCTCCTGGTTTAGAAGGCTCCTGTATCAGAACATAGACCTGTTGACTGCTCAACACTGATACTGATATAGAGGAGCTCAAACGATGTTTCTTTCAGGAAGAGGACTCCTGGCAGGAGTACACTGGTGCTAATTCAACATCATGACCAGCCTTGTAGGCAAGCTCAGGAGTGTGGGTTAGATGAGTGGACAGTGAGATGGATGAAGAAGAGGCTAAACAACAGAGCTCAGAAGGTTGTGATCAACAGTGCAGAGTCCCATTGGAGACCTGTAGCCAGTGGTGTTCCCCACCAGTAGTGGGTCCAGTCTTACTCAACATCTCCATCAACAGCCAGGATGAGGTGATAGAGTTTACCCTTGGGATGTTTGCTGATGATACAGAACTGGGAGGAGTGGCTGACATAGCAGAAAGCTATGCTGCCATACAGCTAGACCTAGACAGGCTAGAGAGTTGGGCAGAGGTGACCCTCATGAGGTCCAACAAGAATAAGAGCAGAGTTCTGCACTTGAGGAGGAATAACACGATGCACCAGTGCAGGTTAGGGGTTGACATGCTGGAAAGCAGCTCCGTGGAGTCCTGGAGGACAGTAAGTTATCCATGGACACTGATGTGCCTGTGTGGCCAAGAATGCCAATAGTATCCTGGGGTGCATTAAGAAGAGCACGGCCAGCAGGTGAGCGGAGGTTCTTTTCCCCTTCTACTCTGCCCTGGTGAGACCACATCTGGAGTGTTGTGACCAGTTCTGAGCTTCCCACTTCAAGACAGACAGGGATAGAAAGTGTCCACTGGAGGCTATGAGGATGATCAAGGGCCTAGAACATCTGTTTGATGAGGAAAGGCTGAGAGACTTGGGGCTGTTTAGTCTGGAGATGGGAAGGCTGAGAGGAGATCTTACTGATGTGTATAAATACCTGAAGAGTGGGTGCCAGGTAGGTGCCAGTCTCTTTTATCAGTGGTGTCCTGTGATAGGACAAGGGGCAATGGATACAAACTGGAACACAGGAGGTTCCACCTCAACATGAGGAAAAACTTTTTTACTGTGAGGGAGCCTGGAACAGGCTGCCCAGAGAGGTTGTGGAGCCTCCTTCTGTGGAGACTTTCAAGACCCATCTGTGTGACCTGCCCTAGGTAAATCATAGAATGGTTTGGATTGGAAGGCACCTTGAAGTTCACCCAGTTCAAACTCCCCTGCCATGAGCAGAGACACCTCCTACTAGACCAAGTTGCTCAAGGCCTCATCCAACTTGGCCTTGAACACCTCTAGGGAGAGGTCATCCACATGAGCAACCAGTTCCAGTCTCTCACCACCCTCACTGTAAAGAATTTCTTCCTAATGTCCAGTCTGAATCTTCCCTCTTCCACCTCAAAGCCACTACCCCTTGTCCTGTCACTATAAGTCCTTGAAAAGAGTCCCTCCCCTAACCCATCTTTCCCAGTCCAGGCTCTGGTTGCACTTGTCTTCACTTTGCTGCTCTCTGATTTGTTCCCCCCACTGTCCCCACTGTCCCCATCATCATAGGACAAGAGGGAATAGCCTCCAGCTGCACCAGGGGAGGCCCAGGTCAGACACTAGAAGAAACCTCTTCACCAAAAGAGTTCCCAAACACTGGAACAAACTCCCCAAGGAGATGGCTGAATCTCCATTCCCTAGGGTGTCCGGGGTGCTTTGGCAGTGGGGTTGGACTCAATGATCTCCAGAGGTCCCTCCCAACCCCTACCATTCTGTGCCTTTTTTTTTTTTTTTCCCCAAATCAGAAGGAGAGAAAAACCAAAGAGTTCTGGTTTATGTTTCTCACAGAACAAAAACCTACCTGCAAAGCCTCACTCATGCCACGACCAATCACCACAGTTTTAACACCCTTCTTGACAACTTCTTCAAGGTCAGCTGGCTGCACTCCTGGAGAATGCTAAGTGGAAGGAGGAAGGAGGAAGAAAAGAACAATCTGTGTAATGACTGCAACAACCAGGAAAGCTTCCTCTGTCTGCTCTGAAACTGCCCACAGAGCAGCAGGTAAAGTAGCTGTACCCAAAGGTAACACATCCTCTTTCCTGCACACAGAGAGTAGCTAACATTGGTAATTACAGAGGTATTTTCTGTGCAGAGGAAGGATGAGAGTTAGTCAATTGATGGCAGTATTATCATTCTTTATTAAACAGTTAAAAATACAACACGTTTCTAAAATGTTTAATATTTATAGCTGCTAGACAAAAAGGCTGAAGTGAAATCAATACATTGCAGCAGACTGCTGTTTGTTTTCAAAGCAGCAAAACCTTTTAGTAATAAAGACTGTGGCAAACCAAAGTCATTTACTCACTTAAATGACAAACAGCTCCTCAAATTATTAAAGTGATTAAATTCTTCACTTGTTTACTTTGCAAATCTCCTTTACCAAAGAGGACTGAAAGATTGGTCAGCTTCATTGCAGTTCACAGCTTCAATTTAGATCAGAGGGCTGGAGCACCTCTCCTGTGAGGACAGACTGAGAGAGTTTGGACAATTCAGTCTGGAGAAGAGAAGACTCCAAGGAGACCTTCTTGTGGCCTTCCAGTATCTGAAGGTGGCTATGAGAAAGCTGGGGAGGGACTTTTTAGGGTGTCAGGTAATGATAGGACTGGGGGGAATGGAGCAAAACTAGAAGTGGGTAGATTCAGATTGGATGTTAGGAAGAAGTTCTTCCCCATGAGGGTGGTGAGACACTGGAACAGGTTGCCCAGGAAGGTTGTGGAAGCCTCATCCCTGGAGGCTTTTAAGGGGTCAGGCTGGATGTGGCTCTGAGCAACCTGATGTAGGGTGAGGTGTCCCTGCCCATGGCAGGGGGGTGGGAACTGGATGATCCTTGAGGTCCCTTCCAACCCTGACAATTCGAGATTCTAATTTCTGTACTACCCTTAATTTTGAGAAAGAAATACTTGAAATAGAACTCCTCAAAGAAAGAGCTTTAACGTTGTGTTGCTGGGTTTTTTAAGCACACCCCTCTACTATTAGTGTGATTTAAACAGGAATTTACAAAGATTCTTTGGTGTCAAGGGCTACAAAGATGCTGAGGGGACTGGAACATCTCTCTGAGGAGGAAAGGTTAAGAGACCTGGGGCTGTTTAGCCTGGGGAAGAACAGACTGAGAAGGGATCTTCTCTATGTAGATGAACAGGTAAAAAGGCAAGGGGCAAGAGGATGGGGCTGGGCTTTTGCCAGTGGTCCCCAGTGACAGGACAAGGGACAGCAGGCACAAACTGGAACACAGGAAGTTCCACCTGAGCATGAGGGGGAAAAAAAAAAAAAAAAAATCTTTGCTGTGAGGGTGCCAGAGCACTGGATCAGGTTGTATAGAGAAGTTGTGGAGTCTCCTTCTCTGGAGAGATTCCAAACCTGCCTGGACATGATCCTGTGGAACCTGCTGTGGGTGACCCTGCTTTAGCAGTGGGGGTGGGCTAGAGGATCCTCACAGGTCCCTTCCACCCCCTACTGTTCTGTGATTCTGTATTCCACAAATACACCTTTAATATCAATATAAAACACTATTATGCCACACTAATTTTCCTCTTGGATTCAATTTCTGTCTATCTTTGTATGGCCAAGAGCAGGACACTGACAAACTGTGGCCAGAGTTTGGTCTCTTCCTGGTGCACATTTCTTTTTTGTTTGTTTATTTTTAACCACAACTGCTACTTCCCCCCATTTTTTTTTTTTTTGGTAGGATTCTTAAATTCTTTTAGAGGACTATGATGAGTTTCTCACCTGAAGTAGGTAATTCCATGGCAGACTGACAGAGAAAGCTATTTGTTATATTTCCAGAAAATGCTACATTCTTTCAACAAATTAAGGTCAAACCACCAGCTTAACACTTGGCTTCTACTGTGCATTCCTTAGTGAGCTTTTCTCTCTGATGTCCTTGGGTCCTCTCCTATCCTTTATCCCCTGCCCAAGTCTTCAGCTGCTGATGCTGCAGCCTTCCATGAGGTGTTGGGAGCTCTCTCCTCAGCCCTGGCAATGCCTCAGCTTCAGAACAGAGCAAGGAGGACTTTTCAAGCTGAAACAGACACATGAGCTCCTGAAGTTGCACATGAAGCCTCCTATGGTAGAGTGCCACTTCCAATGAGTGGATTAAACTGATCCCACCAGAAAGGCTTTAGCCTGGCTGGTATCTGGAATTCCAGCAAAAGACACTGTTCACCTTTATGGCTTTCCAAGTTCATAGACTATGTCAAGTTGGAAGGGATCCATAAGGATCAGAGTCCAGCTTCCTGCTCCTTGCACAACTTCCTAAAACTAAGCCATATAAGTATCATCCAGAAGCTCCTTGAACTCTGACAGGCTTAGTGCTGTGACTGCTTCCCTGGGGAGCCTCTTCCAGTGACTGATCACTGAAGAGCTTTTTCTCACTGTTCAGTCTGAACCTCACCTGATGCAACTTCACTCCATTTCCTTGTGTCCTGTCACTGGTCACAAGAGGAGATCAGCACCTCTCCCTCTGCTGCATCCCTTGAAGAAGTTGTAGACTGTGATGAAGTCACTTAACCTTCTCCAAGCTGAACAAACTAAGGGACCTCACTCCTCTTAAGCCTTGGCCTTGAGACCTTTCACCATCTGAGAATCACAGAATTGTTTTGGTTGGAAAAGACCTCTAAGATCATTGAGTCCAACCATCAACCTAACACCACCATGGCCGTTAAACCATGTCCTGAAGTGTCATGTGCACACATTTCTTGAACACTTCCAGGGATGGTGACCTCTCCACCTCTCTGGTGTCCTTCCTCTGAACACACTCTAATAGTTTAACGTTCTTCTTGTATTAAGGCCTCCAAAACTGCACTTAGCACTTGAGCTGAGGCTGCACCAGTGTACAGTAGGACAATTTCCCTCCTCAATCAGCTTGCTATGCTGTGTTTGCTGCACCCTAGGGCATGGTTGTCCCTTTTGGCTGCCAGAGCCAAAAGTTGTGCTCCCCTCAGTCCATCTGTAATGATATGCAGAGGTGACTTCAATGTACAGAGCTTCATCAGACCCAGTGTCCACAAGGAGAAGTTTATGACAGACTAGGCAATGCTTTCCCTTGGGGGCTGGAAAGCAGACAGAAAGAAGGGCTCTGGTTTCACTGCACTTACAGTATTTAGATGGCTGGGGAAGGTTTGCTGTCATACAATCAGTACTCCTGACATATTGCAGCCACAGAACAAAAGGTTTTTCCTTGGTTACACAAGACACACTGATGCAGGAGCTTCCATGTGCTTTGCAGGAAACATTGTCACTAAAAGAAACATGGCACATGGAATGTATCCTTGCTGATTTGACAGCTGAAGGCAAAGAGGAAGGGCAGCAGAATTTCTGGCCTGTTTTGTGCTCTGGCCTTCCTCTCAGGATTCCTACTGCTTTTCTCCCATTAGCAGATGGCACTGAAAGGCAGGCAGCCAGGGAGGCTGCCTTTCATCCCTAGGGGTGAAGGTCACAACAACTATTAGTGCTTGGTTACAGAACCTTGCAGAGCCAGTTAGACAATTTTTCTGATGAAAGAATTGGGTACTAGACAGCAGTCTGACAGCAGAGGAGGAAAGGAAGCAATTTGTTTCCAGATAGCGTGTTGGACATGACCAGCAGTGCTTCCTCCCCATACTTCAGCTCCACCTACCCCCTGGAAGAACATGGTCAGAAAAAGCAGACATACTGTAATCAAGTGCAAAGAAGCATGCAGAAAATCTGTCTAGTGAATCCTACTTTTTCCAGTTAATCCAGTTCAGATGAGCTTCCTTACAGCTCTTCTAGAGCTGGAGATGCAGTCTGGAAAAGCTTGCTTCTGTTCTCACATTTACTTTTTGTTCTTCGTTTTTAAACCAAGTCACCCAATGCCTCATAGCTGCAGAGGGGACTGAATTCATCCAAAGCAGGAACTTCTCAAGTGACCTGTATCAGGTATGTTTTACTTCCTGATGATATAAAAACGATGCCAGAAAACCTCCCTCTCCACATTACTCAACTATGGTTTTTTTTTTCCCTCCTCCGATTTTAATTTAACATAGAGTTAATTTCCTTGTTTCAATTGGAGGACTCCTCCAAGGGTATTTATAGACTTCATCCATGACCTCGATGAAGGGGCAGAGTGGTTACCAAGAGAATTCACTGTGTGGTTAGCCAGTCTGTGAGCTCTTCAAAGAGAAACTGGTGCACATGCATTGTATCTCCATATTTTTCCTCTGAAATGAGTACCAGGGATCCCAAGGAAAAAGAATATAAACTAACTCTCATGCATTGTTGTCTTCCAAGCACACAAAGTCATTTACTGTCGATTTCTTTTCACTTCCCATCATTTTTTTTTCCTATCACTCAAGATAAGTATTGTTTACACCATCTGAAAAGAGGTTGTTACCAGCACCTTACAACAATCACTCTTAATCAAACACAGAATGGTGTTTGAGAGCTCTGTGGTGTGTGAGAGTGGTCTGGTCAGGGTAGCTGTGAGGACTGGTGGTAGCAGTTGCTGCAGCCTGTCACCTGTGTCCCTGCAGTCCTCTCATGTCTCCACAGTCACTTCTGAAACATAACGGTCTGTTCATCCCAGGAAAAGTCTAAAAGTGTTAGATGAAGGCAAAAGGTAGCTTGTGGAATTCTGGCTGGAACTTCAACAATTGTTCTCTAGACCGTTATCAGAGTCCCATAGGGTGAGGGACAATGGTTTGAAATTAGAGAAGAGTAGATTTAGATTGGATGTTAGGAATAAGTTCTTTACCATGAGGGTGGTGGAACACTGGACCAGGTTGTCCAGGCAGATAGTTGAGAACCCATCGCTGCAGATTGCTCAGAGCCTTGTCAAGCCTGACCTTGACTAGGCTCTGAGCAACCTGATCTGGTGGAGGATGTCGCTGCTGACTGCAGGGGGTTGGACTAGATGACCTTTGGAGGTCACTTCCAACCCAAACCATTCAATGATTCTGTGGACAGCAAACAGCAAACTTACATTAGTCCCAGTTTCTCGCCAATCCCAGGTCCGGCTTCCCCCCGGCCACACTTTGCAGTCCTTATAAGTTGTAGAGCAGCCTTTCACCTTCATCTGACCCCAAGAAAGGGAAGCAATTTCAGGGGAAGTCATCACAAAGTTGAACCAACGTCTGGAAAAAGGATATTTAATATGTAACAGCAACCTAACATACGCAGCACCTTAATAAAAACAGAGAATTCTGTCCTTGCCCTGAGGAGCTGGGAAGGAAACACTGTTACAGACTTTATCTTTGGGATGTTGTGACAGCAGAACTGAATTCAGCAGAATTCAGATTTGCTGAATTACCAGTCCTCTTGGGGATTTCGTGCAGGATTTTGGGTAAATTATCTTCCACACTCGATCTGTACAAGTATTGGGTGCTCAACTTTTAAAACTCTCAGCAAGGATCACATCCCAGAATATCCTCTTGCAGATGGGTTTTAATCTTCTGCCTAAAATGTAGAATGAAGATGATAATAATTCCCTGAAATATCTGAGAGAGACTTTCTTTCTTTGGCCGCTTCGTTAATTTGAACTGGTAAGCGAGGTTGAAAATCCCAAACATACCAATCCAATAGAAAAGCCATGAACAAAACAATGACAGTGCCATATTGCTATAGCAAACAAGACTTTTGAGACATAAAGGAGTCAAATCTTCTCTCCCCAGTCACCCCTTACAGGGCCCAAGTCTCTGTGTAATGTCTTAGGAGCGTTAAACACCCAGATAGCAGCTTTTCTAATGTTTGACCCAAATCTTCACTGGGTCAACTTAAACTCTTTATTTCTAACCCTTTATGTTGTGGACAAGAACAACTTAATCTTTATCTTTTCCACCATCTTTTGTTTTCCTGAGGACTTAACTCTTGGTCTTTTGTCTTTCTTTTGGTTTAAACTTCATTTCCCTCCAGTCATGTTTTCTAAATCTGCTTATTTTCTTCTTAGTTTTTTTTTTTTTTTCCCTTGGCAGCCAACAATTGGTACATTTCTTTCTTTGACATTTGTGGCCTAGAAGTAGACAGAGTGCTCCAGCTGAGACCTCATCAGCACTGCTACAGACCAACCACTTTTTTGTATTAACCGCAGCAATTTTCAGATCTGCTGTCACAATCACAAGCCAGCCATCAGCAGGGGATTCTGCCTCAGAAAGCGTTTCCTTCCAGCACCAGGAAAGCTCACACCCTCTTCACAGCCCTTCACATCACTGCTGGTGTGATTCCAGGAGCAGACAACAAGAAAGGAATCACTTGGTGATACCCTGGAAACGTGTTGGAGTAGCACAGCAGCCAACTGACACGCCTCAAGGCGCAGAGTTACCCTTCTGCCCTTCCTGTTCAGAAGGGAGATCATCTGAAATCCACATTAGGAAGAAAATGGGTTGGTTGTGCAGCCAGAAGAGCTCTGCTCCTGCCTGAAAACCTAAGTGCCAGATCCTTCCAGATACAGTTTATTTGTTCTCACCATGTTCCAGTATTCAAAGATGGAGATACCTTATATGGAAAAGATGAGGGGTAACAGGTATAAATTTACTCCTGGAGAGATTCCGATCAGGAGGAAAATTTCTCACAAAGGACAACCAGCCATTCCAGTAACCGCCCCAGGAAAGTGGTGGAGTCCCCAACACTGGACACTTCTAAGATTAAGCTGGACAGGATGCTGGGACAGCCTGTCTGTGCATTTGGTTTGACCAGATGATCCCTGAGGTCCCTTCCAAGCTGCGTTTCTATTGTTGTATGATCCTACGAAATTCACCAGGAAAAATAAAA